>NW_012103142.1:10242581-10308329 GCF_000951045.1 Mandrillus leucophaeus | reverse complement strand
TGGCACGATCTTGGCTCACTGCAACCTCTGCCTCCCAGGTTCAAGTGATTCTTCTGCCTCAGCCTCCTGAGTAGCTGGGATTACAGGTGTGCGCCACCATGCCCAGCTACTTTTTTTGTATTTTTAGTAGAGACGGGGTTTCACCATATTGGTCAGGCTGGTCTTGAACTCCTGACTTCGTGATTTGCCTGCCTCGGCCTCCCAAAGTGCTGGGATTACAGGTGTGAACCACCGCGCCAGGCATCCTGTTTTCCGTGTAGTGTCAAGTGTGCCTAGTGTCCTCCAGACCAGACATCTACCTCAACCTCACCCCCAGTTTACACTTTTTAGGCAATTTACCACCAATCCGTTGCTGTGGGGAGACAGGGAGTTGGGAGAGTATCTAAGGCTCTAATTGCTTTTATTTATTTATTTATTTATTTATTAACACTAGAGAGAGTTTTGCTCTATCACCCAGGCCGGAGTGCAGTGTCACAATCATAACCCACTGTAACCTTGAACTCCTGGGCTCAAGCAATTCTTCCACCTCCTCCTCCCTAGTAGCTAGGACTACAGGTGTGTGCTTTTTTTTTTTTTTTTTGGTAGAGACAAGGTGGGGGTCTCACTATATTGCCCAGGCTGGTCTTGAATTACTGGCCTCAAGTGATCCTTCCACCTCAGCCTCCCAGAGTGCTGTGATTACGGGTGTGAGCCACTGTACCAGGCCTCTAATTGCTTCTTAAATGGTATTTCCATCAGTTCGCTTTGTTTTATCTCTCTTTCATTTCCAAAGATAAGTGGTTCCATCCATTCCTGAGCCTTTTGGATGATTCTGTAGTGTAAACTGATTTGATTTCTATCTTTCTCCACTGCCACCATAGGATTCTATTTTCTTAGGTCTGAGTCATTTACTTATAGCACAGCTATTCATTTGTATATTTATTTTGCAACTAGATACTGAAGTGCATTTGCTTACTCTTAAGTTTTCAAAGTACACAACACCATAACATCTGCAAATAGTGAAAGTTTTCCTTCCCTTACTAACTTTTATAACTTAATATTCATTTTCCTTCTCAAATTGTATTGGCTTATACCTTCAGTACAACGTGAAATAGTAGTAGTGATATGGGCATCCTTGTCTTTTTCCTGGATTTACTGGGATTCTTTTAGTATTTCACCATTAAGCATGCTGCTGGTTTGGATCTGATTACATACATTTATTCATTGTGTTAAGGAAATATCCTTCTTTTTTTATTAAAAGATTTGTGTCAGAAATTGAATATATAATTTTTCCAAATACCTTTTGGTCCCCTACGGATTTTTGGTTTTTTGTTTTTTTGGAAAGTCTTGATCTGTTGCCCAGGCTGGAGTGCGGTGGCATGATCTTGGCTCACTGCAACCTCCACCTCCCAGGTTCAAGCAATTCTCCTGCCTCAGCCTGCCGAGTAGCTGGGATTACAGGTTCTTGCCATCATGCCCAGCTAATTTTTGTGTTTTCAGTGGAGGCGGGGTTTCACCATGTTGGCCAGGCTGGTCTCGAACTCCTGACCTCAGGTAATCCACCCGCCTTGGCCTCCCAAAGTGCTGGGATTAAAGGCATGAGCCACGGCACCTGACCTTCCCTACAGATTTTTAAAACCCATATTCATGAGAGAAATTTGCCTGTATTTTTCTATTCAATGCTGTATTTTTTAGGTTTTAGTAACAGTGTCACATTGCTTTTGTTAAAAAAAAAAATCTAAAAGCTTGCTTTCTCTCTTATACTTTTGAACAGTTTAACAGCATTGGAACTATCTGGTGAGTAATTTAAAAAACTATAGTATCCAGTACCAGAACAGACTGGCCCTGTACCCTCCTTCAAATCAAATTGTAGTTTATAGGGTGATTCCTACTTGTAAGTCAGCTCTGCAAGCTGTGGTCTCAGCAACTACAGAGGTAATATTAAATGAAAGACGCAAAATTTACTTTCGCGAAGCTTCAGGGAGCCGGAAAAGGAGGAGAAGGGAAAGGAAAAGGAGGAGGAGGAAGTTAATTGTGTTGTTTGGACAAGAATTTAGTTCAACAGACTATGTTTTTCTTCAGCCAACCACAAGACAGGCCTGATAAAGGACAAATAAAAGGAATTTCTGCTACTTCTTTTTCCGAAGCTCTCGGACTTGGCCTAACAATTCTGTAGTCTCCTCAGAAGCCCTGTAGAAGTTTTCCCAGAGGAAATATGTGAGGCTGTCTCTGGGCCACTGGAACAAAGTCTGGGGTTGCTGCTTGCTGACAAACAGCAAAGTGCTATGTTGGTTTAGTGATTTGCTGATCCCTTTTCTTTGATGAAGGTGGTGTTTGATTCATTGTATCAGCTTGATTTGGCTAACTCATGACCTGGCTTTTCACAGTTTATCTACTACCTGGGGAAACACTGAGGTGGAAGGTTCTAGAAAAAGTTCAGTGTATTATAAATGAGAGACTTCTGATTACATCTGCAAGTGGAAGTTGCTGCTTCCCAAGGCTTGATTTCACTATCAGACAGTGGCCAAATGGGATGACTCTTACAATTCTCCAAGTGTACAATGAAATGGGGAGGTTTTGAAGATGTCTTCATATTTTAGATGGGCTTGGAGCTTAGACCACCTCCCCACTCCCTTTTAACTGTCATAATTGATGAGGGAGTCAGTATAACTCAAGTGACCAAGAGCATAGACTCTGGATTAGACAGATCTAGTGTGGAGCCCATTTCTGCTCTAATTAGCTCTATCAGTTGGTCAAATTAATGAACCTCCCGAAGCCTCAACTTTTCTGGAAAATGAGGACAGTCATCAAACTTACCTCACTCAGAAGGCTGATGTGAACATGAAGTGAGATATTGGGTAAAAGGCTCCTGACAGGATATCAGGCCCATAAGTAAGGACCTATAAGCGATTCTTATTGTTGTTGTTATTATTATTCTATATGCCTTCTGGGACTGATACTTCTGTCACTACATAAATGAATAAAGTTCCTGCTCATGGAGAGAGACTGGTAAGGGTCAGGCCTGTCTGGGAGTTCGATAGCAGCTGGGAACTTGCCTAAACCAACCCACCCCATGGTTAGCAGGAAGATGCTGATCCCTGACTTTCCTGTTCTCGCTTCCACATCTTTTATCTTAGGGGAAGTGGTAGGAACTTCTTGGATGTGCAAGCTCTGTTCTCTGAAAGTAGACCAGGGTCTTTATTCTGGTTGCGAATGGAGAGTGAACTCCAAGTCAGCAAATCTTGTTGAAACTTCTGATTGGTCATCAACAGAGCAAAGGCCTCCTCGGGGGACTCACCTGCTCCCTGCACCATCAAATGTGCTCTGGGCATCACACTACTTCTCAGCATCTTCTCCTGGACAACGCTGTGCTTTTCAGCTGCTCTGCCCTCTGGCACTAGCCTCTAGTTGGGTTCTCTCTCTGACTGGAATAGCTTGGACTGGTTGTGGATAAAGAAGTTTGCCCCCTCCTTCTCCCTCATTTTGCCCTCTTTGCAATGTCTTTCCTCTCTCTTCCTACCCCAGGGACCCCCTAGTCTTTGCTTTCTTCAGTTACCCTGTGTTTTCCCATCCTCTTCCACACTTCTTCCCATTGTATTCAAATTTTAAATTCTTTATTCATAAAGTTTAATAAATGAATCAAATTACTTAAAGTATGTGCTAAGCTCTTTTGCTTGTAATAAATGACTTTCTTTGGTTTATCTCAAATAATTCTCTTCCCCCAGTGGGAGGGTGGGTTACATAATTATTGTGAAGAACCCACATGGTAATTGGGGGAATCAGGGCACTGTCGGCCCCCAGAGTGGCTGCCCAGCTGGGCCTCATTGCAGCTACAGCACGGCTGGGGAACCAAAAGGGGGGCCCAGGATGCAGAGCTCTGGGGACAGTAACTTATCCCCCTCTCAGCAGGAGATTGTCTACCTTTTGGCATGACCGTGACACAGCCTCCTTCTGCCTCTGATTCTCACACTTTTGTCACTATCAGCTCACTTCTAACCCTTCTTTTCTTTGCCTCTTGGCTTCTGTTCTCTCCAAGCTTCTACTTATCAAGAGTTCTGGTTCTTAATGGCTTCTATTACCTTATGGCACTGCCTGTTCTTTGGTGGATGGGAGTTTTTTATAGTGGAGCCCCTCACAGGCTGCTGCTGGCTGGGCCACTTATTGACTGACCCTGCATTGGTTTTCCACCCCGATCCATTCACCAGTGAACACAGAAGACCCATGGCTCTGGGCTGAGTATGGTGACTCACCCCTATAATCCCAGCACTTTGGGAGGCCAAGGGGGCTGGATCACCTGAGGTCAGGAGTTCAAGACCAGCCTGGCCAACATGGTGAAACCCCATCTCTACTAAAAATACGAAAAATTAGTCAGACTTGGTGGCTCGTGCCTGTAGTCCCAGCTACTGAGGACGCTGAGGCAGAAGAATCACATGAGTCCGGGAGGCGGAGGTTGCAGTGAGCCGAGATTGTGCCACTGCATTCCAACCTGGGTGACAAGAGTGAAACTCTATCTCAAAAGACAACGACGATGAGGAAGAAGAGGAAGAAGAAGAAGAAGAAGAAGAAGAAGAAGAAGAAGAAGAAGAAGAAGACGAAGACGACGACGAAGACGACGACATGTGGCTCTGAACTTGCTCCTCAGCCCAGGGACTGTTGGTGTGCCCAGCACTCTGAGCTTGGCTTTATCCAGGAAACACCATGATCTTCCTACAAGAATTTCAATGATTCCCAATCTAGATGATTGGCAGAATCTCATGGGTAAATATTTAAAAATACAGATTTCTAGAAGCTACTTATCTGTAAAATGATTACAGTGATAACATCTACCTCACAGGATTAGGGTTGCTGATTTTTTTCTCTCTTTTTTCCCCCCCAAAATAATTCTGTTTGCTATGTTTGTAATGACAAATGTTTGAAAATCTAAGTTCCCCCAAATGGGAACTTAATAGATCAGTGGTTGTCAAGGTCTGAGAAGAGGAAAGAAGGATAGTGTATCCGAATTACCTGCGGACGCCCATGCTTGACCTCTGCAACCAGAATGGAGGGGGGTGCTGAAATTCCCAGCCTCTATACCAGCTGCAAACCCCGTCTCCACATCACTGCACTAAGCAACTTACAGTATGTCTTTAAAATAGAATCTCGTGTAGCCAATGCAATTGGTTTTGCAGAAGTCCATTTGTTTAACACGCAAAGAAGGTCATGATGGATCATTGAATTAAAAAAGCAGGTTGTAAAGCAGGACAATAATTGGATCTAATTTTTAGGGGAAGAAAAGTAGGTACACTTATGCATAGCTAAGGGCCTGGAATAGTAAAAGTATGGTTGGCAGACCTGCTACCCCAGCACTACCAGGGAACTTGACAGAAATGTAGAATCTGGAGCCCCACTCCAGACAACTGACCGAGAATCTGCATTTTGACAAGAGCTCCACGTGATTGGTGTGCACATTAAAGTGTGAGGCTCACTGCTCTGGAACGCTGGTTCTTGTCTTGGGTTCTCATTAGAATTCACCTGGGGAGCATGGAAAAAATAATCCTCATGCCCAGGTGGTACCCAGATCAATTTAATCCTAGTCTCTACGGGTAGAGACTGGCACCATATAGCTTTAAACTCCAGATGATCTTGATGAGCAGCCAGGATGAAAACAGCTGCTGTGAGGATATATCCTAGGTGTGAGACTGATTGTCCTGCAGATGGTGAGAATCTGGTGGTTCTTCTTTCTGCTTTTCTATGTTTTATTATTTTTGTCTAAGAAGCACATATAGTTTTTGTAATGAGAAAGAAATTATTTTTAACTTAAAAACCCTTAATTAATGCAAGGCTTATCTAAGGTTTAGACAGAAGCCTCGAAATGAGGAAGACGTTTTAGAGGAGGATTTGCAATAGAAAGACAAAGGAAGGCCAGGCATGGTGGCTCACTCCTGTAATCCCAGCACTTTGGGAGGCCAAGGTGGGCTGATTTGTTGAGGCCAGGAGTTCGAGACCAGCCTGGGCAACATGGCGAAACCTCATCTCTACAAAAATTAGCCGGGTGTGGTGGCACATGCCTGTAGTCCCAGCTACTTGTGGGGCTGAGGTGGGAGGATCACTTGAGCCTGGGAGGTGGAGGCTGCAGTGAGCTGAGATCGCGCCACTGCACTCTAGGTTGGGCAAGAGAGCCAGACCTTACCTCAAAATAAATAAATAAATAAATAAATAAGAAAGAAAGAAAGAAAGAGAAAAAAAAGGAACGGGGCAAAAGGCAACATAGGCTAAAACGGTTGAAAGACGCTATTTTAGAGGAAAATTAGGAATCACTCCTCACTCCACCTAACACCTGACCTGGTACATCCCTCACCTGGTATATCTCCTTCCCTTAAGACAAAAAGAACTGAACATTGCTGAGAGTGTACTAATCACCTAGCATTGTAATAGGTGTTTCTTTTTCTTTTCTTTTCTTTTTTCTTTTTTTTTGAGAGAGTCTCTGTCGCCCAGGCTGGAGTGCAGTGGCTCAATCTTGGCTCATTGCAACCTCTGCCTCCCGGGTTCAAGCAATTCTCCTGCCTCAGCCTCCTGAGTAGCTGGGACTGCAAGCGCCCACCGCCATGCCCAGTTAATTTTTGTATTTTTAGTAGAGACGAGGTTTCACCATGTTGGCTAGGCTGGTCTCAATCTCCTGACTTCAAGTAATCTGCCTGCCTTGGCCTCCCAAAGTGCTGGGACTACAGGCATGAGTCACTGCACCTGGCCTGTAATAGGTGTTTCATGGATCCTTATGAACTGTGAGTGTAAAATATACACCAGATAGCAAAAAGATTTATATAAAAAAGAAACATAAAATAGCTCATAACGTTTCATATTAAATACACATCAAAATGTATTGTTTTGGATATATTTGGGTTAAATTAAATATATTGTTAAAATGTATTTCACTCGTCTCTACCTTTTTAAATTTGACTCCTAGAAAATTTAAAATTACACCTGTAGCTCACGTTTGTGGTTCATACTTTATTTCTAGATGGTCGGTGGCAACTTGAATAGCAGACACATGGGGATTACTTAGGCTGGTTGTTCATTCTTTTTGGACCCCTCCTAAGAGCAGACAAAAAGGTGAGAGAGGAAGTAACTTCTCCCGAGCCTGTCTGATTGAGGATTGGATGGAAAACAGGTTAAAATGAATTTGAGGACATCCCTGACCACTTTCTTTTCTTTAAATTTTATTTTACTTTTTAACTTTTTTTTTTGAGACCGGGTAATGAGACTGCCAAATTATTGTATTTTTTTGTAGAGATGGTGTTTTGCCGTGTTGCCCAGGCTGGTCTCAAACTCCTGGCCTCAAGCGATCCACCCGGCCTCGATCTCCCAAAGTGCTGGGATTACAGGCATGAGCCACCGAGCCCGGCCGATGACCATTTTCTTTAGCCTAGTGGTTCTCAGCTTCAGCTGATCATTAGCATCTCCTGGGGAGCTTTTAAAAATCTGATGCTCAGGCACTCTACTGTCCAGTTAAATCAGAATCTCTGGAGAATCTCTGTTTTTCGGGATACTGAGCCTCAGTCTTGCCTGAGCCTCAGTATCCTGAAAAAGATTGAACCACTGCTTTAGCCAGATTTGTAATCCTTCCCTGGGAACAAACTATAGGTATCTGGAAAAGAAAGCTAGCAACCTTTGGAAAGCAGTAGCCTATGAAGATTTTGAAGGATATTACTTGGGTCATTATAAATGTTCTTTCAAAAAAAAAATTGAGGTTACTTTATTTCCCTTTTGTGAATTAACCCTGAAAGAACAAGGTTAGTGTTCTAACAGGGTTAGCTAACTAATCTTGCAAGTTCACCCTCTTGGCCACTAGGGGGCTGGATAAAACACTTGTGAAGGACAGGCCTGTGTCCTTGGAGAGATTGCCTCCAGTGGAGGGAAGTTGGCACTGTCATCTTAGTGGACAAAAGACCAGCACGCATTGCTGCTTTTTAACTTTTATATGAGTTAAATCCTATAAGCTTCCCCAAAGGACCTGACTTTGCCCCTAGGAGTGAAAATTGATATGATCCTTCTGGAGAAAGCAATGTAATTACAGAAAATATTTATTGAGCGCTCACTCTAGGTTGGACACTGGGCTAAACGCTTCATGAACATTATCTTATTCAATTCCTCACAAAAATCCTATGCAGCAGGTATAATTATCTGTATTTTCAGATGAAAAACAAGGACAACAGCCAGGAGTGGTAGCTCATGACTGCAATCCCAGCACTTTGGGAAGCCAAGGTGAGAGGATTACTTGAGGCCAGGATGTCAAGACCAGCCTGGCCAACATAGAGAGACCCCCATCTCTACAAAAAATACAAAAATTTAGCTGGCATGGTTGTGCATGCCTGTAGTCCCAGCTACTCAGGAGGCTGAGGTAGGAGGATCACTTGAGCCTAGGAGGTCAAGGTTGAAGTGAGCCATGATCGTGCCACTGCACTCCAGCCTTGATGATAGATGGAGACCCTGTCTCAAACAAAACAAAACAACAATAACAACAACAACAAAAAACCAAACAAGGGCTGGAAGGATAAAAGAAGAGACCCATGGCTACAGAGCTGGAAAATAAAGCATTTGAGCCTAGGCAATCGGTCCCCTAGGAACTCGCTCTTAACCTCTAAATAGACTTTGACCTAAGGCTTATAGTTCTTGGACTTCACTCAAGGAAATGATCAGACAACTGCATAATTCAGAACAAAACTGGACCTAGAAAAACTCTATTCTTGTAGGAGACTAGTGAAATAAATTATTATGCAGCCATAAAATGAAATAATATGCAACAGCTAAGAGTACTGATATAGAAGATTTTATTGAAATGGAAAAATCTTCATGAAGTATTAAGTTAAAAAAGCAAGATAGAAAACATATTCAGTATGATATCCAGAAAGCAAAAGTTGGCAGATACGTGTGTGTGGGAAGGAACACTAAAATATTAACAGTGGCTATATTTAAGTGGAATCTCAGAAATTTTAACTTTCATCTTTACATTTGTCTTTTTTTGCTAATTTTTCCATAATGTATCTTTTGGGCAGTAATTTTTTAAAAGCAATGCAAACTAAGATATTTCAGGATATGAAAGAACAATGCCTGATTAAAGGAAGTGGAAGGAGTAAATGGGAACTAGTTCTTGAGATTGTCCTGGGCACTAAATTTAGCTCTAAAACTCTGGCAACCAGGGGAAAAAGATAAACATATTGGTTGTACAGTTTTCACATAATTTTATTTAGTGTTTTAGGAGAGGGCGTCCTAGGTGGTTTTCCCCATTTTTAATTGTTCACTCTTGTGAATTTCAGAACGTGGGGCCCTAGACAGTTGTTCCACACATGTCCCAGTTCTGTGTCACCAAGTGCATTTCACTCGATTGAACCTATGTTCAACACTAGAGATAGTGCCACGTGGGGGGCTGAGTGCTAAACCATCTCTTCCTTGCAACAGCACTCTGATTCCTACCTCCTGCTCACCCTCCATCTTGAATTTCATCCCATACAAATCTTTCTGTTGCTTGAGTCTAGTTCAGGCACCTCCATTAGAGTCATCAGTTCAAACCAACCTTCCCCTTTGGTGAGCCTATTGCAACAAGAGTCCTCATAGAACAATTCAATGTGGATGCATTCCCTCATTTCATAAGCAATGTTTCTACTATTAGACTGGAAACACCTCATAAACACAAACCTGTTCTCTCCTATGTATAGAACCCTAGAATCAGCATTTTAGAGTTTCAAGGGGAGACCTGACAGCTGGGGTGATCAATGCATCCTGGTTTGCCCAGGACTTTCCCACTTTTAGTACTAAAGGTTCCACATCCAGAAAAGCCTCTGAGTCCTGGCAAGATGGCAGGACACTTTATGGGTACTCACTAGTTGTTTCCTGATGGGATTGTTTTATCTGGAAAAATCCCTACTGGGCACATTCCCATTTTTAGCTATGCATTAACAAAATAATAACCCTGTGCATTAACATGACTCTCTCCACTGCAGTGGTGTTTTTTGTTTTTTTGTTTTTGTTTTTTTTTTTTTTTTTGAGAGTGAGTTTCACTTTTGTCACCCAGGCTGGAGTGCAATGGTGTGATCTCGGCTCACTGCAACCTCTGCCTCCCAGGTTCAAGCGATTCTCCCGCCTCAGCCTCTCCAGTAGTTGGAATTATAGGCACCTGCCACTACACCCAGCTAATTTTTGTATTTTTAGTGGAGACGGAGTGTCACCATGTTAGTCAGGCTGGTCACGAACTCCTGACCTCAGGTGATCCCCCAATCTTGGCCTCCCTAAGTGCTGGGATTACAGGTGTGAGCCACCGTGCCCTGAACTCACTGCAGTGGTTTTTGTGATCCTCAGGCAAACTCTGAAAGTAGGAAAAGACAGGGAGTATTAGTCTGGTTGAGAACCTAAATTCCGAGAAGATTTTTCTTGGGACGTGACGAAATGATTCTAAAGTTTATCTGCTGGACCACTCACTCAAGAAAAGTGTAAGCAATTTTTGAAAAAGAACAATTATGAAGGAGGGAAACTCTACTACCAGGGGTTAAAAGTTATTAAACCACAGTAATTAAGCAGTGAGATGTTGGCACAGAATGGATCAATCAATAGAACAAAATGAAAAATCCACAAAGGGAACCCAAAGTACATAAGAAATTTGGTGTAGTATGAATGTGGTTTAGGTCAATCAAGGAAATGTTTATTACGTAAATGATATGGGTGAATTGGCTGATCATTAGAATGCACATAAAATTTCAAATGGCTTACAACTTTTAGTGTAAAACATGAAGCTACAAAAGAACAGGTACCAATGAATGTTTATGTGATCTGGTGAAGAAAATGTTTCTAAATATAACACAAAAGGCAAATGCCATAAGGAAAAAGACATTAAATTTGTTTACATGAAAAATCCATTTGTAAAAAGTACAATAGATATGTCAGTGTGGGAAAGACCTTTGCTGAATATATGAAGACAATTTTAAAAACTTCTTATTGGCCAGCTGGGAGTGGTCGCTCACACCTGTAATCCCAGCACTTTGGGAGCCCAAGGTGGGCAGATCACTTGAGGTCAGGAGTTCGAGATTAGCCTGGTTAACATGGTGAAACCCTGTCTCTACTAAAAACACAAATATTAGCGAGGTGTGGTGGTGGGCGCCTCCAATCCCAGCTACTTGGGAGGCTGAGGCAGAGAATTGCTTGAACCCGAGGCAAAGTTTGCAGTGAGCCAAAATCACGCCACTGCACTCCAGCCTGAGTGACAGAACAAGACTCTATCTCAATAAATAAATACGTATATACATACATACATAAATAATAAAAATAAATAAATGATAGTATGTTCATGTGCTGCATACCAACATTTGGGTCAATGACAGTCCACATATATAATAACACTGATCCCATAAGAGTATAATACCACATTTTTACTGTACCTTTTCTATGTTTAGATGTTTTAGGTACACAAGTAGCATTGTGTTACAATTGGCTGCGGTATTCAGTAGAGTTACATGCTGTGCAGGTTTGTAGTCTGCGAGGAAGAGGCTATCTGCCATATCATATAGCCTAGGTGTGTGGTAGGCTATGCTGTCTAAGTTTGCAGAAGAACACTCTGTGATGTTCACACAATGACAAAACCTCCTAATGACACATTTCTCAGAACATATCCACGTAGCTAAGTGACACATGACTGTATATTGTTTCCATAGAACAGGAGGCAATTATAGAATAATACTATGCAGTTAATGTTGTAGAAGAATATTTAATGACATGAAAAATATTCCTGACAATGTATATTGCTAAGTTAAAAAGCATATTACTAAGCAGTTTTCACAGTATGATTCTGTTTGTTTACATACACATACAGCATGAATTGTGCGTTACGGATGATCTTTTTCTTTTTTATTTTTCTTATGCATTTCTACAGTACACATTTACTCATTTTTTAATAATAAAAATTAACAATTACTCCAGCCTGGGCAACATGTCAAAACACTGTCTCTACAACAAATACAAAAATTAGCAGGGCATGGTGGCGGGGGCCTGTGGTCTCAGCTACTTGGGAAGCTGAGGTGAGAGGATCGCTTGAACCCAGAGGTAGAAGCTGCAGTGAGCTGCAATGGCACCACTGCACTCCAGCCTGGGTGACAGAGTGAGATCCTGTCTCAAAACGAACAAAAAGAAATAACAATTACTATTAATTGCTACTAAGGAGAACTTTCCAAATCTTGATCAATGGTTTTTTTGAGGCTATAGAATTACAGGGATGTTTGTGTCCTATGATATTTACTTCTGTAATGCTTGAATTTTTTAATTGTACTTGATCAGTTTTATAGTCAAAAGGAAATAATTTTTAGAAGAAAGAAAAAAACAGGTTAGGGAACAGAGAAATTCATATTTTTTTAATGCAACTATTTCGAGTTTAGAAAATTTCCTAACCCTGAATATGAGCAAATATTTATACAGATATTTCTCATCACAGGACTTTATAATAGAAAAACAAGCAAACAAAACAATGTTTGTGATAACAGGCTTATAAATACCACCTAAATGTCTAGCCATAGGGAGCTGGAAAAGGGAATTATAACATGACCATTAGATGGATCCACAGTGGCATAGTGAAGTGAGCATGATTCTAGCCTGCCTGGGTTCAAATCTCAGTTCTGCCACTTACTAGCTGTGTGACCTTGTACAAGTTACTTAACCTCTCTGATTTTCAATTTTCTTGTTGGTAAAATGGGATAATAGTACCTATATAATAAGATGATTATGAGGATTTTTTTTTTTTTGTCATTCAGAGTTTAGGCAGGAAACAGAAGACACTCTCAAACTGGGTAATTCAAAGATAATCTAAAAAAGAGACTCTATTGAGGCAACAGCAGGGTGTGCTAGGGAGCAGTTGAGTAGTTATTGGAACCTGGAGAGAGAGAGAGGTGTGGAGAGACGTGGAGAGGAGAAGCTGTGGCTTTGAAGAAAGGACACAGCAGCCCTGTGACCCTTTATACATACCTTGACCTTGCCGTCCAGTCTCCTGTCTCCTGAGATACCTGTAATTACAATCCCTGACTGCAGTAATGGTGTATGCAAAGAACCCACAAACCTCAGTGGCTACAAACTACAAACATTTGTTTTTCTTACTTCTGAGTTGACTGGGCCTGCTCTGCTTCAGGCTTTGGGTCAGATTCAGGTCTGCTTCATGGGCCTGTCATTTTGGAGAGAGTGACCAAGAGGCCAACCCAAGGAAACTCCATTCCAGTCCTCTGCTCAGGGTATCTACAAACATTCCACTGGCCAAAGCGTGTCATGTGACTGATCCTAAAATAAATGGAATAGATATTTGTATTCCATATACTTACATGGAAAATCTTAACACCGGGAGAAATTAGAGTTTGGAATGATAATCCAACCTACCACAGCTCTCATTGGGCAAACCTGGGGAAGAGAGACGTCACAGAGTCTGTTGATGCCGTCTATTCAGATCAGCCTCCCAGGGCACAGAGCAGGGTGGGAGGGGATAAAGGCATCTGGAGGGGCAAGCAAAGATATCTCTGCAGGATCACATGAGTTAATTATTATTATTATTTTAGAGATCAGGTCTTACTCTGTAGCCTAGGCTGGACTGCAGTGGCATGAGCATGGCTCACTGCAGCCTCAATTTCCTGGGCTCAAATGATCCTCCCACCTCAGCCTTTCAAGTAGCTGGACTATAGGCATATGCCACCATGCCTGGCCAATCTTGGTATTTTTTTGTAGAGATGGGGTTTCACCATGCTGCCCTGACTAGTCTTGAACTCCCGGGCTCAAGCAATCCATTCATCTCAGCCTCCCAAAGTGCTGGGATTATAGGGGTGAGCCACTGTGCCTGACCGAGTTAATATTTTTAATGAGCTTAAAATATTGGCTCACATAAAAATACCATATAAGTGTTTGTTAGATGAAACAATAGGCCAGGTGCAGTGGCTCATGCCTGTAATCTCAACACTTCAGGAGGCCGAGGTGGGTGGATCATTTGAGGCCAGGAATTAGACCAGCCTGGCCAACAGGGCGAAACCCCATCTCTACAAAAAAATACAAAAACAAGCCGGGCGTGGTGGCACGCACCTGTAGTCCCAGCTACTCAGGAGGCTGAGGCATGAGAATCGCTTGAACCGGGGAGGCAGAGGTTGCAGTGAGCGGAGATGGCACCACTGCGCTGCAGCCTGGGTAACAGAGTGAGACTCTGTTCTCAAAAAACAAAACAAAACAATAAAACATGGTGCCATTGACAATGATATTTTTAAGAATATTTAAGTATTTAAAATATTTACAATGAATTATAAGTGAAAGAGGTTATAAAACAGGTATATATTATAACATCATTTAAACATACTATATACCTAGAAGAAGGACTGAATTTAGCAAAATGTTAATATTGTTGTTGGGAGGTAGAGTCATGGGGCATTTTTATTTCTATGCTCTGTGTTCAGAATAAGGCTGTCACATACAGCCTCATAAGTTGTGCACTGCACAACTCCAGGAGGCCCCCTTTGTCCTTCTTCATACTTTCAACTTACATAACCTCCTTTATTGTCCACACCTTCTAGAACACACATGTATTACTCTTGTGTAATCAAACAGATAAATACAGTTTAAAAAATTGCAACCTTGCCTTTTCTGCCTAACATATTTCAAAGACAAATGAAGTTGACCTAGTTTGTCATTTTTATTAGAGCTGGAGAGAAATTACCTCTGGACTCTAAAATGATTGCTATAAAGGTAAACTCAGCAACTCTTGGGACAATCAAGGAATGTAGTCTTGACTGAAGAACTGAAAGGTACTGCGTCATGTGTGTAGGATAAGTAAACATATTTGGCCTGAGTAAGTTAATCACATTTTTAAAACCCTGAAATGTATTTTATCTACTGAAAAAATTCAGAACTGATGAATCAGAAATGATGAATATAAGCATGAAATGCTCATATTAAATTCACAATGAAGAAGATTTAAAATAAAATGATTTAAATAAAGAGATTTAAAGTAAAATGATTCTCCCCTCATGCACAGGACTAAAGGAGCCTGGTTCTTAATGGCATTCTAGATTAACCCTGGACTTCTCAGCTCCCTACTTCTTACGTGTAAGATAGCAAATATCTTTACTGCTTAGGCCACTGTAATCGGGCACTCTGTTCGTTGCAGTAAAAGCATTATACATGAAGCTTTTAAGCCCTCCCTTCCCTAGATAGTGTCAAACGCTTCCTCTTCTATGTGCTCACAACCCATTGCACTTCTATTCTGGAATTCAACATGTAGTGTGATATGGTTTGGCTCTGTGTCCCCCAACCAGATCACATCTCAAATTGTAATCCCCACGTGTTGAGGGAGGAAGGTGATTGGATCATGGGGGTGGTTTCCCCCATGATGTTCTTGTGATAGTGAGTGAGTTCTCATGAGATCTGATGGTATAATGAGGCAGTTTTTCCTGCTCTTGCTTGCTCTCTCTCCTGCCACCTTGTGAAGAAAGTGCCTTGCTTCCCTTTCCGCTGTGATTGTAGGTTTCCTGAGGCTTCCCCAGCCATGCAGAACTGTGAGTCAATTAAACCTCTTTCCTTTATAAGTTACCCGGTCTCGGATAGTATCTTTATAGCAGTGTGAGAATGGACTAATACATAGTGTAATAGTCATTTACATGACTTGTTTGTGAGATCATCCAAAAAATTCATGGATTGTCTTTATTTCTGTAACCTCAGTACCCTTCTTGGTATCTGACACAGAAACACTTGTTCAATTGGTGTCAATAATTTATATATTCACTGTTGTGGGAGACGTGGAGGGCACTTTTTGAGACTGTAGAGGAGTGGGGGTGCAGCTCATATGCATGCACAGATGAACAGTTTCATAGCCTGGGCAAGGCTGTCGGTAAAGGTTGAGTCAGAAACACCCTAGGGAGCCCGGCGTGGTGGTGCGTGCCTTTAGTCCCAGCTACTCAGCAGGCTGAGGTGGGATGATTCCTTGAGTCCGGGAGTTTAAGAACACTGGGCAAGTGAGATCCAACTCTTTAAAAAATAAAAAGAAAAAGGAATAGCCTAAGGACCTCTCCCCACAAGCCCCAAGCCTCTGGCAGGGAACTCCAGAAAACTGGTAGACGGAACCGAAAGCGACTTTCGATGCAGGGGGAGGGGCAGTATAGAGGAGTATGTGTCCTTCCCCATTTGGATTCTTAGGATTCTTTTTAGAAGTTATTTTTATTTTATATTTTTACATTTTTGGAGTTTAAATGTTGGCTTCATTACAAAGCTGGATTGAAAGTGGTGGTATGGTTGTCGGGTGGGTTTGCCATTACTCTTCTGTTTTGAACTTACCTTCCAAAATGCCATCTTCTACCCCTGCTAGGGGAGAGCCTATCCTCCTTGGCTTAACACATAGCTGGGGGTCAGACCAGGATGCGCCTGCACTCCATAGATCAGGCCGCTAATCTAATCGCAATGGCTGGCTGGAGTGAAAGTGAATTCAGAAAGCCAGGCCTGCCTGGGACACAGGAGTTGGGGGATGGGAGGTGGAAAAAAAGGGGGAGTGGAAACAGGGAGGTGGGCACATGCACAAAGACATGAACTTACACCATATAATCTGCTTTTTTTTGGGGGGGGGTGATGGGGTCTTACTCCACCACCCAGGCTGGAATGCAGTGGCACAATCTTGACTCATTGCAACCTTTGCCTCCCAGGCTCAAGTGATCCTCTGATCTCAGCCTCCCGAGTAGCTGGAATTATAGGTGTGCACTACCATGCTCAGCTAATTTTTTTGTATTTTTGGTAGAGATGGGATTTCACCATGTTGCCTGGGCTGGTCTCAAGCTCCTAAGCTCAAGTAATCTGCCTGCCTTGGCCTCCTAAAGTGCTGGTATTACAGGTGTGAGTCACCGCACCTGGCCTACCCTGAAGTCTTTATGATCCTTCTCACTTTTCTCTCTTGGTTTAGCTCACTGAGAGGTCACAGTTTTTAAATATGCACCCTCCCCCACCCTGCCAATTTTGGTTTGGCTTTTGCTTTCTTACAGTAAAAATAATGCAGCTTCTGAACCAGCCGAGGAATGTGGGCTGTAAAGCATGGACTGTTTCATTTTGATATCATGATATTTTGATACTTTCTACACAAAGTTCCAGTACAACAGTTGAGATTATCATTGGCAGAAATATGCAGAATTCTCAAGGTTGAAATTTGGGGCCTCAGGTTGCAGTAAAAGTATACAGTCTAGAGTGCTTTTTCCAGAGTTCAGATGTTTCACCGGGCAAGTCTGATAAACGAAATTGATAAAGTGTTAATGGCAGAGAAAAGGTGTGTATGTAAGATCACCCAAACCTCATTTGCTTTATTTATTTTTTTTCAGAGATGGGGTCTCACTATGTTGCCTAGGCTAGAGAGTAGTGGCTATTGACAGGTGCAATTATAGAGCACTACAACTTTGAACTCCTGGACTCAAGTGATCCTCCCACCTCAACCTCCTGAGTAGCTGGGACTTCAGGCATGTGCCATTGCACCCGGCTTCATTTGGTTTTCAGCAGCTGCTTTCAATGCCTTGCTTCAAAGGAGGTTGTCCTAGAGGTATCTTGAGCCATATGGCAGGTTTTTTCAGAGAGGGGGGCTTTATTTAACCCCCCTTAATCATGGCATAAAGGATGTTCCTATTTTATTTCCCCAACCCTCCCCACAAGGCTGGTGATTGGAAAGAACATAGTGGAAAAGTGGGGGAACTTTCCAGATCTTATTAAGAAGAAGTAAAACACAGATGGCCCCAGAGCAGGGACCCTTCCAGCCCCACCCCATCACGATGCATTTCACCAGCCCAGGCAAAATCAGGAAGTGAGTGAGTGAGAATACAGAGCTCCGTCAATATCACCAGGGCACCACGTCTGGGTTCTGTAGAGTAAATTGACCTGATTGGGCTCCATTCAACCAGCCTATGACTTCAGCCTCTTCCTTCAGCCTCCTCAGCCTAATACAGCCCTGGGCCCAAAGAGCACATGGTCCATCTGCCCAAGGTCCCACTCTACAGCCACCATCCCTACACTGCTAATCCTGCCCAGCCATCAAGCAAATGAATCTCCTGAGGGTTCTCAGGGGACTAAGTGAGAGTGTGGATGACTCAGTGTGGCCCCTCCCTACTGTTAGAGAAACAGCTCAAAGCAAATAGTTTGTGATGGTGAGTTAGTAATGTCAGCCTCATTATGGAATATTTTGTGGCAAGTACAGCAGTGAGTAGCATTAGCAAACCTTTAAGACTAATTTTTGTGCCATAAAAGAAAGGGGAAGTTGGAGTCAATAGACTGAGCCTCTGATGATTTATATCTGAGTTTAGACTTGTGTATTTCATTCACTTCTGCAACATTTCTTCTAGTCTATCTGCCTTTGGGGATCTGGTTGAAAGAAGAGTGAGTCATTGTTTGGCCATATCTTCTTTTTAATGTGTTTAATCCCATAATGTAAAAGAGAATTAGGTAAGAGGTTTAAGAGGTTAAACAAGATTCATCACTGAATTATTAAAAATTAAACTCTGGCTTAAAACAAGCTAAGAGGAGATGTGAACAACAGTCTTCAGCATTGCAAGAGACACAAAAACTGCTTATTCAGGCATAATAGATGCTATCCACTAGTTTCTTGGTAAAATCAATAACTAACAATAGTAATGTGCTCAAAAGATATCCTTAATGTTTTTCTGAGACAGTGTGTTGCTGTGACTTAGGCTAGAATGCAGTGGCATGATCATGGCTCACTGCAGCCTCAATCTTCCAGGCTTGGAGATCCTCCCACCTTAGCCTCCTGCGTAGCTGGGACTACAGGCACGAGCCAATGTGCCCGGCTATTTTTGCTTGTTTGTTTGTTTTCTTTTGTTGCTGTTGATATTGTTGTTTTTGGTATCTAGTCTCCAAAGGTGGCCCTCAAGGATCCATGCCTCCTATGACTCCTGCCCTTCTGTAGTCCCCTCCCACGTGGAATCTAGACTGGCCCAGATTTGCTTTAACCAATAAAACGTGGTAGAAGTGATGCTTAGACCAGTTCCAGGCCAAAGTCTTACAAAAATCTCAGTCTCCCTTTTTGCACTTTTGGGAGCTCTGTGCTGCCATGTATGAAGGCCAACTACTCTGCTTGGGAGGTCATGTGGAAAACAGAGGCCTTGAGACTACGTAGAAATAGAAAAAATCCTAGCTGCTCAAGTACCCGATCTGAGTCCAGCCTTCCAGCCATCACTGCCAAGGTACCAGACATGTAAGTGAGATAGCTTGGATTTTCCTGTACGGTAGCACTCCCAGGTGACTGCAGCCCCAGCCAACATCACATAGAGTAGAATAACAATCCAGGAGAGCCCAGTCAACCTACAGAATAGCAAGAGAATAAAATGGTTCTTGTTTTAAACCCCTAAATTATGGGATGGTTTGTTATACAGTAATAGAAAACCAAACACTTTTTATATAACAAATCTGATTTTTTTTTTGAGTAAACAAAGTTAATAAAGTCTAGATTATGTAAAGTAATTAAAAACATTCATTTATTTTGCAGAACACTCAATCAGAAAGAAGCTTCACTGGCTTGGCACAGTGTCTTGTGCCTGTAATTCCAGCACTTTGGGAGGCTTGAGGCAGGAGGATTGCTTGAGCCTAGGAGTTCAAGACCCGTTTAGGCAATATAGCAAGATCCAGTCCCTACAAAAAATTTAAAAATTAGCCAGGAGGGCTGGGTGTGGTGGCTAACACCTGGGAGGCCAAGGTGGGTGGATCACGAGATCAAGAGATCAAGACCATCCTGGCCAACATGGTGAAACACCGTCTCTACTAAAAACAAACAAACAAACAAACAAAAAAAACAAAAACAAAAAAATTAGCTGGGACTGGTGGTGCGCACCTGTAGTCCCTGTAGTCCCAGCTACTCAGGAGGCTGAGGCAGGAGAATCACTTTAACCTAGGAGGCAGAGGGAGGTGGAGGTTGCAGTGAGGCTAGATTGCACCACTGCACTTCAGCCTGATGACACAGTGAGATTCCTTCTCAAAACAAAACAAAACAAAACAAAACAAAACAAATTAGCCAGGTGTGGTGGTGCATGCCTGCAGTCCCAGCTATTTGGGAGGCTGAGGTGGGAGGACCACTTAAGTCCTGCAGGTTGAGGCTGCAGTGAGCCATGATTACACCACCGCCTGGGTGACAGAACAAAACCCTGTCTAAAAAAAAAAAAAAAAAAAGAAAGAAAGAAAGAAAGAAAGAAAGAAAGAAAGAAAGAAGCCCCATTAAAGCAATATTTAGACCACAATGAAATAGGATAGCTATAATTTAAAAAGACATAATAACAAATGTTGACAAGAATGTGGGGAAATTGGAACTCTGCACGGCTGATGAGAATGTCAAATGGTGCAGCTGCTTTGGAAAACAATCTGGCATCTCCTCAAAGTGTGAAACATAGATTTATCATATGACCCAGCAATTTCACTACTAGCTATATAACCCAAAGAAATGAAAACCAATGTCTCCACAAGAGCTTACTCAGGAATTCTTCATAGCAACACTATTCATAATAGCTGAAAAGTAGGAACAACTCAAGTGTCTATCAATTGATGAATGGATAAATAATATGTGGTATTATCTATACAATGGGCTGTTATTTGGTAAAAAGGAATGAATTACTGATACCTGCTGCAACATGGATGAACATTGAAAATGTTTAGTGAAACAAGCCAATCACAAAGATCATAGAGTGTATGATTCCATTTATATGAAATATGCAGAATAGGCAAATCTGTAGAGACACAAAGTAGATTAGTGTTTGCCTAGGGTTGTGGGCAATGAAGAATGATCGCTAATGGGTCTAATGGGTACAAAATTTCTTTCAGGGATAATGAAAATATTCTAAAATTGATTGTGTTGATGATTTAAAACTCTGTGAATATACTAAAAACATCATATTGTACATTTTAAATGGATAAATTGTATGGTATATGAATTACATCTCAATAAAACTGTTATAAAAAAAGAAGAAATCTTCCATAAGACTGATGTCTAATTTGTTTCACTGCCTTGGGAATGAGAGTCCTGCCTATCATCAGATAGGGCTCAATTAACCTAGATATCTAACTATAACAGTATGTACTTGAATGCACTTTTTTGACAGGGGAGTTTATAGAAACAACATATGAGCTGAAAACTGAATGTCCGTTTATTATACAATTAATACAGTATAATTTTACAGTTGATATCTCATCTTCTCAATAAGGTGATGATCAACACTGAGATTTGGGCTGAATTCTAATATTGTCTGATTGTGAGGTTTTGTTAAGCCACTTCTTGCACCTGCTGTGCTGAGTTCCACATCGCTTCTTGCTGTTTTGTCAGGTCCTTGTATCAAGACTTTTATTTTTATTGCCTGATTATGAACTGATATTAGCTTGTCAGCATGAAGGATGGGAGGAGGGAAGTGTTGCCCCCTCCTCAACTTCCCAGAAAATAAAATAACTATACTTGCAAGAACCATTAAAAGTATCTGAATTCACTGCTTATATAGCAAGAAAACATCAGAGTTACAGTTGCCTGCAACTGCACGATAGCAAAAATTTCATTGTCTAATGGTTACTGTATGGTTGACTTTTATAGTTGTTCTCATGTTTTTGAAACAAATATGTATGCTCTATTTGCTATTGGATTCAGTTGTATACATCTCCATTAATTCAAACTGTTTAACTGCCCATTTAATTCTTCTATAGACTTACTAATGCTTTAGCTACTCACTTAGAATTCACTTATTATTTAGAATGTATAAGTATTTACTTATCGATAATCTAAAAAGTGTCAGGCCCCATGCTGGGCCCTGGAGATTCAATCCTAAACAGGACACATTTCCTGCCCTAAAGTAGCTCATGGTAGATGACAAATGTCTCAGTACATGAGGTTATAGACCTTCAATGCCAATTTGTACTTACTTTGGATTTCTATTTAAAATGTTTAAAAGTATATATTTTATTTAAAATCTCACTTTTTTGCTATCAAATATTGATAAAGCAGTATTTAAATCTTCCACTACGGTTGTGAAGTTATCAAATTCTCCTATGGATCTGTTAATTTCTGCTTAATACGCTTTGATTTTGAGGTTTTACTGTTAGGTACACAGTTGTTCTAATTCTTATATCTTCCTGATGAGTTCTATTAACTCCTGTAGTGTCTAATCTGCTGTTCAGGCCATACAGTGACATTTTATCTCAGACGTTATGGTTTTCATCTCTAGAGGTTCAATTTGGGCCTTTTTTATGTCTTCCATGTCTCTACTTAACATGCTCAATCTTTCCTCTAGCTTCTCAATCATGTGAAATATACTTACAACAACTTTCAATGTTCTTATTTCCTAATTCTGTCATCTATGCTGTTTCTCAATATGATTTTATTAATTGATTTTTCTCATCAATATGGATCATAATCTCCTACTTCTTTGCATACCTAGTAAGTTTTTATCGGATGTCAGACATTGTGTATTCTACCTTGTTAGATGCTGGATGTTTTCATGTTCTTATAAATGTCTCAAGCTTTGTTCTGGGACAGAGTTAAATTACTCAAAAACAGTTTGATCCTTTCAAGTCTTCTTTTTTTTTTTTTTTTTAATTTCAGTAGGTTTTTGGGGGAACCATGGATGTTTGGTTACATAGATAAGCTCTTTAGTGGTGATTTCTGAGATTTTGGTGCGTCCATCATCTTAGCAGTGTACACTGTACACAATGTGTAGTCTTTTATCCCTCACACCCTCCTTCCCTTCCCCATGGTCCCCAAAGTCCATTGTATTGTTCTTATGCCTTTGCATCCTCACAGCTTAGCTCCCACTTATGAATGATAACATACGATTTCCATTCCTGAGTTACTTCACTTAGAATAATGGTCTGCAACTCCACCCAGGTTGCTGCAAATGCCATTATTTTGTTCCTTTTTATGGTTGAGTAGTATTCCATGGTGTGTGTGTGTGTGTGTGTGTGTGTGTGTGTGTGTATCACATTTTCTTTATCTGCTCGTTGATTGGTGGGCATTTGGGCAGGTTTCATGTTTTTGCAATTGCAAATTGTGCTGCTATAAACATGTGTGTGCAAGTGTCTTTTTCATATAATGATGTATTTTCCTCTGGGTAGATACCCAGTAGTGGAATTTCTGGATCAAAAGGTAGATCTACTTTTAGTACTTTAAGGAATCTCTATACTGTTTTCCATATTGGTTGAACTAGTTTACTTTCCCACCAGCAATGTGAAAGTATTCCCTTTTCACCGCATCCACGTCAACATTTATTGTTTTTTAATTTTTTAATTATAGCCATTCTTGTAGGAGTAAAGTGGTATCTCATTGTGGCTTTGATTTGCATTTCCCTGATAATTAGTGATGTTCAGTATTTTTTCATATGTTTGTTGGCCATTTGTACATCTTCTTTTGAGAACTATCAAAAGAAAGACCCATTATGGTAGATGCAATCCTGCACTACCCAAATCTCTCTTCCAGACTAATGGACCTAATCCTCCAGATGCTGGATACTGGGAGCTGGGGCTGCTTCTAGGAAACAATGCTCAAATGTCAGAAATGTCAGTCCTCTCCAGGAATTGCCCTCAGCTGAATAGTGCTGCTTTACTCACAGGGTCACACTGCTTCCTGAGGACAGCCTGCATCCAGTGATTGGTTGATGCAGGATTACAAAGAACCGGTCTTCTCATCCCTATGGTGGACAATTCTAAAGTTTCATCTTAGTCTCAGAGTTCCCTGTGGTAGGATGATCAACTCATCCTAGTTTGCCAGAGACTATCCTGGCTTTAGCACTGAAATTTCCACATCCTACAAAACTTCCAAGTCCTAGGCAAACCAGGTCATTCTTTTCATGAGGTGGCTGAAGTCTTAGTTGAGACTCCATCATAACTCACCGTCTCCCTCTGCCCAGTCCTGCTTCCATCCCCTACACTGGTGCTGATCCCAAGAGCGCTCCCTGATAAGCCTCCTGCATGCTAATCTCTGTCCGAGTCTACTTCCCAGGGAAACCAACCCACCAACCTACAACACTCACGTCTTTTTAAATTTTATTA
This sequence comes from Mandrillus leucophaeus, assembly GCF_000951045.1. Taxonomy (NCBI): domain Eukaryota; kingdom Metazoa; phylum Chordata; class Mammalia; order Primates; family Cercopithecidae; genus Mandrillus; species Mandrillus leucophaeus. Next base: position 10,284,323 of record NW_012103142.1, on the reverse strand, counting down.
TAGAAAATTTTCAGATGTTTTCCTCTTAAAGATTGCTTTTTTCATATTCCCTCTTCTTTTCTGCAGGGACGCTCACTAAATGCATGTTGAATCTCTTTTTCCTTCATTTCCCTTAATCACTCTTTTTAAAATTTCCGTTGTTCTTCTAACTTTGAATTTACTAATTTTGTCTTCATCTGGGCCTAATTTTCTGTTTAACACATCTATTGGCTTTTACACCTTAATAACTTCCTTCATCTGGCTTTGAATACACCATCGTCATCTGGTTTTCTTCCTATATTTCTGGTTGCTCTGTTTCAGTCTCATTAGCTGGTTCCTCTTCATCTTCCCTACTTCCCAATGATGAAGTCCCCAGGGATCAGTCCTTGGACCGCTTCTCTTTTTCGCAATCTCAGCCACTTTCCAGATGAAGTCATGAGTCTTGAGTCTTATGACTTCAAATCCCGCAGATATGCTGATAATTTTCAAATTTATATCTTTAGTTCAGACCTCCCCGCTAAATTCCAGACCCCTATACCTAGCTGACTAGGAGATATCTCCACTTGGAAGTTTAAAAATGGAGCTCCTGATCTTCATTCCCAAGCCCTGCCATTTTTCCTATCTCATTTAATGAGATTGAAGGTGGTATTCAGATATTACAGATGTTCAGTTTAAAAACCTTTAATTTCTCTTTGTCTCACACTGTAAATATTACAAATCTTATTGGTTTTACCTAAAAACAGATCTGGTCCAAGTCACCATCATTTCTTGCCTGGATTATTGCAATAGTCTCCTAGCTGGTCTACCTACACTGTATTCTCAGTATGGCTGCCAGAGTGATGCTGTGAAAGTTACTCAGATCCTTATGTCCCTCTGCTCAGAACCCACCACTGGCTCCCTTGTCATTGGAGTAAAACCAAAGTCTTCAGTGTGGCCTGCAAGCCCCTGCACGATTCAGCCCCCTGTTATGTCATGAACTCATCTCCCATTACTCTCTCTCTTCCCTTTCTCTCTCTTCCCTTTCTCTTTCTCTCTCTCTCTCTCTCTCTCTCTCACACACACACACACACACACACACACACACACACACACTCTACTTCTATCCACACAGCAAGCAAGGCTCCTTGCTGTAACTTAAAAACACCAGGCATGTTCCCCACTCAGGACCTTTGTTCTGGCTATTTCCTCTGCCTGAAAAGTTCTTCCTCATGCAGCAATTTCACTTGCTCTCTCACTTTTTCAGGAGAGGAATAAAAATCACTTTCTCAGTGAGGCTTTCTCAGACACCCTATCTAAAATTTCAACCGCTCCCTCCCCTCTTTTTTCTTTTCTTTTTCAATTTCTTTTCTTTTTCTTTTTTCTTTTCTTTTTTTTTTTTTTTTTTTTGAGACAGGGTCTCACTCTGTCACCCGGGCTGGAGTGCAGGGGAACCTGCAGCCTCGACCTCCCAGGCTCAAGCAATCCTCGCACCTCAGCCTCCCCAGTAGCTGAGACTACAGGTGCACATCACCACACGTGGCCTTAACCCCCCTTTTTGATGTTTCACATCCCCCTTCCCTACTTTGTTTTTTTCTGTGTAGCCCTTATCCCTACCTAACATGCTATGCATTATATTTATTATCTGTGTTCTTCATTAAAATGTAAACTCTGCCAGGCATGGTGGCTCATGCCTGTAATCCCAGCACTTTGGGAGGCCAAGGTGGGTGGATTATCTAAGGTCAGGAGTTCGAGACCAGCCTGGACAACATGACAAAACTCTGTCTCTACTAAAAATACAAAAATTAGTCAGGTGTAGTGGCACATGCCTGTAATCCCAGCTACTCGGCAAGCTGAGGCAGGAGAATCGCTTGAACCTGGGAGGCAAAGGTTGCAGTGAGCCGAGACCGTGCCATTGCACTCTAGCCTGGGTGACAGAGCGAGACACTATCTCAAAAAAAGAAAAAAGAAAAAGTAAACTCTACTAGGACAAGGATTTTTGTCTGGTTTGTTCGCTGCAATATCCTCAGAGCCTCTGTGTGTCTGGCACATTATATGAGCTCAATAAATATTTGATGAATGAATGAATGAATGATTGCCTCTATTTTTCATTTCTGGAAGTTTGATTTGGTTCTTTCTTCAAATTGCCCTACTCTTATTTAAAAGTGTCTTGTTGCTTTTTAATTTATAGTGATTAATAGCATCGGCTCTGGAACTAAACTGTGTGGGTTCAAATCTCAGCTCTGCCACTCTAATAGCTTGTGGTGACCATGAGCAAATTTCCTAATATCTCATCTGTAAAAGAGAGAAAGCAGTAGTACCTACCTACTTCACAGGGGCTTTGTGAGGACTGAATGAGTTAATATTTTGTGAAGCCCTTAGAACAGTTTTATATGTTTGCCATCATTATTATCACCATCATTTCTTTAATCATTTAAAATCAACTATTATTTATAGCATTCTCTAGATTCTCTATTATTTTGACTTTTGGTAAGTGCCAATTTTTCTGTTTCTTGCATATGCTAACTCTCTACCGATAAAAATCTAATCACCATGGAGCATCAGGAGCCAGTCTGTAGTCTGACTAAATTCGTTATTAACTCAGTCCAGCAAGGGAGGCCACTCCAGGGGAACTGTGGAATGTCGCTCCAAAGAGAGAAGACAGGAAGCTGCTGAAGGATTCTGAAGATTCCAAGGGAAGTAGGCATCAGTTCTGGATTGGTTGCTCCTACTCTGGTTGGGGGCAGGGTCGATTAAGAGAAGTGATGATTAACTAGGTATTGGGTGCTCCCATGAGGCAACAGTAGCTCAGCAATTGGGTACCCAGCAATAGGTGGGTATGGCAAAGCTGTCTGGGAGTTTGGTAGGAAAGCAGTCATCACTCAAAGAGGGGGTCTTATGGCATTTTGCAGCTGCCGACTGACTTTGGGGGAAGCAATGTTCCTGTGAACTTTGCAGCTGGCTTTCTTTATGTCTGTCTTCTTTCTGGCCTGAATTGACACAGTTGCTTTTTCTTTTCTTTCTTTTTTCCAGTCCAACCTGATTTCCACTCTTTAAATCTTAGACAGGATTTGACTCTCACCAGCATAGCAGGGTATCTGTAATTTTTTATTGTGAACTTGTCTTCAACAGGTTGTTTCTCCCTATGGGAGTCCTTGAAACTCTTGAGTAGTAACATTTTCTCCATGGAGATGACTCACACATTTGCTTCTGCCAGAATGCTGAGTGTGTCAATGGCCCTCACTCCTATGCACACGGCATAGACCCAGGGTTTAGATTTCTCTGGATGACATTTTCCCCCTCATGTTCAGGACCTTAAACAAATGGTGAGATTCCTGGCTGATTACCAGGGCCCATGTTCAGTTTTTCTATCCCTATTTAAGGGGGAAGAGTGCTACAAGGCCTTATTTATTTATTTATTTATTTTAAGAAAAGGAGTCTCACTATGTTGCCCAGACTGACCTCAAACTCCTGGGCTCAAGCGGTCCTCCTGCTTCAGCCTCCCAAGTGGCTGGGACTACAGGCGTGTACCACCACCCCAGCTCAAGGCCTTCAATTTTATGCAGGGCTTACTGCCTTCCTCCTGTCCTCTCATGGGTATTAGGCCCTGGCCCTAACTCCAGATCCATATTCTTCTGGGTTACTATGAAATCAGCTCAGTTAGCTGCTCTGCCTTTGATGGCTTTCTTCATTCCTAGCACTTGGAGATTTGGATTATTTTTATTCCACATCTTCTCTGTATTTGTGCTAGAACTGGGCCTACTTCCACAGTAGTTTTGTTGACAGAGTCCTGATGCTAGGACCTCAATGGTGGTTAAAGGCTCAGACTTTGGGGACAGATATGGGTTTAAATCCTGGAGCCCATGGCTATTTTTTCTATGACTTTGGTAAACTCTTTTTTTTTTTTTTTTTTTTGAGACGGAGTCTCGCTCTGTTGCCCAGGCTGGGGTGCAGTGGCTGGATCTCAGCTTGCTGCAAGCTCCGCCTCCCGGGTTTACGCCATTCTCCTGCCTCAGCCTCCCGAGTAGCTGGGACTACAGGCGCCCGCCACCTCGCCCAGCTAGTTTTTTTGTATTTTTTAGTAGAGACAGGGTTTCACCGTGTTAACCAGGATAGTCTCCATCTCCTGACCTCATGATCCGCCCATCTCGGCCTCCCAAAGTGCTGGGATTACAGGCTTGAGCCACCACACTCAGCCCACTTTGGTAAACTCTTTAAGTGTCCTTCTTTTGTCTGGAAAATGAGAACAATGACATGCCTATTAAATGAGGTAGTAAATACCAAACACATACATAAGAACTCAGTAGCCAGGAGCGATGGCTCACTCCTATAATCCCAGCACTTTGGGAAGCCGAGGCAGGTGGATCACTTGAGGTCAGGAGTTTAAGACCAGCATGGCCAACATGGCAAAACCCTGTCTCTACTAAAAATACAAAAATTAGCCGGGTATGGTGGCATGTGCCTGTAATCCCAGCTACTCAGAAGGCTAAGGCAGGAGAGTTGCTTAAATCCAGGAGGCAGAGGTTGCAGTGGGCTGAGATCGCGCCACTGCACTCCAGCCTGGGGAACAGAGAAAGACTCTGTCTCAAACAAAAACAAAAACAAAACTCAGTAGATACCATTATTAGTATTACTATCAATATAGAAAATTAAAGAAATAAAAAAAGAACAAGAAAGAAAATAGTGTGTGCCACCTGGTGGCAAGACTTACCTCCCAAATCAGGAGGTCTTCCTCTATCCATCTTGGACACATTGTACCTACAAATACAGAATCCTTACCCATTCAATTGCCCCCCAAAAGCCTTTGATTTCCTCAGGAGGGTTCTGAAAAATGTCTTTCTCTTGTTACTTTACCCAGAACATGGCTTAAGTCTTTGGCTGCTGGAGATGGAAGATCTGCCTTTGAATATGAGAGTTCTGACCAACTACTTCTGTGTTCTGTGTTTTGTGATGTGTTGTGTCAGTGGGTTAGTGTTTTTCTGCTTCCTCTTAAGTAGAATAACTTGAGAATAACTTTCTCTTTGGTAGACTTAAGAGAATAACTTAAGAGAATAACTTAAGAGAACAACTTCCTCTGAAGTAGAATAACTTAAAAGAATAACTTCCTCTTAAGTAGAATAAGTTAAGAGAATAACTTTCTCTTTGGTGACTTCTGAAACAGAACTTCCCCCTCCCCAACACACAGAAGTGTGCATACACAGGCACATAACAACCAGGAAGTACGCCGAGGTCATAACACCTCATTCATAACACCATTAAATTATAATCTAACCATTAAATTATAGTTAAGATGATCATCAGCAGTGCAATGCCATGTGAGCTACACATATTTATTCCCCACGTGTCTGATTTTGGAAATCTGACATCTTCTCTAAATAAGTGCACCTTCCTCTCAACGCTCTTTCTCAATAAAGACAAATGTGTCATCTACACACATACTCAGTTTCTATCCCTAAATTTCCCTACCAGGGAAGTCTAATAACTGTTTTATATATCCAAGGATATCTATGTGTCTAGCTATCTCATGCTTCTGGAATTCTAAATTCACATATTATGAAGATTAAATGGAAAAGCATGCATGGATGTATCTAGCCCTCATTTGGTACTCAGTCAGCCCTCAATAAATGTTAGAATTGAACATGTCCCTAGCCTCTACATACTGGTGCTATCTAAGGTAAATTTTTAAAACATGCAAATCATAAATTCTCTAGTACATTTGTTTTCAAAAGTTTTTTATATGTGTGTGTGCATATATGTATATTATATGCATGTGTATGTATACGTTGGCCTGCCAGTCACTGTTTCTGTTTCTCAAATGAGTCAGCATAAGCTCTGGAAAGCCAAGAGTGATTTATATTCTATACTGTGAGTCCTCCCCCACCAGAAGGCCTTACACTTTGCATAGATTCTTCTTATACACATAATGATGTTCAGGGCTGGCTTTGGTGTATCAGAGTGAACCTCAAGGGGCCTGGGGGGAGTTGTGTTGTTCCCCACTCCATGTCAAATATTACAGATAGGCCCACTCAGCTCCATTCCCACTCCCAGAAAAACTTCGAAATGTGTTGTTCTGAGCTATAAGCGGTTGAGAATACCCTACAATGGGTTATATGTTCCCAAGGTTGATAAACTTTTATAGGATTCCAAGGCAGAAACAAGTGGGGGTAATTTTTCCAGCTAATATGCTTGCTAAATGCTTCAGATAAAAAGAGAAAGGCTATTAATTTCCTAGACTCCTTTAGAACTGGAGTTCTGAGTCCATCAAGGAAACTCACTTGGGGGTTTGGAAGGCAGAAACAAGGTGGGGGCCACAGGTCTGCTATTCTCTGTCATTCTCCTGGCAGGTACGCATGTGGAGACAATGGAGTTCTGTGACAGAAGTGAGAAGAGTCCCACTGTCTGGTTCTTAGCTTTGTGGGTGTCAGGAACGATGTGATCCTAGTATTTCCTGATTCTCCAACTTATTGTAGTGACAGAAGCAGCAGCTCCCTCATGGGCCACTTCTGCCATCTTGTTCTGGGGAGTCATTCTTGGAAGGTCACCCTAGGGCTCTTCCTACAGCACCTAAAACATTTTTTTAAGTACATAATTCTCTTGTCAAGGGATCATTTGGTTAAATTAGCCCTAGTGGTTTCTGCAACTGAACCCTGATGGATAGACCCTAGAAACACCCCTTCCTCTCACATCTCCATGCTCTCTCAACCCAGGCTGGTGACTGTAATGCTAGCTGGAAAATTCTGCCTTTGAATCCTGTAGATGCTTATCAACATTGGGAACATATAACCCAGTGCAGGACATGCTCAACCACTTATAGATCTGACAATATACTTAGAAGTTTTCGGCCGGGCACGGTGGCTCACGCCTGTAATCCCAGCACTTTGGGAGGCCAAGGCGAGCGGATCACAAGGTCAGGAGATCGAGACCACGGTGAAACCTCGTCTCTACTAAAAATACAAAAAATTAGCCGGTCTCGGTAGTGGGCGCCTGTAGTCCCAGCTACTCAGGAGGCTGAGGCATGATAATGGCGTGAACCCGGGAGGCGAAGCTGGCAGTGAGCCGAGATCGCGCCACTGCACTCCAGCCTGGGGGACACAGCGAGACTCCGTCTCAAAAAAAAAAAAAAAAAAAAAAAAGAAAAGAAGTTTTCTCCTGGTAAAAAGCTTTGACTGTGTGGAAAAAAATAAAGAAACAAAAAAGACTACGGGTGTAGTGGGCACCTTTTTAGAGGAGTTGCCACCGCGGGAGAGAACCAGGTACTGAGCCGGAAGATAAATGTTGCTACCTCTATGCTTTTACCCCACACCTTCCCCTGATGACGATGGCGTTTAGTTTTAGAGCAGAGTGGCACCATCAGGGAAACCAAGTAACCGGGAAAGTGGATGGAAAAGTCACTCATCCCAACCATCCTCCTTGCCTGAATCTGCAGCCATGATGCAAATTTTCCAAAATGCTCTGTTTAGCAAGAGTTGGCTGGAAGTTCTAAAGAAAAAAAAAACCCTAATAGTATTTTTGTTCTCATCCTAAGTGTTCTTGCAGGGGAAGTATTTTTTTTAAATTTAAAAATAAAATGTAGTTATTTTTATTTAAGACAATTCCCCATCTTGAACACATTTACATTTTTTTCTTTCCCCATTTACAGCCTATTTCCTGAAAAATGTTGAGAAGATTTAAGTGTCTAATATTTTCCAAGGCCATCTCATGATTCATCAGTTTATTGTTTGTTAAGTATCAGACTCAAGAAACTGACTTAGATGGGAATGTTGATCTGGATTTTCTCCTCTGATTTACTTCACAGATGACGGGATAATGAATTAAAAGATTAAAAAGTCAACATTTTGCTGAGTCCTTTGAATAACAAAGAGGTCCTGTAAGAACCAAATGAAGCTAAATAGGCAATCTTTGTCCTATGATACAGCATCAAATATTAATAGAATTTGTGACGGGAGGGAGGGGGCGGGCTCGGTAGCTCCTGCTTGTAATCCCAGCACTTTGGGAGGCCAAGGTGGATGGATCACCTGACGTTGGGAGTTCACGACCAGCCTGACCAACATGGAAAAACCCTGTCTCTACTAAAAATACAATATTGGCAGGGTGTGATGGTGCATGCCTGTAATCACAGCTACTTGGGAGGCCGAGGCAGGAGAATTGCTTGAACCTAGGAGGCAGAGGCCGTGGTGAACTGAGATCGAGCCATTGTACTCCAGCCTGGGCAACAAGAGTGAAACTCCATCTCAAAAAAGAAAAAAAAAAGGATTTGTGACCAAAAGGGCCTTGGACCTGTCACCTAATTTCACAGAAGAAGAAACTGAGCCCTAAAGAAGGGAAGTGACTAACTCAGGATCGCCAGTGACCAGTGGCAGAGCTGGGAGTAGAATTCAGATCTCCTGAGATTCACCCTCTGGTGCTTTCTCTCCTGTCTTGCTTATTTTCATATGTACCCTTTTTTTATCACACTTCCCTTTCCTGCTTCCCAGGCTTTTGATCACACTTCTACTTTCCTGCTTTTCAGCCTGAGTATGTCTACTTATGAGAAATACAGAGATCATTTAAGGAACTGTGAATTTCCTTCTCGCTTCGAGCTCCATCGAAGTCAGGACTCCCATTCACATGGGACAGATGAGAAAGAAAAAAGTTCAGAGGGGAGTTTCACTTGCCAGAGTCCACACAGCTACGGTTAGACCTCAGACCTCTTGAACAACAAAGCCAACGTCCGTCCCCACACATTAAAATAGGTGGGCTGGTACATTACATGAATGTACTGTTCTTTTGTTTAAAGAAGTGTATGGGAATCAGAATTTGGTCTAATTAAAGGCCATTGGGGGTGGATTAATGAAGTACAAAAAGGACCTCATTAAAAGAAGCTGTCCTCTAAAAGGCAAGCCAATGGCAGTTACCTTTCCAAAGTGAACATTAGAAAGTGGTTCCTGTGTAATTTTCCAATCATTTAACTTAAAGATTCCTATCTATAGATACATGAGGGTCTGCGTGTACTTTTGTGATGGCCTGAACCAAGGTTGACTTGAGCAAAAAGCTGCTCAAGGCCAGTGATCATGGTTTAAATTATGAAAGTAATATAAGCACATTACAGATCTTTGGAAAGTTCAGGAAGGAAAAATATGTACCCATGGTTCTACCATCCAGCATGGTATTGTTAATTATTTTGTACATTCCCTTTCCGTCTTTTTACCAGAAGTATCTTTACATAGTTTTAAATGGTCTTCCTCTAATTTTCATAGCATACTATGACCTTGTATTACACTTTCCCCAGTGACATTAGATCATAAACATTTTTCTCATACATTTTGTCTTCATGAGCATCACATCTAATGGCTGCAAAAAGGTCCATTTCATGGGGGTCCCATAAGGTGCTCATGATTTTCTAGAGGATTCATGAACATCATTCCAGGGGAGTCATATTGTCAAAGACAACAATGGCATTTGTTTTAATTTTGAAAAGTAAAAAGTAGCTCAGTTTTTTATTTAAAACATTGCCCCTTTAAAGCTGAGCAGCGTGAGAGCCTCTGGGTGTGTGTCACATGGATACACACAGGGTTAGTGGAGATAATAAGCCAGTTCGTCAGTCCATACCTCGCTCAGCACAACACACGGGGGACTAACACCTAAGAAGTCTATTGGACAGTTATAAATTCCACATGGATGCATGCTATAACATGGATGAACCTTAAAAACATTATGCTGGCCGGGCGCAGTGGCTCATGCCTGTAATCCCAGCACTTTGGGAGGCCGAGGCGGGCGGATCACCTGAGGTCAGGAGTTTGAGACCAGCTTGGCCAACATGGTGAAACCCTATCTCTACAAAAAATACAAAAATTGGCCAGGCATAGTTGCGGGTGCCTGTAATCCCAGCTACTCGGGAGGCTGACGCAGGAGAATTGCTTGAACTCGGGAGGTGGAGGTTGCAGTGAGCTGAGATTGTACCACTGCACTCCAGCCTGGATGACAGAGTGAGACTCTGTCTCAAAAAAGAAAAGAAAAGAAAAGAAAAGAAAAGAAAAGAAAAGAAAAGAAATTTAGGGGACACATTCAAACTATAGCAAGGAACAATTCGTTTACTGGGAATAATGATTATCCATACCCCAATTCCATTTCCAAATGTACTTGTAGAAAATTGTTTGCAAATGACAGCCTGAAATCTCTCTCATCTCTTTGTTTTGAAACAAAGTATAAAATGTCCAAAAATAAAACAGTTGAGATCCAAAGTTTGTGATTCATAAGGGCAATGATTGGGTTTTCATGCTAATATGTGAGATGTGACTCCTTCAAACTTCTTTGTTATGACATCAGCCACATTACTCATCTGATGTGAAAAGAAATTTTTAATTAAAGAAGTTGATATTTTAAGCTAAAATGCAAAAATTCTAAACATTAGGCAATCACAATATCTTTTGTCCATTTAACTGCCATAGCATGTAGTTAATTTTATTTTATTTTAATTTTATTTTATTTTTTGAGACAGAGTCTTACTTTGTAGCCCAGGCTGTAGTGCAGTGGTTTGCTCTTGGCTCACTGCAACCTCTGCCTCCTGAGTTCAAGTGATTCTTATGCCTCAGCCTCCCGAGAAGCTGGGGTTACAGGCGTGTGCCACTATGCCCAGCTAATTTTTATATTTTTAGTAGAGATGAGATTTCACCATTTTAGCCAGGCTGGTCTTGAACTCCTGACCTCAGGAGATCCACCCACCTTGGCCTCCCGAAGTGCTGGGATTACAGGCATGAACCACTGGGCCCAGCTGCATGTAGTTACTTTTAATCTATACTGAATATAGGCTTGGTCCCTAAACTGACCATAATAATTTCATTTCAAAATGTAAATCACAAACTATATTTTGTCTTACATTATTGATTCAAAGTATGTGTCACATGTTAAACAGAAAGTTGAATTTTGTCTTAATAACATGAATATTATTGAAGATTATATTAAATTAATATTTTTTGTAGAATTGTAATACTTTTTAAACATAAAAAATTTCACAAAAAATTATAAAACATATATCAATGAGCTAATATTTATAATATTCTAAATATTTTTGAAGTGCCTGTAACAATGCCTAGAACAGTGCCTGGTATGTAATAAGCATTACGTGTGTCTGTTAAATAAAAAGAAAATGAAATTACAAAATATTTTAAAATACTGTAAGTTTTATAAGTATATTTATATACATGAATTGATAAAGAACATTTGCACAGTAAAAAAATATACATTGGAAGATGCAGATTAATGTAATCATTCCCCCATTTTTCGCTATTCAGGTTACTGCCAGTGTTTTTTAAAGGATTACTATGATGAACATTTTTCAAGCATAAAGAAGTTTCAGTAGTTTATGTTATTTTCTCAAAGTATCTTCACAGAATAGAGTAGCCAGTGCAAAAGTTGTGATGACACGTATTACTTTCTATATGTGTCATAGTTGCTAATATTATCTTAGTGGCACTTAGCATAAGGAAAATACAATGCCCCAACTCTGAGTCAGGCTCTGTTGCAAGAGGTTTACCAAACTTATTGCTATGGTTGGAATATTTATTTCCTTCAAAACTTATGTTGGAATTTAATCTCCAACATGGTAATATTAAGGAGGGGGTCTTCAAGAGGTGACTGGGTTATGAGGTCTCTGTTCTAATGAAGGGATTAGTTGATCAGGGGGTTAATGGATTAGTGGGCTATCCTGGGAGTAGGACTGGTGGTTTTATTAGAATAGGAAGAGAGACCTGAACTAGCATCCTCAGCCCCCTCGCCACGTGATGCCCTATGCCACCTTGGGGCTCTGCATAGTCCTCACCAGCAAGAAGGCCCTCACCAGATGTGGCCCCTTGACCCTGGACTTCTCAGCCTCCATGACTATAAGAAATAATTGTTTTTTTCTTTATAAATTACCCAGATTCAGGTATTCTATAACCAACAGAAAACAGGCTGGGCGCAGTAGCTCATGCCTATAATTCCAGCCCTTTGGGAGGCCAAGGTGGGCGGATCACCTGTGGCTGGGAGTTTGAGACCAGCCTGGCAAAACAACCTCCTTACCAAAAATGAAAAAATTAGCTGGGCATGGTGGCACATGCCTGTAATCCCAGATACTCAGGTGACTGAGCCATGAGAATTGCTTGAACCCAGAAGGGGGAAGTTGCAGTGAGCTGAGATGGCATTACTGCACTCTAGTCTGCCTGACAGAGCAAGACAAGAAAAAAAAAAAGGCAATAGAAAATGGACGAAGGCACTTATCTTTATGGATCTTCACGATAATTCTGTTGGGTAAGAGGTAGTATCATCATTCCTATTTTCTAGATGAATCAACTGAGACTCAAAGAGTGGAATCACAATGACCTGATATCTAGGAGGGAGCACTGAGTTTCAGCTGCAAGTGCGCCAAGTAGGAAAGACCATCTTGTGGTAAATTTCTTTCTCTTGGCTAAAAGCAGGGGGTGATATGGGGTCAGTTTGTTATTGTCACCTATAAGAGAGATGGAAAAGGCTTCTACATTATCATGAACTTGAGAATCTTACAGTTAAAAATTGGAAAGATGAAAAATGGGTGGAGAGTGGGACAGGAGTGATTGGTAAGGTTACTTGATGTATCAGTTCCCTAGGGCATCCATCACAAAGTACCACAAACTGGGATGCTTAAACAATAGATATTCATTCTCTTATAGTTTTGAAGGCTAGAAGTCCAAAATCAAGGTGTCAGCAGGCAACTGATCTCTCTGAAGGCTCTAGTTTCAGGTGGTTACTGTCAGTCTCTGGCATGGCTTGGCTTGTGCACCCATCACTCTAATCTCTGTCTTCACATGGTCTTCTCCCCACTGGGAAGACAGAGATAGCGATTTGGACACAGACACCAAGTCTCTGTGTAAAGACAGTATTTCCAAATAAGACTCTGGGTGAACATGAATTGTGCAGGGTTACTATTTAACCCAGTACTGTACACTTGGGTAGGAGAAGCCTGATACTTCTGCCCCTTCCCACTTTCTACTTTGTGTATGCAGTGGTTAGCAGAGGTATCTCTGCTCTCAGAAGTGAGGGGAAATCCTTATGTCCCTAGGCAATGTCTTAGTAGGCTGCTGACACCCAGGAGAAACAGTCTCTTCAGACTCAGAAGGCTACATCTAGGCCCATCCCCATCATCTTCCTCCACAGTTGCTGGAAGAAGGTTACAATAAACAGCTCCCATAGTTGGGGCAACAGAGAATCTCAAAGGAAAAGATGTGCACAGAGCCAAGAATTACTAACGCATCGTAAAAGAGAAGCACGAAATGAAACAAATGACTATAATATCTGAGAAACAAATACTAGAACTCGCAGAAGGTGATTTTAAGAGAAGTATAATGAACCTTTCATCACAGGGATAAAAGACAATTGAATCCATAAGACAAGAAGGAAATTATGAAAAAGAATCAAATAGGGATCTTGGAAGTGAAAAGTATTCAGAAGAGAGGGAAATGGTAGAATGAATACGGATGAAGAACTGTTTATTGAGCTAGAAACAATAGCTGAGGGATTATCCCAGAATGTAGTATAAGAAAACAGAGAAACATTATGAAAGAAATGTTTAGAAACATGGAGGGTAGAACCAAAGCTCCCAAATCTATCAATTCACATTCCAGAAGAAAATAAAAAATTGAAAATATGAGAGAGAGGAAAAATTAAAAACATATTAAAAGAAAAATTTCCAGAGTTGAATAAAAGCACAAATCTTCCAGTTGAAAACTGAGTAGGATGAATAGAAATGACTACACTTAGATACAAATAGTGAAATTTTAGAACAAGTGTAAGGAGAAATTCTCAAAGCATCCAAAGATTTTTAAAAATTTTTCTGCAAAGACTAATATCAGAATTCTCAGTAAAAATGCATTGCATACAAGAAGGCAATATAAATACATTTTCAACATTTTGAGAGAACATGGTTACAAACCTAGAATTCTATATCCAGCTAAACTATTAAGTGTAAATGCAAAAAAAAAAATACATTTATAAATATTCAAGGATCTGGAAAATTTACCATCCACAATGAATTAAGAGAGAATGAACTTAACCAGAAAACAAAAACAGAACAAAACAAACAAACAAAAAAAGAAATATATGAAGCAGTATCTTATTGAAGAAATCAGTAAAATTTATTGTAAAACTCATATAAGTTAGGATAACCACTAGAAGAAGTGACAGGTGCAAGTTTTAAATTTTGAGAAGGACAAAATAAGACAAAGAAAACTCACTGATTTTGCAAAAGGCAAAAGGAAATAAAAAAAAAATCCAGGAGAAGTAGAAAAGACAAATAAAATGAGAGGAATAGTTCAGATGTCTCAATATCACATTAAATATGATTGGGTTAAGCCCATGGATAAAAGGAGAATTTTAGATTGGATGTTTGAAAACCATTATAAGAGACGCATCTAAAACAAAATCATCTGAGAAGTTTGAAAATAAAGTGATGGAAAAGGATATTCCAATGAAAAAATGTGTGATTATATTTAAATCAGATAAAACGGAATTCAAGGAAGGTTTAGAAAGTGGATCTACCTAGCAGTAGTCAGCACCCCTGGTAACTAGATAGTAGTTTCTAAACATCATTTCACACATACACACGAAATCAATGTTCACTTGAAAAAAGGCTGATTCCAGGTCTGGGACAAGAAATATACAAGATGAGCCTAGACCAACATGTCATATCTTAAGCAAGAAAGCTGAAGACTACAGAGAGAGTGTCAAAATTGCTTAGGAAACAACTTGAAGAGGCTTTTACTGGCTAAAGATGCAACAATCATGCATTAATAAAAATGATAATTACAATGATTAAAACACTTCAAATATACTTAAGTTTATGAATATGGAAATGAAATAATTTTTTTAAAAAACCCTTATTGGCCACTTTCTATAAAAAAAAAAAAAACAGGGAACAGAGGAACATGTTAAACACTATCACAGAAAGATAATCAGCAAAATCCAGACTGTAGGAAATTCTACAGAACAAATGATCCAAAAAATATATTCCAAGCAAAAAAGAAAGTGTGTATTTGTGTGTGGTCGGAGGGATTACAGATTACCAGTTACCTAAAAAAGTCACTCGATTGCATGTAAGAATCTTAACTGAATCTTTTTTTTAACATAAACTCAAGATTTTATTGTCTTCATAATAAAACAAAAGATGACACTCAGAACTATATCACTTGACCCCCTTCTCTTCTTATCTCCTCCCAGTTCAAAATGCTTGCATCTCTTAATAGCCAGCATTCTCTTAGATCTGCAGTTGGGCTCAACGCACTCAAGTCTTAGCACAGTCTTCTTTGTAGTTTTAGCCTTTTCCTGGAAAATCCGCTTAGTCTGTCCACCATAGCCACTAGGCTTCCCATCAAGGCCCTTTCCCCTGGGCATATAGAGAATCCTTGCCCTTCTCATACTGTGTCACTTTGTGGGGTTGGTGCTTGCCATACTTCTTACAGAAAGTCCACTGAGTTTTAGGAACATTCATAATGTTTGCAGGATCATTATTGGCATGGAAAACTGAATGTTGATAAAAACAAACACATTGGCCCTCAAGGTGGCTCATGTCTGTAATCCCAACACTATGGGAGGCCGAGGATCACTTGAGCCCAGGAGTTCAAGACTAGTCTGGGCAAAATAGTAAGACCCAGTCTCTAAGAAAATAAATAATAATAATAATAATAAACAAAAAGAAAGTTTATATAATTCGCTACATGCACAAATTAAAGCATCTGATTATACCAATAAATGCTAAAAAAAATTGAAAAATTTAACACCTGTTAAGATTTTCAAAAGACTTGCAGTAGCTTGCTATAGAAGGGAAATTTTCTATCTTAGTTAAAGGGACTACCAAAAACCTATGACTATCACCATACTTTGTGGTGAATTTAGAGGTAATCCTATTACCTCAGGAATGGGACAAGGATGCTTGCTTTCATGCTGCTATACAACACCAAACTGGATGATCTAGTCAATGCAATTAAAACAAGAAAAATAAATAAGAAACCTATAAATGATATTTTCATCTACAAATAACAGAAAAAACAATTTGAAATAGTTTATACAAAAAATACATTTTATTATCTCACATAATAAATTCTGGCTCTCTTCTTCCTTCTCTAGCCCTGTGAAGATGTGCCTTGCTTCCCTTTTACCTTCCACCATGATTTGACTTTGGTCTACCTGAACAGTAATGTGCACTTGCTGTAAGTGGTAGAGCCCATCTACATTAGGCTGACGATTTATTGTTGAAGTAAAAAAAACGGGTGAGGGAAGATGGCGGATAGGAGACAGGGCTGATGTGCAGCTCCCATTTGTATGGACAGAACAGTGTGTGGAGACTCATGTCATAGACTTTTGCTCCAAGAACCATCACAAGAGTGTACTAGGAAAACTGAAAGAAATCACAGATCCTTTGAAAGCAGCAGCAGGCTGCTGCAAATTCCATGAGACAGGCCAAAAGCTCTGGTGCTCTCTGACTGGAGGTCAACCAGCTCAGGACCTTACAGCAATTCATGACAGAACAACCCTGCTGAAGTGGGGGACTTCAGTACTCCACTGACAGCAAAGACAGGTAATCAAGACAGGAAGTCAACAAAGGACCAATGGACTTAAATTATACCTTAGAACAAGTGAACTTAACAGATATTTACAGAACATTCTACCCAACAACTGCAGAATATATGTTCTTTTCATCAGCACATGGAACATTCTCCATGATAGACAATATGATAGGCCACAAAACAAGTCTCAATAAATTTAAGAAGATTTAAATTATATCAAGTACCCTCTCAGAACATAGTAGAATAAATTTGGAAATTAACTCCAAAAGGAACCCTCAAAACTATACTAATACACGGAAACTAAATAATCTGCTCCTGAATGATCTTTGGGTCAATAATGAAATCAAGATGGAAATTTAAAAATTCTTTGAACTGAAAGATAATAGTGATACAACTTTATTAAAACATCTGGGACACAGCAAAAGTGGTGCTAAGAGGCAAGTTCATAGCACTAAATGCTTACATCAAAAAGTCTGAAAGAGCACAAATAGACAATCTAAGGTCAGACCTCAAGGAACTAGAGAAACAATAACAAACCAAACCCAAACCCAGTAGAATAAAATAAATAACAAAGATCAGAGCAGAACTAAATGAAATTGAAACAAAATAAATACAAAAGATAAACAAAAAGCTGGTTCTTTGAAAAGATCAAAAAATTGATAGGGCATTAGTGAGATTAACCAAGAAAAGTGGACAAGATCCAAATAAGCTCAGTTAGAAACAAAACAAGAGATATTACAACCAATACCACAGAAATAAAAAAGATCATTCAAGGCTGCTATGAACACCTTTATGCACACAAACTGGAAAATTTAGTGAAGATGGATAAATTTCTGTAAATATACAACCCTCCTGGATTAAATCAGGAAGAAATAGAAACAGAAATAGAACAGACAAATAACAAGCAGCGAGACTGAAACAGTAATTTAAAAATTTCCAACAACAACAACAAAAGGCCAGGTCCTGATGGATTCACAGCTGAATTCTATCAGGCATTCAAGGAAGAATTGGTACCAATCTTACTGAAACTATTCCAAAAGACATAGAAACAGGGAATCCTCCCTAAATCATTCTATGAAACCAGTATCACCTTAATACCAAAAGTGGGAAAGGACATAATAAAAAAAGAAAACCACAGACCAATATCCCTAATGAACACAGATGCAAACATCCTAAAAAAATACTAGCTAACCAAATCCAACAGCATATCAAAAAGATAACACACCATGATCAAGTGAGTTTCATACTAGGGATGCAGGGATGATTTAACATATGCAAGTTAATAAATGTGATGCATCATATAAACAGAATTAAAAGCAAAAGCCATATGATCATCTCAAGAGATGCAGAAAAAGCATTTGACAAAATCCAGTAAGCCTTTCTCATTAAAACCCTCAGCAAATTTGGCATACAAGGGACATACCTCAAAGTAATAAAAGCTGTCTGTGACAAACCCACAGCCAACATTATACTGAATGGGGAAAAGTTGAAAGCATTCCCCCTGAGAATTGAAATGAGACAAGGATGCCCACTTTCACCACTTCTATTCAACAGAGTACTAGAAGTCCTAGCCAGAGCAATCAGACAAGAGAAATAAAGGGCATCCAAATCAGTAAAGGGGAAGTCAAACTATCACTGTTTGCTGATGATATGATTGTATACCTAGAAAACCCTAAAGATTCATCAAAAAAAAAAAAAATATATATATATATTTCTGAGCCATAGAAAGGAATGAAATAATGGCATTCACAGCAACCTGTGTGGAGTTGGAGACCATCATTCTAAGTGAAGTAACTCGGGAATGAAAAACCAAACATCACATGTTCTCACTTATAAGTGGGGGCTAAGCTATGAGGAACACAAAGGCATGAGACTGATATAATGGACTTTGGGGATTCGGGGGGAAGGGTGGGAGGGGGATGAGGGGTAAAAAACTACATATGGGGTACAGTATACACTGCTCAGGTGATGGGTGCACCAAAATCTCAGTAATTACTACTGCAGAACTTTTCCATACAACCAAACACCACCTGTTCCCTCAAAACTACTGAAATAAAATAAAATAAAATAAAATAAAATAAAATAAAATAAAATAAAATAAAATAAAAACACAAAGAAATCCTGAGGTAGGGAGTGTCCAGAGTTGGTTAAATCAGAGGTTTACTGACATAATTAAAGACCCAAGGCCGGGCGCGGTGGCTCATGCCTGTAATCCCAGCGCTTTGAGAGGCCGAGGTGGGTGTATCACAAGGTCAGGAGTTTGAGACCAGCCTGGCCAACATGGTGAAACTCTATCTCTACTAAAAATACAAAAATAGGCTAGGTGTGGTGGCACGCTAGTCCCAGGGCTGAGGAGGCTGAGGCACGAGAACCGCTTGAATCCGGGAGGCAGAGGTTGCAGTGAGCCGAGATCACTGTCGCCTGGGCGACAGAGAGAGAGAGTCTCAAAAAAAAAGAAAAAAAAAAAAGACCTAGGGCCTTTCTATTTTTACCTGTACTATTACAGGAATGTGAGGTTTGTGGCTCTCCAGCTTGCCCCTCCCAAGGAAACAAGATGGCTCCCACAGTTCCAGACATCCTATATAAGCATGTCAAGCGGAAGTGATGTCAACTTCTGTTTGTCTCTTTTCAAGAGTGAGGAAATATTTCCCAGAAGTCCCCGGGATACTTTGTCACATCTCATTAGTCAGACCTAGGTCACACACGCATTCTAGAACTATGGAATGGAGTTCCCAGTCGGCCCAGGATGGACATTTTGTGGAGGAAAGAAAAAAAATCTAGGGGGCTAGACCTCTGATCTTTTCGTGTGTTTGTTACTGCAACATAACCTAGCCTATCCTAATTTAACAAAACCTAAGTAAGGCCATAGCCGGGTGTGGTGGCACAGGACTGTAATTCCAGCTACTGGGGAGGCTGAGGGAGGAGAATCGCTTGAACCCAGGAGGTAGTAGAGGTTGCAGTGGGCCAAGATCACACCACTGCACTCCAGCCTGAGCAACAGGAGCAAAGCTCCATCTCAAAAATAAATAAAATAAATAAATAAATAAAATTAGGCCAGATGCAGTGTGACTCACTCCTGTAATCCCAGCACATTGGGAGTTTGAGGCCTGAGGATCATTTGAGCCCAGGAGTTGGAGACCAGCCTGGGCAAAATAGTCGAGAGCCTATCTCTTAACAAATTTTTTTTTTTTAATTAGCACACCTGTAGTCCCAGCTACTTAGGGGGCTGAGGTGGGAGGATCCATTGAGCCGGGGAGGGAGGTTGAGGCCACGGTGAGCTATGGTCCTGCCATTGCACTCCAGTCTGGGTGACAGAGTGAGAGTCTGTCAGAAAAAAAAAAAAAAAGAAGAAGAATAAAAGAATATATCTTATTTTACCCTCTTGCTTACATAAAAGGTAGAAGATTATGTTACTATTCTGTACCTTCCTTTTGTTTCTTAAAATAGATCCTTTAGCTCTTCATATCAGTACAAAAAGGCTTCCTAATTCTCTCTCTTTCTCTGTCTTCATCCCACTCAGTGGCCAAGGCGTCTTAATTTTTTTGCTTCGTTTTACAGCTGTATTGTGTTCCATTATATGAATATAGCATAGTTTATTTAACCATTTCCTTATTGATAGGCACTTTGGTTGTTTCCAATCTTTTTCTATTACAATGATGCAATGATGAATTACCCTGTGCATACATCATTTTGTCAGTGTGCAGGGGAATATATAAAATCTCCAGAAGTGAATATGCCAGATCAAAGGGTAAATGCACTGAAGATTACAGAAATATTAAATTGCCTTGTATTATGGTTATACCATCTTTCAGTCCCACTGGCAATGTATGAGATTACCTTATTCTTCATATATTATTCCCCATTATTATTCCCCACATATTCTGTTAACTATTCTAAAGCTGTTCAACTTTTGGATTTTTTTCTGATCTAATCACTTTCTCAGTTTAGCTTTAATTTGCATTTTTTATTATGAGTGAAGTTCACTTTCTTTTTATATGCATACAAGCCATTTGTATATCTTTTTCTGTGAACTTTTTGTTCACATACTTTGCTCATTTTTCTTTAAAAAATTATGGATCTTAATTATTCTTTTCATATTGATTTACTGTAATTATATATTTAGATAATTAGCCCTTTGTCTATGGTGTAAATTGCAAATACATTTGCCCATTTTGTCTTTGTCTTTCAGTATTGCTTATGGCATATCTTCCCATGCACTTATATGATTTTTGATTTAGAGATGGGGGTCTCACTTTTTCACCCAGGCTGGAGTGCATTGGTGCTACCATACCTGTGGTCTCCAAATTCTGGGCTCAAGGGATCCTCCGGCCTCAGCCTGGGATGACAGGGGTGCACCACCCCTCCCAGCTAATTTTTTATTTTTTGTGGAGACAGAGTCTCTATAGGCTGGTCTTGAACTCCTGGCCTCAAGCAACTCTTTCTCATCAGCCTCCCAAAGTGTTGGGATTACAGGTATCAGTTACCATACTGGCCAAAATTTTTTTATATAGTAGAAATTTTATATAGTAGAAATTACTTTTTTGCATGCATCTTTTGTATTTTGAATCACAGTTCATAAAGAAATTCACTTTTTCTTATAGCTTCATGGCTTTTTTAAAAAATTAAGATTAAAAAAATTGATTTGCCTTTATTCTGATACATGATGAGAGATGTAGATTCAATTTTATTTTTTCCGGGTGGCTATCCAGTTGTCAGACGCCATTTATTTGAAACTCATTCTTGCCACTTTGTTTTGAGTTGCCTCCTTTTTGCACATCAAATTTCTGTAATGTATTTTTGGAGATGGAGTCTCACTCTGTCACCCAGGCTGGAGTGCAGTGGCATGATCTCGGCTCACTGAAAACTCCGCCTCTCAGGTTCAAGCAATTCTCCTGCCTCAGCCTCCCACATAGCTGGGACTACAGGTGCACGCCACCACACCTAGCTAATTTTTGTATTTTTAGCAGAGACAGGGTTTCACCATGTTGACCAGGTTGGTCTCGAACTCCTGACCTTGTGATCTGCCCCCCCCCGCCCCGGCCTCCCAAAGTGCTGACATTACAGGGGTGAGCCATTGCACCTGGCCTCCTCTTTTAGCCTGTCTAGTCATGCAGTGTTATCATATTAATACTTTTTAAATTGGTGGAAACTTATAGCATGTTTCAATATCGGATTGAGATAGTTCCACCACATTGTTCTTCATTTTCAGGGATTTTCTTCTTACTCTTGCTTTTTTTTGTTGTTGTTTTGCATGAATTTAGAAACAACTTATCTATTTCCAGGAAAAATAAAACCATTGGTAACTTTATTAAGATAACGTTAGCCCCAATGAGGTGGTACATGCCTGTAATCCTAGCACTTTGGGAGACTGAGACAGGAGGATCACTTAAGCCCAGGAGTTCAAAAGACCAACAACATAGTGAGACCCGTCTCAATAAAAAATACAAAAAATTAGCCGGGCATGGTGGCCCAAGCCTGTAGTCCCAGCTACTTGGGAGGCTGAGGTGGGAGGATCACCTAAACCTGGGGAGTTCAAGGCTGCAGTGAGCTGAGATCGCCCCACTGCACTTCAGCCTGGGCAATAGAATGAGACCCTGTCTAAAGTGGGGGAAAAAAAGATGAAGTTAAATTTATAAACTGATTCAAAGAGAAGAGACTTTGTGATGTTGAATTTTTTTAATTAAAAAAAAAAAAAAAGAAAGAGAGTTTCACCATGTTGGCCAGGCTGGTCTCAAACTTCTGACCTCCATGATCCACCTGCCTCAGCCTTTCAAAGTGTTGGGATCACAGGCGTGAGTCACCACACCCAGCCAAATGTTTCTTTAACCAAAGAATAGGCCTATCTTTCCATTTCTTCAGTTCTACTGTTGTGTCCCATAGTAGTATTTTGGAATTTTCCTCATAAAGATGTTATATATTTCTTGTTAAGCTTATTCTTAAATAGTTTACCTCTTTCTTCTCATTTTTGCTGTTGGAGACATAAGCTTCTTTTCCACTTGTTATTTATTTATTTTTTAAGAGAAGGGGGTTCTCACTATGTTACCTAGGCTGGTCTTGAACTCCTGGGCTCAAGTGATCTTCCCGCCTCAGCCTTTTGAGTAGCTGGCATTACGGGCACACACCACTATGCTTAGACACTTTAATATTTAATTGGTGTTGATTTATGTAAGAGAGTTATTTGTTGCTATGTATTAATGTTATACCCTATAATTTAATACAGGGGTCCAAACCCAGGGCCACTGACCCCATCTGGGTCTGTTAGGAACCAGGCTGCATAGCAGGAGGTGAACCGCCAGTGATTGAAGCTGAGCTCTGCTTCCTGTCAAATCAGTGGAGGCATTAAATTCTCAAAGGAGCGCAAACCCTACTGTGAACTGCACAGGTGAGGGATCTAGGTTCCGTGCTCCTTATGAAAATCTAACACCTGATGATCTGTCACTGTCTCCCACCACCCCCAGATAGGACCATCTAGTTGAAGGAAAACAAGTTCAGGGCTCCCACTGATTCTACATTATGGTGAATATATAATAATAATAGAAACAAGGTGCCCAATAGATGTAATGTGCTTGGATCATCCTGAAACCATCTCCCTCAACCCCAGTCCATGGAAAAACTGTCTTCCATGAAACAAGTCGCTGTTGCCAAAAAGGCTGGGGATTGCTGATTTACTGAGTTTTCTTGTTACTTATAGTATTTTTTCAGTTGGTTCTCTTAAATATAAATCAGATCTTTTGAAATTAGTGACAGTTTTACCATCTTTTTTATAATTCTTATACTTTCTGTTGTATAGTTGTATCTGTTAATATCTTCAGAACAATATTAAATATTAATGTTGATAGTGGGCATCTTTGTCTTGTTTCTCACTTTGCGTGAATGCTTCCAGTGTTGTCCATTAAGATTGGTTCTGATCTCTGGACTAATAAATAGGTGTTAGGGAAAGTATCATTTATTTATTTTTCAGGAGTGTTTTTAAAATCAAGAAGGAGTGTTTACTTTTTCCCAAATTCATATTAGTATCAGTTGAGATCATATATATTTTTTCTCCTCAGATATATTAATATAGATAGACTCTTAATATTAAACCAACTTTTTATTCATGTAATAAATGACCCTTGGTTAGTATTTTAGCTGTGCTATATATCTTGCTTGTTACAACTTTATTTGGTGTTTTTGCATTGACATTTATAAGTGAGATTGGTCTGTAGTTTTCTTTCTTTGTAAAATCTTTGTCAGGTTTTGGTATCAATGTTATATTTACTCTAGAATAGTTTAAAAACGAAGTATCAAATCGAGGTTTTTCAGAAATCATGAGTTGGGTGAATTTAAGTCACAAACAATGTGAAGGGTGGCTTGCAGTTCTACATTTTTAGAGGATATTTTATTTCCTCTCCTACCCACCATGCAGGTTGAAGTGGCAAGTTTTCTTACGGTATGTTTCTGCAGGCTGGATTGTTCAAACTTGTTTCTTGGTATTTTAGCTTTGTTCATGGGTCTCCTACCCATCTCCCACATCTTGGAAGGACTTCTGTACTCTAGACTTCATGAGAGCGTAAAAATGGAAACTTACGATCATAAAATATGACTATAAAAGCACCTGCCATTCCAATTGGCTTTCTCCTTTCACTCCTCTGACTTCCATAACTTTTTGGGACTTTCTGACCAACTTGCTTAAAAAAGATCATTTTTAAAATTGAAAACAAATCTATTTTGTCTAGTATTTTTACTTGTTTTGCATAAGAAGGCTGTACGGGGCAACTGGTCTACTATGCTGCTAGGAACAAATATCAGGACTTGTCATATCAAATATAAAAATATTTTATAATGCTAAAATGATTAAAGCTGTGGTTTTGGTATAGAGACAGTTTAATGGGGTAAAATGGAGACTATAGAAATAGATCTGTCTATATATGAGAACCAGTATAATATTAGCATACAATATTAGCATAATCTCAAATTCAATGGTATTGGAAGAATTACTATTTACTAATAAATATAGTTAGTATTAATTAATTAGTTAAATATTTAGCATTATACATTTATTAATAAACACTATACCATTAGGCAAAACAAAGCTACATCTGTGTCATATATCATCCTCAAAATTAAATTAAATTCCAGATGGATTAAAGGGATAAACTTAAAAACAAAACCCAGAACTACAAAATAATTCAATGAAAATACAGACAAAATATTTATAACCACTGAGAAGGACAGAGCCACTAAAGCAAGGACACACACACACACATGCACACACACACACACGCACATAATTGTATAGGAAAATTTAAGCAAATATTTATAACCCTTGGGGTAGGAAAGATTCTCTAAAGACAAACACCTCAACATACAAAAAAGATACATACAAGAAAGATACATTTGATGACTTAAAAACCTTATTGTTGTAAAACACACTAAAACTAAAAAGAAAGAAAAAGCAAGAGGCTAGAAGAAAAGATTTACATCATATTTGTAGTAATGAAACATTAATTTCACAAATATGTAAGACAATCAATGAGAAAAAACTCCATATCAAAATTTTCAAAGGCTATAAAGAGGCAAAACAAAAAGCCAATAAAGATATTAAATGATACTCACCTTTTACAGTTAATCAGGGACATGCAAATCTTAACAACAATGATATACTATTTCTTAATTGTGATGTAGACAGGAATTTTACGTTGATTGTATCAAATGCAGGCAAACGTGTAGAAAGTTGATATCCCATGTTTAATTGCTGGAAATTTAAATTGATATAACCTTTTAAAAAGATAATTTAGTGATATCAAAAATTTTAAAAATGCATAGCTTTTATGTAAGAATGCGACTTGCATAATATATATCAGAAGAATGTATATGCTCACATGATAGAGATCTGTAATAATAGTAAAAATTTAGGAAAAAACTCCCCATCAATCGAGAAATGGCTAAATTATCCATGGGTTATACATGTACACAAAGAGACATGTACAATACTGTTCATTGCATCACTGTTTGTAATGAGAAATAGTAAAAGGCAACCTAAATAACCATCATGGAGGAATGAATAGATAAAATGTAATCTAGTCATTTGATTGATTACTACACAGAAATTAAAAGGAATAAACTAGACATAATTATCACATAGATGAATCTCAAACATAATTTGCATGAAGTTGTAGATACATATGGTATGACACCATTTTTGTAAAATTTTTAAGCTCACAAAATAATGCTGTATGTTATGTAAGAAAAATGTGGCATGTGGGTTGAAAAGATACAAATTAAACATATGGGAGGAGTGGGGGTAATGGAACAAAAACCCAAACTGGCTATAACTGAGGAGTATGAATAATTAAATCATATCAATCCATTCATATAACTGAGGTCTAACGCAACTAGAAAAACAAAAACAAACAAATGGACAAAACTGTGATATAACCATATCAAGTACTTAGGAAAGAGTTAAAAGATGTGGAAAGAACTCCAAGGCATATTGTTAAGTGAAAAAGCAAGTCAAAGAACAATATGTACAATGTGTAACATTTATGTAAAACAAAACCACAAAATAAAACTATATATTTACACACACCATACAACCAAATGCATAGAAAAAGTTTTAGAGAAGATAACGACGTAACAAATATAAATAGTGATATAGAAAATTTCTTACATTGTTTATAAACATTTATAAATAGTGTGGAATAAAAATAAAGGCAGATAGAAATTCCAGGAAAGGCTGGTGCGGTGCCTCACGCCTGTAATCCCAGCACTTTGGGAGGCCTAGGAGGGCAGATCATGAGGTCAGGAGTTTGAGACCAGCCTGACTAATATGATGAAATGCCTTCTCTACTAAAAATACAAAAATTAGCCAGTCGTGGTGGCGTGTGCCTGTAATCCCAGCTACTCAAGAGGCTGAGGCAGGAGAATCGCTTGGACCCGGGAGTTGGAGGTTGCAGTGAGCCGAGACCACACCACCGCACTGCAGCCTGGGTGACAGAGACAGACACTCCATCTCAAAAACAAACAAACAAAAAGAAATCCCAGGAAAACAGAAAGAAGTAAGAAATGAAATGTAACCCTTATGATCATTGCTTCTGCAATAAACAATATTTATATAGTGTTATGAACTGAATGTTTGTGTCTACCCCAACCCCTTGCCAAATTCACCTGTTGAAGTCCTAACTCCCAATGTAATGGCCTTAGGAGGTGGAGTCTTTGGGAGGTAATTAGGTTTGGACGACATCATGAGAGCGGAGCACCCATGATGGCTTATAAGAAGAGAAAGAGACACCAGAGATTTCTTTCTCTGCCATATGAGGATACAACAAGAAGACAGCCATCTGTGAGCCAGGAAGATGACTCTCAGTGAGAACCAAATCTGCTGGCACCTCAATCTTGGACTTCTCAAATTCCTGTTATTTAAGTCACCTCATCTATAGTATTTTGTTATAGGAGCCTGAGTTGACCAAGACACATAGTCACAATAATATCTGTACATTATTTTTTAGTTGTTTATAACCAACCTATAGACAAAGTATAGAAAATGTAGTTAATAGACAAAGCTTAGAAAATGTAGTTATATTATAAAAATTATTAACCTTGATAATGTGAATGACAAAAGGTGCAAATGACAAAAGGTGTAAAATTGCTGAGTGGACTGGTTGGGGAGCTATTATCTTCATTTTATAAAAAGCATTAAAAGATAGTTGATGAAACAAAAAATAAAGGTATTAGAATGTTATTTATAGTATAAAGGCAACCAGCAGAGAAGCTAAAAAGGGCAGTACAGGAAGTATTGAAAAATGAGCTGAAAACATCTATTATATGACAGATTAAATAGATAATGCCTAAAATTATAAGGAAATGTATTGGCTCTTATCACTAAATTTCCAGAGGTAGGGCAGGTTTAAGAGTGATCCAATCCAGTGTCTTTTTTTTTCTTTTTTTTGAGACGGAGTCTCACTCTGTCGCCCAGGCTGGAGTGCAGTGGTGCGATCTCGGCTCCCTGCAAGCTCTGCCCTCCGGGTTCACGTCATTCTCCTGCCTCAGCCTCCCAAGTAGCTGGGACTACAGGTGCCCGCCACCACACCCAGCTAATTTTTTTGTATTTTTAGTAGAGATGGGGTTTCACTGTGTTAGCCAGGATGGTCTCGATCTCCTGACCTCGTGATCTGCCCGCCTCGGCCTCCCAAAGTGCTGGGATTACAGAAGTGAGCCACTGCGTCCGGCCACCAGTCCAGTGTCTTGAGCTGTTTCACTAAACTTCTCTTGGTCCTGGATTTATTTATGGGTTGGCTTCATTCTCAGGTTGACATCAAGATGGCTTAAATTCTAGGCTTTTCTGTATTTCCAAATCCTGGAAAAACTGATTTCCAGTCCAGAAGGAAAATAAAATTTCCTGTTTCCCTCTCCCACTTACGATCCTTCTTATATTTTTATATCCTGACTGAAAATTAACCTATTCCCAGGATCATTGCTGGTGGGAACATCCATTCTTCATAGGAAGGAAAAACCTGGACCACTTTTATGTAGGCAGGCCATCACAATGGGCTCAGGAAGTAGCTATAAGTTCCTCTGGGAGTGGTCCACCCTGCCTATTGCTCCCAACCTCCAGTAAGTGTTATTGTTATTAAAGTTACACCTCAGTTTCAATGCTGCTGGGAGAAAACAGGAAAGAACTGGGGTCCTAGGCATGGGGCAAAGAGTTGGAAAAGTGTCTTAAACCTGAGCAGAGGTGGTTAGCAATAGCCATCAGCAGAAGGGAGTTATGTCTAGAAGAATGGTGAGCAATGAGGAGTTTCTCAAACACTTTCCCTGAAGGTGAAGGAGAGCGTTATGTGGTCATTTACAGTAAGTAATGTGCTAGAGGCTTGAGCCATAATTATTTGGGTATAACTGTTTGGGTATAAAAAGGAAGAATGACCTAATTTTACATATGGGTTTTATATAGATTGGATCTCAACCCAATAGCTCATCAATCTTTTGTTCCTTTTGGGAATATTTTCCTAGAAAATATGTTCCTTTATTATGTAAAAAAAAAAAAAGTTACTTCCCTTTATATGTGAGTTTCCAGGAGAGAATCCATGACCTGATGAGTGGAGAGAAGGCATCCTATCTAAGACATACACACCTTCTTTCTCACTTGGCATTGATCTGATTTTTTTAAAACTCTCTCATTTGTATGTCCTGTATGTAGGTGGGCCTATTTATGTTCAATAAAAAATTATAGCAAGTTAAGGCCGGGCACAGTGGCTTGAGCCTATAATCCTAGCATTTTGGGAGGCCGAGGCCGGTGAATCCTTTGAGTCCAGAAATTCATGAACAGCCTGGACAAGATGGCGAGACCTTGCCTCTACATAAAATACAAAAACTAGTTGGGCATGGTGGCACATGTCTATAGTCTCAGCTACTGGGGCAGCTAAGGTGGGAGGATTACTTAAGGCAGTAAGATCGAGGCTAGAGTGATCTATGGTTGTACCACTGCACTGTCCATAAAAGATGCCGTGTGTTAGTGATGCCCTTCTAGGGGAACTATCTCTTTTTTTTTTTTGAGATGGAGTCTTGCTCTTGTCGTCCAGACTGGAGTGCAATGGTGTGATCTCGGCCCACTGCAACCTCCGCCTCCCAGGTTTAAGAGATTCTCCTGCCCCAGCCTCCCGAGTAGCTGGGATTACAGGCACCCGCCACCACGCCGGGCTAATTTTTTTGTATTTTTAGTAGAGACAGGGTTTCACCATGTTGGTCAGGCTTGTCTCACACTCCTGACCTCAGGTGATCCACCCACCTCAGCCTCCCAAAGTGCTGGGATTAAAGGCATGAGCCACCGCACCCAGCCAGAGAACTGTCTTAATAGGGTAGCTGTGGGGCTAGAGATGGAGATATTTTGACTAAATATGCAAGAGAACTTGAAAATGTTGGACAACACTATCTGGGAAAGCAATAGATTTCCCAATTCCTAGAAATCTTCATGAATGGAATGGACTGAAACTTGTCCTTAATAGGTTAGCTGTTCATCTATCTGAGAAAAAGAGCACACGATCACCTATCCTTTCAAGGTCCTTTTCTAGTTCCGGGTTATTGCACTTTTATTTATTTATTTTATTTATTTATTTTTTTTGAGATGGAGTTTCGCTCTTGTCGCCCAGGCTGGAGTGCAGTGGTGCAATCTCGGCTCACTGCAACCTCTGCCTCCTGGGTTCAGGCGATTCTCCTGCCTCAGTCTCCTGAGTAGGTGGGAGTAGCGCCCACCACCACACCTAGCTAATTTTTTGTATTTTTAGTAGAGATGGGGTTTTGTCACATTGGGCAGACTGATCTGGATCTCCTGGCCTCAGGTGATCCGCCCCCCTGGGCCTCCCAAAATGCTGGGATTATAGGCATGGGCCACTGCACCTGGCCTGCACTTTTAAAATTTAAGAGCATGGGTACAGTTTAAGCTTCCCAGGGTAGCTTAAAATGGGCACATAAGTATGTAATATTGAGCATGGAGATGGTAAATGGAGAGAAAACATTAAATTTAAACTTGTTTTTCCTTAAGATGACAAAATTTATGATTTGCTGCATATTCTACACAGCTTTGGAACAGAAGTGTTCTTCCATTTATTCTTATAGGATTGTCATATTCAGGAGAAAGGCAAAGGAAATAATATGCTTTTTAAAATAAGGTTTCATTCAAGGCTGGCAGCCATCAATGTTCTAGGAAATAATAATAGGGCAATAGTCATTTATTCTGTCTGCAAAGTGCTTTTCCATGGGAGGAACTTGAAGAATATGTACCAATGATGATTTCATCAATCCCAGCCACATTTGTGTGGGAGAAACAGCACACACGTGTGACAATGTTACAGACAGTCAAAGGGCTGCTACACAAAGTTAAGTGATTTGCCAAAGGTCAATTTACAGATCCCTGGGAACAGTCTGAGGAATATTTTCCTTCTCAATATTCTTACATAATATGTTAATCACTGACAATGGTTTAATAAGTTTCTTTTTCAAGAGTATGAGAACAATCTTTTTCTCTGGAATAATCTTTTTCTTTAAAATATAATTTATTTTACTTTCTCAGATTATGAAAGTAGTACATGTTCATTGTGGAAAATTTGGAAATCATAACACAATAAGAAGGTGGGAAAAAGTCACTACAACTCCACACTCTCAGAAAACAGTATCAAGGCCGGGTGCAGTGGCTCACACCTGTAATCTCAGCACTTTGGGAGGCCGAGGTGGATCACCTGAGGTCAGGAGTTCGAGACCAGCCTGACCAACATGGTGACACCCCGTCTCTACTAAAAATGCAAAAATTAGCTGGGCATGGTGACGTGTACCTGTAATCCCAGCTACTCAGGAGGCTGAGGCAGGAGAATCGCTTGAACCTGGGAGGCAGAGGTTGCAGTGAGCAGAGATTGCGCTACTGAACTCCAGCCTGGGTGACAGAGTGAGACTCCGTCTTAAAAAACAAACAAACCAACAACAACAACAACAAAAACCAGTATCAGTACACGGGTTCTTAATTTGGGGTCCATAGTCTCATGGTGGTCACGAGGTTCATGAAGCCCTGAAAATTGGTACAAATCTGTATAGATATGTGCATTTTTCCAGGGAAAGAATTTATAGCTGTACCAATTAAGGTTCTTGGTTGTAAAACACAGAGACCAATGCTGGCTAACTTAGACAAAAAAATGTCTTTTGAAAAGCCATCAGAAGTGGCAGGAAAGCTGGAAAACCAGGCTAGAAAAAGCAGCAGATGATTGGTGGACCGGCAGTCCTAGGGAGAGTCTGGTGGGGAGGACACCCCCGCCGTCACAGGACACTTAGTGCTGTCATCACTGAACTCTCAACCCGACGCTGCCACCACGGACAATCTCTAATTGTCCTTTCCCAAAGATTCAGATCCCTGAGCAGTAGGGTCTGACTGGCAGGGCATTGGACTGGGACTGCTCCTAGCTCTCTGGAGTTGGAGAGGTAGACATAGGATTCCTTCCCTCCTTAGGTCTAGAAGGCAGGATCCAGCCCCCAGCAACATTCACCTAGTGAAGGATTCCCCAAAAATAGGAAGAGCGGTTGGATGCTAGGCAACCAGAAGGAAACAAAAAGCAAAAGTCACCTTAAGTGTTCTCATTAGATTCTCAAAGGGACCTGTAGCCAGAGAGCTAAAGTTAAGAACTACTGATAAAATTGATGCTATATTTCATGGTAACTATAGTTAATAATAATGGATGTATCCCTAAAAATTGCTAAGAGAGTAGTAGATTTTCTATGTTCTCACCACAAAACAAATATGTGAGGTGAGAGATATGTTAATTAGCTGGATTTAATAATTTCAAAATGTACACATTTATCAAAATATCACCATGCACACTGTAAATATATATGATTTTTATTTGTCAGTTATACCTTAATAAAGCTGGGAGAAAAATTATGCTACATTTGCTTTTAGACTTTTAGTATACATTTTGATATACATAACATGCACATTAAAATAAATATACATATTTTAAAATAAAAATATTGTACTGAATAGAATATTTCATATTAAATAAATAATAAAATAAAAATATGGCCAGGTGCAGTGGCTCACGCCTGTAATCCCAGCACTTTGGGAGGCTGAGGCAGGTGGATCACAAGATCAAGAGGTCGAGACCATCCTTGCCAACATGGTGAAACCCTGTCTCTACTAAAAATACAAAAATTAGCTGGGCATGGTGGCTGGTGTCTGTGATCCCAGCTACTCGGAGGCTGAGGCAGGAGAATCACTTGAACCCAGGAGACGGAGGTTGCAGTGAGCCGAGATCGAGTCACTGCACTACAGTCTAGCGACAGAGGGAGACTCTGTCTCAAAAAATAAAAAATAAATAAAAATATTACGTAGGTTTGTATCGTAGTTTTTTCCACATAATGTTATAACATAACTATTTTGCTATATTAGAACTCTTTCGCCCCGGCGCGGTGGCTCAGTCCTGTAATCCCAGCACTTTAGGAGGCCCAGGCGGATGGATCATCTGAGGTCAGGAGTTCAAGACCAGCCTGGACAACATGGAGAAACCCTGTCTCTACTAAAAATACAAAAAATTAGCTGGGTGTGGTGGTGGGCACCTATAATCCCAGCTACTGGGGAGGCTGAGGCAGGAGAATCACTTGAACCCAGGAGGCAGAATCGTGTCGCTGCTCTGGGGAACAAGAGCGAGACTCCGTCTCAAAAAAAAAAAAAAAAAACTCTTCTATAAGTATAATTTAAAATAAATACATAAAGATTCAATTTTGTCAGTGTGCCATAGGGAACATAGGGAATGAATTGTTCTGAAAGTCTGCAATCCTTTATCTGAAACTTTTAGGACCTGGTGTGTTTATTGTTCTGAAAGTCTGCAGTCCTTTATCTGAAACTTTTAGGACCTGATATGTTTTGAAACTCAGAATTTTGGGGCCTTGAGCGGTGGCTCACACTTGTAATCCCAACACTTTGGGAGGCCTAGGTGGGAGGATTGGTTGAGCCTAGGAATCAGAGACGGTCCTGGCAACATAGCGAGACCCCCATCTCTAGAAAAAATCAAATGGTTAGCCTGGCGTGGTGGCACACACCTATAGTCCCAGCTACTCAAAGGGCTGAGGTGGGAGGATCACCTGAGCCTGGAAGGTTGGGGCTACAGTGAGCCATGATTGTGCCACTGCACTCCAGCCTTGGCAACAGAGTGAGACTCTGACACACACACGCATACACACACACACCCACACACACACACAGAGAATGTTTGGATATTAGAGAAATAATATTGTAATCTTACCATATATTACTCAATGCCCTCTTTGAGGTGTGGAGCAATACATTGTAATCCAATGTGATTATTCTGTAAAGAAAACATGTAGATATTCACGGTAAATGGAATAAATACCTGAACTGAACTGAATAGTCGTATATCAGGTCAGTTTGTGCTGCCAATTGTGTTTGTACCAAACTTAAGAAAAAAATCATTTGGTGTTCAGTGTTTTGGATTTCTGGACTTATGGATGAGTGATTGTAGACATGTAATAGAATTTGATACTTGTTAAGGAAGAGTGGTAGAAACAGATGGGCTGGATTGTCTGTTAGCAACCATTCTAGGGACTGTACATCAGCTTTTCCAGGGGTTGGAAATGTGGGAAGACCTAGAATGCTAGCCATCCTAACACCAACCTGAGGATGAAGACAGTATGCAAATAAGTTCAGGCCAGTTGAAGTGCGGGGAAACAGTGTTAGAGGTACTAGATCAATCTTAAACTTGACTACCTCTGGAATTTTAGAGATGAGCACTAATATATTTTCCTATAATTTAAACTAAATTGAGTTAGAGTCATTTTTATTGGGGAAAAAAGGCATCCTAACTGATAGGTTAGCTGGAAGCTTGGGAATGACATTTCTCCAAATCTCTTACCAGTAGATTCCAGGAAAGATTCTGCCAATGAGAAGCATTTATAGAAGATCTAAGGCAGAGGAGAGTCGGAAACCATTTTTCCTCCAGCGGTGAGGAGCAGATATGTGGCATTTGGCAGACAGGACGTTCAGCAGCAACCTCTGAGAATTACCCCTGTGGACACTGCAGGCATCAGTGGTGATTCCCTTCAGTTCCTCATCTAGACGATAGGAGAAAGTTTTAAATTCTTTGAAGTCAACCATGGCATGGTTATGAGAGCTCGTGGCACTTTTTCTAGACTTACGAAAGTTGAAAAATGTGAACTTTTGAAATTGGAACATCAGATCAATGGACATAATTTTAAAGAGAGCAATTCTATTGTTGATCAGGATGAGAACTGTTTTAGGTCAGAAGGAAAATATTTTCAAGCTTTAACAAATAGCTGTTCAGAATTTATCATGTACTATATCTGACACTGCTGAAGACACCATGATTTAACAAGCTGATCTGCCCCTAAGAAGATGGACCATAGAAGAAGTGGGTTTGACTATACGAAACAACAATGGCTTAAACATAAAAGGCTTACTCATTTACAGAAAAGAAGTCTAAAGGAGACAGTCCAGGAATGTAAGAGTGGCTCTACAAAGCCATTGGATACTGGGCTCCTTCCATCTTTCTCCTCCATTGTCCTTAGTCAGTGGCTTCCATCCTGAAGTTTACCTGACGGTCCAAGACAGCTTTTTCTAGCACTTTTCTTCATCCCTCTTCACTTCAGGCAGCAGGAGTGTGAAAGCAGGAGAGGACAAAAAGTCCCGCCTTCCTGAAGAATCTGCTGCCCTTAAGCAATCTTCCTGTAAGTTCTAATGTTTTTTAGAACTTACATCTTTTTTTTTTTTTTTTTTTTTTTTTTTTTTTTTGAGATGGAGTCTTGCTCTGCCGCCCAGGCTGGAGTGCAGTGGCATGCTCTTGGCTCACTGCATCCTCTGCCTCCTGGGTTCCAGCAATTTTTCTGCCTCAGTCTCCCAAGTAGCTGGGATTACAGGTGGGCACCACCGCACCCGGTTAATTTTTGTATTTTTAGTAGAGATGAGGTTTCACCATGTTGGACAGGCTGGTCTTGAGCTCCTGACCTCAAGTGATCCACCCACCTCAGCCTCCCAAAGTGCTGGAATTACAGGCATGAGCCACAGCCACTGTGCCCCGCCAATAACTTATATCTTACTGATCAGAATTTAGTGACATTACTGTACTTGGCAACGGAGGTTAGAAAATGCAATTTTTATATGGCTTTAAATTTTATATGGCTGTTTGCCACCCTGAATAATTGGGATTCTGTTACTAAAAAGCAGGGAAGAATGGATTTTTGGATGGTAACATAATTACAATTTCTGCCTAAAGAAGTTAGAATTTACCTGGAGAAATAAGAACCTGTAGGCTTGAAAAGACAATTAATAATATATTCAAAAGGGCCAGGCAGTGAGCGGCAGAGAAGTTTGGTAGAGGAAGAGAAGGTATCCAGGCCTCCCAAGAAAACTTCTTAGGAGAACCAGGATTTGATCTCCTTTTTGAGGATGTGTAGAATTCACAGCTACAAAAGACTAGGAGGCCATCTCAGCAGGAGGAGCTGACCTGAGCAGAAGCCCAGAGGCTGGGCAGTGCGGATCTGCTCTAGGCAGGATCATCAGCGATCACTTGGACCAGACATTGGGCTGGGGCATAATAGAGTCTTAGGATAGATGGGAAAGAGTATTGACTGATTTTTAAAAATCACCCAAAGCAAAAGTTCCAAGACTTCTTTTCTAGGATAAAATGTGAGCACTGAATTTGTTTCCTTGTTCCTGGAATTGACACTCCTGTATTCTCTATACAACTCATACCAGCAGAAATGATCAAAATATTTACTCCAACGAATTCCCCTAATTTTGGATTGTCCAAAATAGTACAAAGAGTGTAACCAGTGAATATATGACAACAGTAATAAAAATAAATGCATGAGAAGCCCAAGACTACAGTCCAAGGCTATTATTCATTAAATGAGAGGAGAAAAAGTCTACAAATAAAGCGTTCTGGGTCCTTTTCCTAAATATTAATGGTTTATTTCACGATTCTTTTCCAATCTAAACAGACCTTAAGCTGCCCCTTCTTAATATGCTCCCATAAAGGATTATAAACCAGAGAGGAGCTTGGTTTAAACAAAGTAATCAGAAAGTAAGCAATCTTCTCTTTCTCTCTGGCTCGCAGCTTGTTTTGTCTGTTAGGAAACTTTTCTCTTTAGTGTGCAGATCTCAAGGTCAAACAGAGGTCACCCTTCTGCTTTTTGAAGTATGGGTGCTTTCACATTATTTGCTCATTTTTATTGCTGAGAATAACCATCCATTTGCCCAAATAACTGGGGCTCCCCAACACAAAGACTTCAGGGTGGACACTGGCAGGGGGTTTAATCTCATTCAATACAAATCAAACAAGTTCAAATCTCATTAAATGGTGGACAAATGCAGCAAGAATACAAACATTTCCAATTTAGAAAAGGAAGATAGAAATATGACACAGAAGTATTCTAATCATTTAGTAGAATAAATCGTACCAACATGATACTAAAACTGTCAACTTGGTGGAAAAAGGATAAAACTCCATTAATAATACAACAGCAATGCTTACTTTTTCACATGAGGAAAATTCCATTAAAACAAACAGCCTGGGGCTTTCAAATTGCTTTTGTTCAAGATCAGTGGAATATTGTTATAAAGACCATATTGCTAGCAATGACATTTTGAATCTGAAGATGAAACATAGCTGATTTTTTAGGGTGAACTAGCAGAGATGGGGTAGTTGCACAAAGGACTATATGTGAATAACCTCCTTTATGCAAATTTAAAAAATGTAGACCCAGCAAGATTCTCTGACTCATGCCTGTAATCTTAGCATTTTGGGAGGCTGAAGTGGGAGGATCGCTTAAGTCCGGGAGGTCGAGGCTGCAGTGAGTTGTGATCGTGCCACTGTATTCCAGCCTGGGTGACACAATGAGACCCCATCTTAAGAGGAAAAAAAAAAAAGAAGAAGAAGACGTAGATCCTTCACGTGGGTTCACAGCTTGGTTAGAATAGGGCAGGCTGGAATTCAATCCCACTTGTCCCTGCAGCCAGGGGATAAATTGTACAGCCTTTGCAGGGGCCTTGGTTGCACACGATTGTCCTTTTAAGGCCTGTTTATAAATTAGCTTCCTGGGCCAGGTGCAGTGGCTCATGCCTATAATCTCAGCACTTTGGGAGGCCAACGCAGGCGGATCATGAGGTCAGGAGATCGAGACTAGCCTGGCCAACATGGCAAAACCCCGTCTCTACTAAAAATAGAAAAAATTAGCCGGGCATGGTGGCTCATGCTTGTAATCCCAGCTACTTGGGAGGCGGAGACAGGAGAATCACTTGAACCTGGGAGGCGGAGGTTGCAATTGCCACTGCATTCCAGCCTGGGCGACAGAGAGAGACTCCGCCTCAGAAAAAAATAAAAAATAAAAATACAATAAATTGGCTTTCTGGAATTTGTTTCTTGAGCCATTATGGTGTAGGCCTCACTGTATGAAGCCTTTTAAATTACACATAAAATTTCCCATTTCAGGATTTGGACTAATGCTTTCCCCCCTGGTTTTTGAAGTACTTCAGATTCATCCTACAAGGGTTTGAGCTCTCAACCCGTCCCCACCTACCCAGCTATTACATAGTTATGGTGCATCTGGCAAGATACTATACAAAGTCTGCCACAGGCCTTGTCTATATGCTCAGAATTCTCAACTGACATGTGCTCTCCAAAGGGGCTGTCTTAGCTTGGGTTCCCTTAAAAGCAGACCTGAAGAAAAGGGTTTTGATATAAGTAGTTTATTTCAGAGGTGGTCCCAGGAAGCACAGTGAGAAGTTGGGGAAAACAGGAAATGTCGATGAAGGATGCATCAATGAGCAGACTACTGCTGCAGGCAACTGAGGCCCAATCCCACTGGGGACTCTCTGAAAGACAGTGCAAAACACAGCTCAGAATTTTCCAGCCAGGGTTGTGCTTGGTGGCTCACGCCTGTAATCCCAGCACTTCGGGAGGCTGGCGTGGGCAGATCACTTGAGGTCAGGACTTCAAGACCAACATGGCCAACATGGTAAAATCTCGTTTCTGCCAAAAAATACAAAAATTAGCTGGGCATGGTGGCATGTGCTTGTAGTTCCAACTACTCGGGAGGCTGAGGCAGGAGAATTGCTTGAATCCAGAAGGCAGAGTTTGCAGTGAGCTGAGATTGTACCACTGTACTCCAGCCTGGTCTACAGGGTGAGACCCTGCCTCTAAAAAGAGTTGTCCAGCCAGGACAAGGAAGCTGAGATATTTATTCCCCAACTCCCATCCTTGTTGATTGATTATTGCTCCTGGGAGTAAGGATTGGCATAGTATTGAGCCAGAGAAGCTCAGAGGCAGAAGAAGCAGGTACTTGGGATATGAAACCATTGGTGTGCACAAGAACTTCCACCAAAGCTGATTGTTTCCCAGGTGAGCTGAGGGGCTATGGATGGCACACTGACAACGGCTCCCTCCCAAGTCGCCCCTTGCATATCAGATCCTAATGTGGCTCCTGGTGGTCTCTGCCCTCTTTACCTCCCTAGATGTGTTGGGGCAGAAAAAGCTTGAGAGCCATTTGTGTACTGAGTGGCTCTTCAGACCTCACTCATGCTCTTAGGATATGTTCTTTCTCGCCATTTTCTTCCTACATCAGTGCCTTCTACTCTTTTACATATAATTGAATACACAGAAAAGGATCCTATTTGCACAGCATATCCATTTTCTCGGGGTTTGCTTTTGAGCAAACCAAAATGAAGAGGCTGCTCCTAGATGGAGACGCCAATAAGAATAAAGAGGCTCCAGCAGCCTTGAGAACAAAGGGAATTTCTATCCTAGCCCTCAGCCAGTTCCCATACTCCTGTGTTGGGTTGGGAAGTTCTGGGCTTAGATCTTCTTGGTCACCAAGTCCTGCTGATACGCCTTTTTACCAGTGGTTCTAACTTTTCTGTAGTTGGGAACCCCTTTGAGAATCCAATGAGAACCATGGATTTGCTCCCTAGAATCATGTGCAAATACACACACACATAGATACATGATTTTCTTACAGTTTCAGGGGATCCGTATAACCCCAGAAGCTCCTCTGGGATATTCTGACACTCAAGCAATGGTTTGGTGTGTCCATTTTTCTTCACTGGGTGTGGGCATTTCTTCACTGGGCATTGGGCATTTCTGCAGCCCAAATGCCTCACTTGGGTTTGCCTGGCGTCCTGAATCTGTCTTTGACATGACACAATGAACTGATGAAGAGCCAGACAGTTAGGGATCAGTCATCCCAACTGTGCTACACATTAGCTGCTTGCCTTCGGGCAAGTCTCTCAGCTCCTTGGTGTGTTGGTTTCCTCATCTGTACAATGAAGAGAGCAACAGTACTCACCGTGTTATGAGGGTCAAAGTATTAGTAAATGTAAAACTCATGACTGTATTAGTCTATTTTGTGCTGCCATAGCAAAATATCTGAGACTGGGTAATTTATGAACACTCAGAAATTATTTTCTGACAATTCTGGAAGCTGAGAAGTCAAAGATCAAGGCACTTGCAGATTCATGGTCTGGTGAGACTCTAGTCTCTGCTTCTAAGATGTTGCCTTGAATGCTGCAGCCTCTGGAGGGGAGGAATGCTCTGTCTTCACATGAACAAAGGCAGAAAGCAAGAGAGCTGAACATAGGTGAAGCCTCTCCTTACTCAATCTCATTCACAAGAAGCCCTCATGGCCTAATTACCTCTTAAATGCCTCACCTCTCAGTACTATTACATTGGCAACCTCTACACTTTGAAGGTGACACGTTCAAACCATAGCAAACAGTGCCTGGCACATATAAAGTGTCATGTACATGTGAGCTATTGTTGTTATTTAGTTGGAGGCCATTGCTTTGGAAAGTAGGGTGACATAATGGAAAGAGTCTAGACTTAATGTCAATCAACAATGGGTACAAATCTTTCCTCTCTCAATTACCAATTGTGTGATTTTGAGAAAAATAAGTTTTTTTAAAAAATTCTTTTGGCCTAAATTTCTTTATCAAGGTCACTGCCTCTCTATAAATATTTTGTACTGCACCTTTTTCTACGCCAAAATGAAATTCATGGGGAATATGATCATTCTACACATGAAATTTAAAAATTAAGCATAGTATAATAAATATAAAAAAGAAATGACAGGAGAACAGTTTATCATTAAAATGCTCAGGCTTCACTGTAATAGAGATCATAACGCAATTGTCAGATGTTTGCACCTATATGTAGAATTACTGTGAAGGTTATAATTCAATAGTAGATTGGTATTGGTGTATCGGTGTGTGGCTTATATTGGTGATTCAACTATCATGATCAGTATTGTTGGGTGGTAGTTGTTTTGTTTTTTTTTTTTTTAATCTGTCAAAGAGTTAACCACTCTTGGTAAAGTTCTTAAAAAAAAAAAAAAAAAAAGCTAGAAATGTCCCTCAATTTAAATAGCAGTTTACATTCCTGGAAAAAATCCGTGCAAACCTGTGACAAAACACTTTGTGATTATACAGAAAACAGAGTTAGATTTTAGGTTTGATCATCATAAACAGGCTTTTCACTCACATAAATATCCAGCAGGACTTTTGAAAATTGTGTGCAATGGACAAGAGAAATTCTTTGTTCAGTAGGACTGTCCCATACATTGAAAGAAGTGTAGCACCCCATTCCCAGCCCACTCATGCCAGTAATGCCAACCCCCCAATCATTGTGATCATCAAAAACTCACCCAAAATTTCCTAAGCACACCCAAGTAGGGATGTACATTTCTTGTTAATAACCACTGGGTTAACTAGTCTTGAATCAAAAAAGCCCAAAAACCCAGGACCAGAAAAAGCCTTCCTCAGCCAAGATTTTACTACAGCCTCCATTTTATTAACAGCCTCGCCATGGGACTCCAGTTACATGGGAAGGAAACAGGGCTGATGAGACAATTGGGCTGTGCTGGCGCTGGAAAAAACCCCAAGGAAGGCAAATAGTACCTCCGTCTTCCCCTCACTCCAGCTGCTCCCTTTGCAGGGCTATTTCCAATTTCTCCTTTCTCACAGGCTTTCTCCCTATCCAAATTCTCTTTCAGAAATGGAGATGATACAGGGATTTATGTCTTGGTGCAAATATGTTAATTTTACATCTTTCAAAGCCAAGTGGCCTATGAGAATGTAAAAAGATGCACAACATCACTAGAAATTAAGGTATTGAAAAATTTATAACAATGATGAGATACTATTTCGTACTCACCAAACTGGCAAAAAAAAATTTTTTTAATCTAACAATACCAAATCTCAGGAAAAGGTGTAAATATTGGCTCAATCACTTTGGGGAGCGATTTGATTTCCTCTGTTAAGACTGGAAATGCTCATATCCCACAACCCTGGAAATCTACTCCTAGGTATATACCTTAGAGAAACACTATTTGGTTGCATCAGAAGATTTGTGTGTTTGTGGCAGCACTGCTTTTAAAAGTGAAAAAAACTCAACTGGAAACATTTAAATGTCATCAATAGAAGAACAGATTCACATATAATCATATATTCATACACACGAATATTATACAGCACTTATAATGATGAATCACAGCTTTGTGTCTGCACAATGATAAGTCTTAAAAACAAAACAGAAAAGCGAATTGCAGGGTATATAGAACATGATACCATTTAAATAGTTTAAAATCCTGTAAAACAATACCATATATTGTTTATAGATACATGAATAAAAGCATAAAACATGTGAAGAATAATTAACACCAACTTCATGATCTGGGTTTTCTTTCTTTCTTTCTTTCT
>NW_012103142.1:10241991-10242531 GCF_000951045.1 Mandrillus leucophaeus | reverse complement strand
GAGTGCAATGGCACAATCTTGGCTCACTGCAACCTCTGACTCCTGGGTTCAAGAGATTCTCCTGCCTCAGCCTCCCGAGTAGCTGGGATTACAGGCACCTGCCACCACATCTGGCTAATTTTTTGTATTTTTAGTAGAGATGGGGTTTCACTATGTTGGTCAGGCTGGTCTTGAACTCCTGACCTCGTGATCTGCCCACCTTGGCCTCCCAAAGTGCTGGGATTACAGGCGTGAGCCACTGTGCCCGGCCTTTTTTATTCTTTAACAGATTCTTTTTGACCTTCTAGGCACCAGATGCTGAAACAGAAAGTTCAACACGGAACAGGATACAAGCCCAGACTTTAGACAGTGCTTCGCAAACTTTACTGTGTATTAGTGTCACTTGAAGGCTTGTTAAAACACAGAATGCTGGGCCCACTCTCAGAGTTTCTGATTCAGTAGGTCCAGGATGGGGACAAGCCTTCGGGCAAGTCTCTCAGCTCCTTGGTGTGTTGGTTTCCTCATCTGTACAATGAAGAGAGCAACAGTACTCACCGTGTT
>NW_012103142.1:10229545-10241631 GCF_000951045.1 Mandrillus leucophaeus | reverse complement strand
TAGCAAACAGTGCCTGGCACATATAAAGTGTCATGTACATGTGAGCTATTGTTGTTGTTATTTAGTTGGAGGCCATTGCTTTGGAAAGTAGGGTGACATAATGGAAAGAGTCTAGACCTAATGTCAATCAACAATGGGTACAAATCTTTCCTCTCTCAATTACCAATTGTGTGATTTTGAGAAAAATAAGTTTTTTTAAAAAATTCTTTTGGCCTAAATTTGCTTTTCTAACAAGTTCCCAGTTGATGCTGATGCTGTTGCTGGTTGGGGGAACCATACTTTTTTATTTTTTATTTTTATTTTTTTTTTAAAGGGAGTCTTGCTCTATTGCCCAGGCTGTAGGGCAGTGGCACAATCTCGGCTCACTGCAACCTCCGCCTCCTGGGTTCAAGCAATTCTTCTGCCTCAGCCTGCTGACTAGTTGGGATTACAGGCGCACAACACCACGCCCAGCTAGTTTTTGTATTTTTAGTAGAGACGGGGTTTCACCATGTTGACCAGGCTGGTCTTGAACTCCTGACCTCAGGTAAGCCTTCCACCTCAACCTCCCAAAGTGTTGGGATTACAGGCGTGAGCCACGGAGCCCAGCCCACGGAACCACACTTCTTAAGTCAATTGACATTCCTGTGGAAGGGCAGATTTCATTCATGCTATAAGGATCCCAAAAACTGATGAGGAGAAGTATTTTCTGACCAGAATGCTTGACCAGGTCTCTAAAGGCACACTTATTTTGTTGCTTGCCCTAGGCCAAAAGAAACATCAAGAAGCGTAACTCTTGCTTTTCTTTCTTGTGGTTGTGTATATTTCAATTCATTCCATTAACATCTTAGCTCTCTTGGGCCAAATATCCTTACTGATTGGTGTATATTGTATATAAAATGTTAACAGTAGTTATTCTTGGATGATGGAATTACAGATAATTAAAACTTTTTCTAGGCTTGGCACAGTGGTTCATATCTGTAATCCCAGCATTCTGGGAGGCTGAGGTAGGTGAATTGCTTTAGCTAAGGGGTTCAAGACCAGCTGAGAAACAGAGTGAAACCCCATTTCTACAAAAAAAAGAAAATTAGCCGGATATGGAGGCATGCCCTTCTAGTTCTAGCTACTCGGGAGGCTGAGGCAGGAGAATCACCTGAGCTGGGAGGTCGAGGCTGCTGTGAGCCATGATCACACCACTGTACTCCAGCCTGGGTGACAGAGCCAGACGCTGCCAAAAAAAATAAATAAAAATAAATTAAAAAGTTATTTTTGCTTGTCTGTATTATCTAACAGTTCCATAACAGAACAAATGTTAATTATATAAGGACAAATTATACTTGAAAGTAAAGTACATATATATCAAGCTGTGCTAGGCTCTGTGATGAGGAGAGAGATGCTAAGGAGTAGAATACTAATATGAGTAAGTTCTTGTCTTTAGAAACTTTATGATCTAATTCAGAAGATAGAACATGCATTCGAAAAGTATTTAGGCTGGATGTGGTGGTTCATGCCTGTAATCCCACCACTTTGGGAGGCCAAAGCAGGCGGACCACTTGAGGCCAGGAGTTCGAGACCAGCCTGGCCAACATGGTGAAACCTCATCTCAACTAAAATATAAAAATTAGCTGGGTGTGGTGGCACATGCCTGTAATGCCAGCTACTCAGGAGGCTGAGGCAGAGAATCGCTTGAACCTGGAAGGCAGAGGCTGCATACTGGACTCCAGCCTGGAAGCAAGCAATCCAGAGCAAGACTCCATCTCAAAAAAAAAAAAAAAAAGTATTTAGTGATAAAATAAGACAAGGGGTTCAGGAAACAATGTTCATTGAAATGTACAGTTGGCAGGTACTTCCAAAAGAAAAAATGATTGGGCTGAGTGGCCCTAGAAGGGGCATGTGAACCCAGCCTTAGATGATAAACCAGCTTGGCATCTTCTAGAGCCTAGGCAGAGAGTGAGGGAGCATGTCAGGGCTTCTGTAAATTCCCACAGTGCCTCCACTACACACAGCAGGTGTTGAGTGAACACTGTTGACCGAGCAAAGTGAAGAACTGAACAATTATCTTATTCAGATAGAAACTTTACTTGGGCACAAGTACACACTCAGCATAATAGTGGCTCATACCCCTCTTAGACTGTGGCCAAAATCTACAAAAACTGAAACGAAAATTAATTCCATTGTGCATTTATGACAAGTCACGTGTGGAAAGAAAGTCTGTAATCTTCTCCTTTTATGTGATTTCTACGTTGACGACGACATCCCAAAAGTGTTTCTATGAGTTTGCAAAGAAAGACCCCTTTGAACTGGACACACCTTTAGCTGTGGTCTCCACTTTTGCCCTTAAGATGGGAAAGTTATGTATGGGTTATAGGTCTTCTAGTTTCTCTGTTCAAAACCACACTTACCCTAAAGGAGTATCTCTTCCTTTCTTT
Source organism: Mandrillus leucophaeus (assembly GCF_000951045.1). Taxonomy (NCBI): domain Eukaryota; kingdom Metazoa; phylum Chordata; class Mammalia; order Primates; family Cercopithecidae; genus Mandrillus; species Mandrillus leucophaeus. The sequence continues at coordinate 10,239,223 of NW_012103142.1, read as the reverse complement.
TATGTTTGGGTTGTTAATAATATTTTTCTGTGTTTAAAAAAAAAAAAAAAAGCTCATGCCTGTTTTCCCAGCATTTTGAGAGGCCGAGGAGGGTGGATCACCAGGTCAGGAGATCGAGACCATCCTGGCTAACACAGTGAAACCCCATTTCTACTAAAAGTACTGGGCGTGGTGGCGGGCACCTGTAGTCCCAGCTACTCGCGAGGCTGAGGCAGGAGAATGGCATGAACCTGGGAGGCGGAGCTTGCAGAGAGCCGAGATGGCTCCACTGGACCCCAGCCCGGGCAACAGAGCAAGACTTAGTCTCAAAAAAAAAAAAAAAAAAAATGCTCAGAGACTTCTACTTCTGGATAAGATGGAATAACAGCAACTGGATTTACCCTTCTGCCTTAAAATGCTAACAAAATAGATAAAAACATATGAAAAAATAGGGGCAGAGGTAGGAGGGAGGTACAGAGGGGACTGGGTGGAGGAATTACAGGGGCATGAGGAAAATTTTGAGGGTGATGAAGGAAACTTTTGGGGATGATAGATATATCTTGGTGGTGGTGGTAATTTGCAGGTATATACTTATTTCAAAACTCATCAATATGAGCAGTTTATTATACCACAATAAAACGATTTAAAAAGTACTAGAGGGAAAAAATAATACCTTGGAAGCTAATAGCACAGATACCATTTAAAAAATATTGCGTGCTATTCATGGAATTTTTTTTTCCTTTTATCAGATTTTTAAAATCACTCTTAAGCAGGGGTGAATATACAGTGGGAAATACTCTGCTGCTATTTAAAGGGATAATTTCCCCTCCTTGCATCAGATGTGTTACTACTGTTAAGCACAAGTAGATATTCTGTGACACTAACGAAGTTTAAGCTTCTGGACCCTTGCAGAGTTCTTTCCAAAGTCCTGTGCCTAATTTTTTATTTCTAGTTATATTTCCTTTTTTTTTTTTTTTTTTTTTTTTTAAGAAGCCCAAATTTGTGTAAGATTCAAGCGCCACAAAACCTGGATCCAATCCTTGTGTTAAGTGAGCTAAAGAAGTGTTATGTGAGCAAATTGTTCCCATTGCTCATGGGTGTTCATTTCCTGCCTCCTTCAACAGCAATTCAGAATTGAGCAGGCAATGTAGTGGAGGAGAGTTTTGCCTTAGGTGCTCTCTGTGGCCAAGCCTTGTGGAATTTCAGTTCCAACCACCTCCAGAGAAGGGGCAATGAAAAGGTCATGGAAGTGAGATTTGTTTTTACTACATTTGGGTTGCATTTCATACTGTTTCTGAGTAAGATACCGTTGTTCTTGTAAAATGTATCCTTGTTCTTCCTCTCTTCCGACTCAGATCCCACCAGCAGCTCGGTTGCCTTCTCAGATCTACCCAGCGCAGAGTAAAACTTTCCTCCCCAAAACTCAGAGCATTTAAGTTGTGTACCATTCTTGAAGCTATTAGGAGTTTAGACTCCAATGCCTTTAAGCATGTGACCTTGGGTAAATGACAACCTTTCTGAGTCTAGAGTTCTCCAACACAAATTCATTTTCCACACTGATCATGTGTGAATTTTATAAAGTGCTTTCTGATGGCAATAATAACCCCAACTGATGTCACAGAGTTAATGTGAAGCTTAAATAAGACAATATAGGTAAACATCTTTTGTAAACTATAAAAGGCTGTAAAATACTGGCAGAGGTGACGTTTCAAATATTTAATGACCAGTAGACACTGGCCTTGACCAATCCAAATAGTCTTCAACCACAGTACTGTTGCAGGGTCCAGGAGGCTCCCTACCCAGCCAGGCATTAACTCTTTAGTTCCTGGATTAAGGGAAGTTTGGGATTCTCCAAAGAAAAAGCTGAGATAGTGGGGGCCTAGTGGAGAGAGACCCAAGGGGCTAGGGCCACAGCTATCAAAAAATGTTTTAGTAACTGAATAAGTAGTATGGCTCTAACTTGCATACCACTATGTTATAGCATTGCTTAGAAAAATAAAATAACAATACTTTTTTACTTGCTAAAAAGCAACAGAATTCAATATCAATCTTTACTTACATATGCAGTGACACACTTTCAAAAGTATGCATACATAGTGCATACTTTTTCAAAAAGTATATCCAATTATCAACAATTTTCTTTCATTTTCCACTGGATTGTAATGATATCAAACCTGAAAAACCTACTAACAAATTCTATTTCTTTTTAAGTGAAGACAAGTTTATTAAGAAAGTTAAGGAATAAAGAATGGCTACTCCATAGGATAAGCGCAACTTGGGCTGCTAGAATAAGGATATTTACAGTAATTTCTTGATTATATGCTAAACAAGGGGTGAATTATTCATGAATTTTCCAGGAAAGGGGTGGGCACTTCCCAGAACTGAAAGTTCCTCCCTTTTTGGGTAAGTTCCTGATGTTGCCATGGCATTTGTAAACTGTCATGGTGCTGGTAGGAGTGTCTCTTAGCATGCTAATGCATTATAATTAGTGTACAGTGAACAGTGAGAACGACCAGAGGTCACTTTGGTTACCATCTTGGTTTTGCTGGGTTTGGGCTAGCTTCTTTACTGCAAACTGTTTTATCAGCAAGGTCTTTATGACCTGTATCTTGTGCTGACCTTCTATCTCATCTTGTGACTTAGAATGCCTGACCTCCTGAGAATGCAGCCCAGTAGGTCTCAGCCCTGTTTTACCCAGCCTCTACACAAGATGGAGTCGCTCTGGTTTAAACACTTCTGACAATTCCCCCCTCCCTTTTACAAGGGAACCTTTCGTCCTAAGGGTTGTAGAAGGACAAAGATCCATCTTCTGTAACTTCTTCAGGCTGAATTGGGGAGATGATATTCCTGCCTATTAGGGTCTCTTGTACTCAGGATAGAGAGAAACTCAGTCAGAAAGCATTGATATGGCGAGGGCCCTTCGTAACTCTTGAGTTCTGACAAAAGGTGTTATCTAGAAGATTAATACGTATTCAATTTAAGAATACATTCAGTAAGCTTACGCTGCATTCCTACACAAAGAGTATAATACCAATATATTCCATAGCAGTACAGCAAAATAAGCAAAATTATCCCAAATAAACTAAATAAGAAGGCCTTCCATGAACAGGGCGACTATTGGAACCAAGCTGATATGGGGTTGCTAGCTGATTCCAATATGTGTCCAGAATTAAAATATTGATCTAGAATAAATCCTAATTTTTGAGGCCTCCTATATTTTACCCTTAGAGATGTCTAGAATACAATCCCAAATTACTTAGCATTCAAAGAACTAGGAAAATCTCAGCTAACAAATCAAAAAGCAATCAACAGACACCAACTTGAAAAAAATACAAATGTTGTGATTATGAGACAGACTTTTAAACAGCTATTACAGCCACACTCAAAGAAGTACAAATGAACACTCTTGAAACAAATGGAAAGATAGAAAATCTCATCAAAGAAATAGAAGATATAAAGAAGTGAGCAGTAACTTTTTTTTTTTTTTGAGATGGAGTCTCATTCTGTCACCGAGGCTGGAGTGCAGTGGCACAATCTCAGCTCACTACAACCTCTGCCTCCCAGGTTCAAGTGATTCTCCTGCCTTAGCCTCCTGAGTAGCTGGGACTACAGGCACATGCCACCATGCCCAGCTAATTTTTTTTTGTATATATTTATAAGTAGGGACAGGGTTTCACCATATTGGCCAGGTTGGTCTCGAACTCCTGACCTTGTGATCCACCCACCTCGGCTTCCCAAACTGCTGGGATTACAGGCATGAGCCACTGTGCCTGGCCTAATTTTTTAAATGAAAAATATAATAACTAAAGTAAAAAATGCACTGGAAGAGCTCAGTAGCAAAGAGTTCAGAGATGACTGAAGAAAGAGTTCAGGACCTTGAAGATGGGTCAATAGAAATTACTCAGTCTTAATGAGGAGAAAAAAAAATTGTTTTAATGAGAAGAGCCTAAGGGATCCATGGGACCACATCTAAATGTCTAACATACATAACAGAAGATATTCAAATAGTCCAAGAGAAATTAGGAAATGGGAAATAGAGAAACAAATACCAGGAAACAAATAGTAAAAATGGTAAATACAAGTTCAAATATGCCAAAAATTACATTAAATGCCAATGGTCTAAACAAACCAATTAAAAAATAGGGATTGTCCAAAATTTTTTTAAAATAAAGACCCAAAGATATGCTGTGTACAAGAAACCAATTTCAAATACAATATCATATGTAACTTAAAAGTAAAAGAATGTAAAAAGATATACAATGCCAACAAAAGTTGGAATGCCTCTGTTAACATTAAGAAAAGTAAACTTTAAGGCAAGAAAAATGAACAGGAATAAAAAGAGACATTACGTAATAGAAAATAAGTCAATTTCTCAAGAAGCCATAATAATCCTAAATGTATATGCACTAAACCACTGAGCTTTAAGATACATGAAGCAAAATCTGATAGGCAAATCCACGATTATAGTTGGAGATTTCAATACTTTTCTCTCATTAATAAATGAAACTAGACAGAAAATCAGCAAGAATATAGAAAAGATGAACAACATCACCAAACAACTGAATCTAATGTACATTTGTAAAATACTCCACAAAATACACTCCAGAATATACTCCTATGTGTATTTTGAATACACATAGAACCTTCACCAAGACAGACTATATCCTGGGCCATAGAACAAAGTTTAAAAGAATTGAAATTATATAAAGTATGTTCTCCACTCATAATGGAGTTGAAGTAGAAATCAGTAACAGAAAGATAACTGATAGATCACCACACCCTTGGAAATTAAACAACACATATCTCAATAACCTGTGGGTCAAAGAAAAAGTCCCAAGGGATATTAGAAAATATTTTTGACTCAGCAAAAGTGAAAACACTCACATAGAAATTTGTGGGATGAGGTTAAAGCAGTGCTGCTATGGTTTGAATGTATGTGTCTCTCCAAAATTCATACATTGGAGCTTAAACCCCAAGGTGACAGTATTGAGAGTTGGGGCCTTTGGGAGTTGATTAAGCCAAGAGGATGGGACTAGTGTCCTTATAAAAGGGATTGAAGAAGTGAGTTCATCCCCTTTTTGCCCTTGTTGCTTTCCTCCATGAGGACACAGCAAGAAGGTGCCATCTTGGGAGCAGAGAGCAAGCCCTTACCAAACACCAAAGCTGCTGGTGCCCTGATCTTGGACTTCCCAGCCTCTAGAACTGTGAGAATACACATCTACTATTTATATATTATCTAGTCTGAGGTATTTTGTTATAGCAGCAGGCATGGACTAAGGAATTGGTACTATAACAAGTACCTGAAAATATGGAAGTGAAGTGGCTTTACAACTGGGTAATGGGTAGAGGCTTGAAGAACTTGGAGGTTCATGCTAGGAAAAGCCTGGATTGCCATGAACAGAGCATTAAGGGCAATTCTGGAGAGGGTGCAGAAGAGAACTGTAGGGAGAACCTAAATCTTAGACATTATCTAAGTGGTTGTAAATAGAATATTGGTAAACGGCAAATGGCAATTCCACTGAGGTCTCAGACAGAAATAAGTTATTGAGAACTGGCGGAAAGGCCACCCTTGATATAAAATGGCAAAAACTTGGCTGAATTATGTCCATGTCCTAGTGCTTTGTGGAAGGCAGAACTTACAAGTGATGACCTAGGATACTTGGCAGAAGAAATCCCTAAGCAAAGTGTTGAAGGGGTGGCATGACTTCTTTTGTCTGCTTACAGCAAAATGTGAGAATAGAGGAACAAATTAAAGACAAAATTTAAAATGAGAAGAGAAGCAGAACTTAAAGAGTTGGAAAATTCTCAGCCTGGCCAGCTGAAGAATAAGAAAGCATGCTCCAGAGAGAACACCAAGAGTGTGGCCAAATGACCTTTGATAAGGGGATTAGTATGGGTAGAAGGAAGCCAGATGCTATTCTCAAGATAATGGAAGAATAAGCCAGGTATGGTGGCTCATGCCTTTAATCCCAGCACTTTGGGAGGACAAGGCAGGTAGACAGCTTGAGCTCAGGAGTTCAAGACCAACTTGGACAACATGGTGAGACCTTGTCTCTAAAATGAATATAAAAATTAGCCATGTGTGGTGGTGGCATGCACCTGTAGTTTCAGCTACTCAGGAGGCTAAGGTGGGAGGATCACTTGAGCTCAGGAGATTGAATCTACAGTGAGCCATGATCATGCCACTGCACTCCAGCCTGGGTGACAGAGCAAGACCCTGTCTCAAAAACAAACAAATGAACAAATGAAACAATAATGGAAGAAGGACTCTGAAAGCATTTTGGAGTCCATCAGAGCTGCCACTCCCATCACAGGCCCAGAGTGTCAGGACCTGGAGAGCAGAATGGCTTCAAAGAAGAGGATCAGGGCACCCTCGGGAGCTTAGACTTGCTGCCCAGGGCCACTTTACATTTCTGCTCCAAGCATTCCAATGCAGTGTTCTTTAGTCACCACGGCTATGGCTCAAGCTAGCTACCTTGTTCCTCAAGGTATTTTGTTAAAGCAGTAGGAACAGACTAAGACAAGCATTTAATGGAAAGTTTGTACCATTAAAATGTTTACATTAAGAGAAAAGAAAGGTCTAGACCGGGCATGGTGGCTCACACCTGTGATCCCAGCACTTCGGGAGGCCGAGGTGGGTGTATTGCTTGAGATCAGGAGTTCGAGACTCAGCCTGGCCAACAGAGTGAAACCCCGTGTCTACTAAAAACACAAAAATCAGAAGAGTGTGGTGGCTCATGCCTGTAATTGCAGCTACTTGGGAGGATGAGGTGGAAGAATCACTGGAACTTGGGAGGCTGAGATTGCAGGGAGCTGAGATCAAGTCACTGCACTCCAGCCTGGGCAACAGAGTGAAATTCTGTCAAGGAAGGAAGGAAAGGAAGGAAGGAAGGAAGGAAGGAAGGAAGGAAGGAAGGACAGACAGACTAACAAAAAGAAGAGCAAAATAAAACCCAATGCAAGCAGAAGGAAGGAAATAATAAAGAGGAGAAATCAATAACATTGATCACAGAAAAACAATAGAGAATATCAATAAAATAAAAAGATCTCCAAGCTCAGATAGGTTCACTGGTGAATTTCCATGAAACTTTTAATAAACAAATAGCACCAATTCTACACAATCTTTTTCAGAAAATAGAAGAGAAATGAACACTTCCCAGTTCATATTATGAGGCTAGACAAAGACAGTCCAGGAAAACTATAGACCAATATCCCTCGTGAACAGTACACAAAAATTTTCATGAAAAATTAGGAAATTGAATCCAGCAATATATAAAAAGAATAACATTTGGCCAGGTGCAGTGGCTCACACCTGTAATTCCAGCACTGTAGGAGGGTGAGGTGGGTAGATCACAAGATCAGGAGTTCGAGACCAGCCTGAACAACATGATAAAACCCTGTCTCTACTAAAAATACAAAAATTAGCCAGGCATGATGGTGTGTGTCTGTAATTCCAGCTACTCAGGAGACTGAGGCAGGAGAATCGCTTGAACTCAGGAGGCAGAGGTTTCAGTGAGCCGAGACTGCGCTACTGCACTCTAACCTGGGCGACAGAGTGAGACTCCATCTCAAAAAAAGAAAAGAAAAAAAAATAAATATTTCATGACCACGTGGGGTTTATCCTAGATCCTAGGAATGCAAGGCTGGTTCCATATTCAAAAATCAATTATTATAATTCACCATATTAAAAAACCAGAGAATAAAAACGACAAGAGCATGTCAAACAATGCAAAAAGAAAGCATTTCAAAAAACCCAGTATCCCTTAATGGTAAAAATCCTCAGCAATCTAGAAATAAAAAAGAATTTCCTTTATTTGATAATTTACAAAATACCAAAGTGAACATCATACTTAATGGTAAAAGACTGAATAATTTCCCCTAGGATAGAAAACAAGGCAGGGATATTCACTTTCACCTCTGCTATTCGATATGGTACTGGAAGTCCTAGCCAGTACAGTAAGGCAGAGAAAAAAAGTAAAAGGCATACAGATTAGAAAGAAAAATACTGTTCCTATTTGCAAGTGATATGATTTTCTATGTAGAAAATCCCAAGGAATATTCAAAGAAACTCCTACCCTAATTAATGAATTTATTACAGTCCCAGTATATAAAGTCAACTCAAAAAACATCTATCATGCTTCTATATACTTTATTTTAAAATTTGGAAACTAATATTTTAAAAAATACGAATTAAAGTTTTAAAATGAGAAATACTTAGGTACAAATCTAACAAAACTTGTGCAGGATATCTATATGCTGACAACTATGAACATTGATGAAAGAAACCAAAGACGACATAATAAATGAGAGACATACTGTGGGTTGGAAGATTTAATTTAGTTAAAATATCAAATTCTACTCACATTAATCTATAGATTTAATGCAATTCCAATAAAAATTCCAATAGGACTTTTGTAAGTATATGCAAGCTGATTCTAAAATTTATTTGGAAAGGCAAAGGGTTCAAAAGAGCCAAAACGATTTTTAAGAAGAAGAATAAAGCAGGAAGAATCAGTCTACCCGATTTTAAGACTTGCTGTAAAGTAACAGTAATCTGGATAGTGTGCTATTGGCAGAGAATAGATGCACAGGCCAATTAATAAGGATAAAATGTCCAGAAATGAAGTCACAAATGTGGATTGCTGAAAAAGGTACAAAGGCAATTAAATAGAAAAGTGACAATCTTTTAAACATGTGGTATTGGAACATCTGAACATCTATATACAAAAATATTCCACAAAAAAATTAAAAACAGGCTGGGAACAGTGACTTGCACTCATAATCTCAGCACTTAGGGAGGCTGAGGTGGGAGGAATGCTCAAGCCATGAGTTCGAGACCAGCCTGGGCAACATAGAGAGAGCTCATCTCTACTAAAAAAAAAAGGAATTAGCCAGGAGTGGTAGTGCATGCCTGTAGTCCCAGCTACTTGGGAGGCTGAAGTGGGAGGATGACTTGAACCTGGGAGGTCAAGGCTGCAGTGAGCCGAGATTGTGCCAGTGCACTCCAGCCTGGGTGACAGAATAAGACCCTGTCTCAAAAACAAACAAATGAACACATAACAACAACAACAACAACAACAAAATTAAAAACAAAAAAATTTCATCTCAATCTCACACCTTATATAAAAATTAACTCAAAAATGCATCATAGATGTAAAAATAAAATGTAAAACTATACAGCTTTTAGAAGAAAACAGTAGAAATGTGCATGATTTGGGATTAGGGAGTGTTCTTAGAGCTAACATCAAAAGTACAACCCACAAAATGGGAAAGTAATAAATTGGATTTTATTAAAATTAAAAGCTTTGGCTTTGTGAAAGATACTGTTAAGAGAATGAAACTGTAGACTAAGGGAAAATATTTGCCAACTGCATATGCAAAGGAGTTGTATCTAGAAAAACCCCTCAAAACTCAATAGCAGGAAAACAACCAAATTAAAAATCAGGAAAACATCTTGTTAGTTTAATACCTCTCTTCTCCTCTCCTCTCCTCTCCTCTCCTCTCCCCTCCCCTCCCTTCCCCTCTCCTCTCCTCTCCTTCCCTCCCCTCTCCCCTCCCTCTCTTTCTTTCTTTTTCTTTCCTCCTTCCTTCCTTCTCTCTCTCTTTCTTTCTTTCTTTCTTTCTTTCTTTCTTTCTTTCTTTCTTTCTTTCTTTCTTTCTTTCTTTCTTTCTTTCTTTCTTTCTTTCTCTTTTCTTTCT
>NW_012103142.1:10203032-10229080 GCF_000951045.1 Mandrillus leucophaeus | reverse complement strand
GCACCTGCCATCAAGCCCAGCTAATTTTTTTGTATTTTTAGTAGAGATGGGGTTTCACCGTGTTAGCCAGGATGGTCTCGATCTCCTGACCTCGTGATCTGCCTGCCTTGGCCTCCCAAAGTGCTGGGATGACAGGCGTGAGTCATTGTGCCCAGCCTAGTTTAATTCTTATAATCCTTAAAGCAAGGATTTTACATCTTGATATTAAACATCATGATAGAAAGCCAATGACCAATGACTTTGTTTCCAGTGCCTTTGTAAAAAATAGTACTTTAAAGATAATTTATGTCAGTGTACACGGGATATACAAGTAATTGAGATTTTAAATTTTACTCTGTTTAATATTATGGGAAACTTATAAGCTAGATATTTTATTCACTTTGGTTTAATGCAAGTGATTAGCTCTTTCAGAAAGTTTTCTGTGACTTTTTTTTTGTTTTTTTTTTTTTGAGACCAAGTGTGGAGTTCGAGACCAGCCTGGCCAACATATTGATACCCTGTCTCTGCTAAAAATACAGAAATTAGCCAGACATGATGGTGGTGGGTGCCTGTATTCCCAGCTACTTGGGAGGCTGAGGCAGGAGAATCACTTGAACCCGGGAGGCAGAGATTGCAGTGAGCCAAGATCATGCCATTGCACTGCAGCCTGGGGAATAACAACAACAACAACAACTACTACTACTATATATATATATATATATATATATCCTGAATAGGTAAATCTAGAGACAGAGGCAGATTAGTGGTTGCCAGGGGCTGAGAAGAAGAAATGAGGATTAACTGCTTTATGTGTAAAGGTTTCCTTTTAGGACGATACAAATATTTTGGAACTAGATAGAGGTGACGGCTACACAGGATTGTGAATGTACAAAATGCCACTTAATCATACACTTTAAAATGGCTAAGTTTGTGTTCTGTATACTTTACCTCAATCTGAAAAAAAAGGTTGTGTCTCTGGAATCTTGTTTACGTTTGTAGATCTTTATTTTTCAGGCAAATTATAAAGAGTCAATCTAGCTGTGCCCATTTCTGAGTTAGGAACTATGAGTGGAATCCAAATGAATCAGTGCTATGCTGTTTTTTGAAAGTGAACTGGATAGCCTAATAATGTGCTGAGGAATTGAGTGGTCAGAATGGTTACAAGTTAGCATAATGTATTCCCATTACACCACCTTTTCAATGCTCTTCATACGTAAAAGGTACCAATAAATATATAATTAAACCAAAATCCTCTTTGTTGAAATATATTCTATTCAGCTACTGTTGCCCAAGTGGCTCTTGCAAGTCTTGGGATGCTGTGCCTGTGAAAGCATTTTTTTTATTGTGATGGTGGCCTCAGGGTGAGAGAAGTGAGGATCAAGGGGAGTGGGGTATTTGCAAAATGTGGCTCTGGGGCCTGGAATGTTTACAAAAATTTTGAAATCCCAGCCTTCTCTTTTCATTAGTGATGACTCTTTCGAACACCCAAGCCTCTTTTCTTGAAATTCTTAATCTTGTTTTTCCTTTAAAAATGTGTAAAATCCCATGCATGATACACGCCAAACGACTGTCCTTTATCATTACAATGTACAGTTCTTCACTGAAATTTGTGATATTTGTATTTTATTTACTCTTAACCATGATCCTGAAATTTTTAGGTACAAGTTCTGGGCTGGATCTTCTCTGATTGCTCTTTACAGACCTACTTGCTACCTTTCTCTACTGTACTCTATGCTCTGGAAGGCTGACCTCCATCGATTGCATCAATGGGCTCCCATACCCTCTGGCTTCCTGTTAGGTTCAGCTGTGGGAGGCACAAATGGGAGATCAGAGGGTAGGAAGAGAAATAATTTGGGATATGTATTTACCCACCTCCCTCTCTGCAGGCTATGAATTGGCTGCGGTTGTGTTCTACTGAAGACCACAGCTCCGTTTAGGTGGGCCTCTCTTATAGCTATACCTGTGGCCACAACTTCAGCAATCGCTCTCACTCCATTGCAGATATTTTTTTCTTGCCGTTTCTGAACTAGGAGTGGTAAAGGCTCCATATTTGTTTTGGTCCTTTGGTGCTATACCACCTCTTGCTGGTTTCCAGTAATACTGCACACACGTAATTTGTGGGGCCAGTGCAATGCAGGGTCCTTTACTGAAAAATTACAAAGGTCGGGCAGAGTGGTTCATGCTTGTAATCCCAGCACTTCAGGATGCCGAGGCAGGAGGATTGCTTGAGGCCAGGAGCTTAAGACCAGCCAGGGCAACATAGCCAGACTCTTCCATTTCTATATACATGTTTAAAATTCCAAAGAATTTCAAGATGGGGATTGCAAAGCATTAAACGAGTGTGTGGCCCCTCTAAGTCTGAGGTCCAGTTGCACAGGTTGCACACCCATGGAGCTTGGCCTTGCCTGCACTGTATTGTAAATACTACTTACCTTAAATGATCTGCAGTTATCTATTGAGAATACCGCCTGTTTCCTGCCAGAATTATTTCGATACAAGGTCGCATGTGTTCTCTCTCCCACTTAAAAAGAATTGTGGCTCCATTAGGGAATCTGGAAAACTAGCTGTAATCTATACTCACTGTGCAATTTAAAACTTTAGTAGATTTGCATCTGCAGTAGGAAATTAACTAATTCTCTTTTTGCTTCACCCTCACAGCTAACAAAGCCACTCATTTGGGACTAGCTTGAAGCTGGGAACTATTGTGGGCCACCATAGCCCTTGCATGCCACCTACTATTGCCATAGCTGAAATGTGTGACTCCCAAGCACGCCTCCTGGGCAGGTGCAGGAAGTTTTAGAGTTACCCAAACCAGTTGATCACTTTCAGTTTTTGTATTGGATACAGAATCTACTAAATAGCTTAATTTAAAAAAAAATGGCTTAAACTGAGAACCTTCTCATATCCTGGAACCTATTTTTCTCTCTGGCTAGAAACTTACCCTAGATAGCAATCTCTTAGTATTACTAAACAAATATCAGTTAGGCCTCTGGTCTTGAGTAAGGCCAGCTCTCTCAATACCATCCTTAACAGAATTGAGGGTTGAAGTAATTACAATAAATTATGCTGCTTTGTTGGTTTCAAATGGGAGTTCCGTAAACCCTCCTGTGCCTCCATTTTCTGTTTTTGTTTTCATTGTTTTGGTTGCTGCAGATTCAAGGATGGCAAAGAAACAAGGGTTTGAGAAACACCCTACAACCCTATTGTTCCATTGCTTTCATTTGCCACTGAAAGTGAACGACTCACCTGCCTCTGGATCACTGGGACTGCTTCAACAACTGCATGAATTATATCCATCACTCATCCCTAAAGCACACACTTGATTTGTGCTATCCCCTTTGGTCCTGTTGCCTCTCTGAGCCTTCATTCTGCAGCAGTGGGTAGAAAGGCAACAGAGGTGGTATTTCCCCTTCCTTGCTCTTGTCTATTTTTCCATGCCTGCAGTTTGTCCAGTTTTTAAGAAGCTCTCCCAAAGCTCCACCTTTAATATAAAGGGAAATATTTTATAGAAGGGTTCACTTATTTGAAGAGTTACAAAATATATTGTCTTATCTTTTCCCCAAAATGCACACTTTCTCTTAAAGAGGACAAACTTTCATTTCAAAACGAGGTCATATGTAAAAATCATTCCAGCTGCTTAAATCCAGAGCATGGAAAAATTACTCCAAAAACAATACACAAATGCTCACTGGGCCTAAAACGTTTCGTTTGATTATGAACTGGATACATTTCCATTCAGCTCTGATTTGTTCCTGAGATAGGCAAATAACAAGTGTAGCCTCAGAAATGATCATTCTCTTGGGAAAGCCAGCAGCATTGTGGATAGTCTAGACAACTGGAAGGAGCCAGAGAGGTCTAGCATCCAAACTGCAAACGAGGGAAGTCAGTCACAGTTCTGGACTGGGTGGTAGAACTGTAAGCAGAGTTGAGAATTTCACCCAGTGCATCTGATTCCAAGTCCATGCATTCTTGAGGCGTCTCTGCAGTGATGCACATTTTCAGGGAAAACCAGCCTCTAACTTTAATTTGCCTGTTCCTGTCACCCAGTCCTTCTGCCGTTTATCTTCCTATATGCTGTCCTCTGTGGGATTAAATGAGTCCTTAACAATTACCTGTCTACCTTGCTCTTTTCAGGGCTCAGGTCTGACTTACATGCTACCCTGAATGGCTCATGGTGACAAAAAATGCCATTTCTGGGTGCCTATTATGTACTAACACTGGGTTTTGTTAATTTAAAAAATGTTAGGCTGGGTGCAGTAACTCATGCCTATAATCCCAGCACTTTGAGAGGCTGAGGTGGGAGGATCGCTTGAGCCCAGGACTTTAAGACCAGTGTGGGCAAAATCGTAAAACCCATCTCTACAAAAAAGAAAAATTTAGCCAGGCATGGTGGTGCACAACTGTAGTCCCAGCTACTTGGGAGGCAGATGTGCAAGGATCACCTGAGTCTGGGAGTTCGAGGCCACAGTGAGCTGTGATCGTGCCACTGCACTGCAGCCTGGGTGAAAGAGCAAGAGCATACCTATATTTCAAAAATATATGTATGTAATTATTTATAACAATAATAATTCAACAAGCCTCATAATTTTTAATTTTAATGCTTAAAAGGGTTATATTTATTTTACTTTGAAATTTATTTCATTATTTTTCAACCTGATCATCTCAGACAATAAATTTATTTCAAATGTATTCGAAACATGTCAAATATTCAACAGCAGTAGGGAAACTAGTATGAAAAGTTCCGTATGGGAAACAGAATAATGAATAACTTCAACAATTTTCCATATTTTACTAACCTTGTTTTATTTATTTAGTGTTTTGGTGGGGAGGGGATGGAGTATTGGAAAGCAAATCCCAGATATATTTTCACTCAAAATGCCTCATTATGTATCTGTAATAGATAAGAACTTAAAAATAACTGCAATGCCATTATGTCTGAAAAAATGATTAATTTCTTAATATCTGATAGTCGTTTTGTCTCAAAAATGTATTTTAAAAAAATCTAATTTATTTATTCAAATCAAATCCACACAATATCTAAATATTGTATTTACTTGTTACTAACATTTTAGAATGTTATTTATTTTAGAAGTCATTTATTTACATGCATTTAACCTTCGTATTAAACCAATGCAGAAGGTATGGTCCCAGCTCAGAGAGGTTAAGAAACCTTACCAAGGTCTCATTGCTGGCAGGCACTGGACACATAATTTGAGTTAAATCTGCTTAACTCCAAAGCCTCCATGCCACTCCTTCTGATGTGGGCTACCAGAATTTTCCCTGTGTTGCAGAGAGGCAAAAAGGCCACTATTTAAGAGACAGGGTCTGGGTGTGGCGGCTCACGGGTGTAATCCCAGCACTTTTTGAGGCCGAGGCAGGCAGATCGCTTGAGTCCAGGAGTTTGAAACCAGTCTGGGCAAGATGGTGGAACCTCATTTCTACAAAAAAATACAAAAATTAGCTGGGGGTAGTGGTGCACACTTGTAGTCCCAGCTACTGGGGAGGCTGAGGTGGAAGGATCACTTGAGCCCGAGAGGTTGAGGCCGCGGTGAGCTGACTGCTAACCCTGATTGCCTCCCTAGATTGTGCCACTGCATGCCATCTTGGGTGACAAGAGTGAGACCCTGTTTAGGAAAAAAAAAGGAAAGAAAAAAATAAAAAAGGATAGGGTTTGGGTTCAGGTTGGCCTGGATGCAAATTGGTGCAAATTGCACAATCTCTATGAACTTTCATTTCTGTCTGCATCTGTAAATAAGGATAATGATGAAGATTCGGGGCAGATTAAATAAGAATATGCATGTCTAGTATTCAGCACAGTGCGTGGCACATGGAAAGCACTTGATAAATGTTAGCAATTAATGTAGAGGAGGAGAAAGAACCACAAAGTATTTCATCATTTGCTTTTGTTAGTAGCTCAAGGAAATGGTGGCTCATCATTGTTAATAGAGCCTGCTCAGGATTGAGGCTGAAGAGGGGAAGGGTGGGAGTGGGGATAGGATAGGGGAGTGGCTCTACCTGGATTGGAGAAAGGAGTCCTAGACATAAAGATTTAAATTGGTGTCCAGGGAGTTCTCATGAGGCCTCAGCTGGAAAACAGTTAAACGTGTCTTCTGACCACTAACCCAGGTTGCCTCCAGAGGAGGAAAACCAAGTGGGTGGCAGACAGGGTGGGAGGGAGACTTCTTGCTGTTTATTTGAATTTGGAACCATGTGAATGCATTCAACCTATTCCAAAAGAATAAATTACATTTAAAAATGATCTTTTGCTATGGGGATAAGTGCTGAGAATGGTAAGACTAGGATCTAATGATAATAATAATAATAGTAATTCCATTATACTTTGTGCAGCCCTAGGAGGGCTTCAGTCATGCAGGACAGGTTTTGAACTAAGATTGGGACTTTTTCAGCCTGACTCTGATTTCAAAGATCCAAGCTAATATTTTAATTTCAGTCACCATCCTTCTGACCGTGTTTTTAGAAACAGTACAGACCCAGTGCTCATGGACTTGGTTTATTCAACCTGTGGATTGGCTTCAAGAGTATGCATTGTTGGGAGTCAAGTCTATTGGTAAAATCAGGGATGCATTGTCTGTGCATCTGCCGGTGCTTTCCCAGTCCTTTAGGTGCTCTCTCTGTCTCCCCCCATATATCTATCTATCTATGTATCTATCTATCTATAATTTTATTTTTTGAGACAGAGTCTTGCTCTGTTACCCAGGCTGGAGTGCAGTGGGGCAATCTGATCACTGCAGCCTCAACCCCATCATCCTCCTGTCTTAGCCTCCTCAGTAGCTGGGACTACAGGCATGCACCACCATGCCTGGCTAATTTTTTATTTTTTAATAATAAACGTGGAGAGGGTCTCTCCACGATGCTCAGGCTGGTCTCAAACTCCTCAGCTCAAGCGATCTGCCTGCCTCATCCGCCCTAAGTGCTGGGATTACAGGTGTGAGCCACTCTGCATGGCCCCACAGATTTTTTTTTTTTTTTAATGCTTCAATCAGCTAAGACTCTGGGACTCTGGCGGTCTGTTTTTCCAGAGTCCTTTGGAAGGTGGGGGGAGGGTACACAACCCTATTCACAAATATTAGTAACTTGCTTTAAACTCTGTTCTAAGGCCTTACATAAAATAACTCATTTAAACCTCACAATAACACTATACTGAAGATATGAATACTGTCATTCCCATTTTACAGGCAAAGAAACTGAACCAAGTGGTTAAGTAATTTGCCTAAGGTCAGAGCCTGCAGAGCTAACCATCTGGCATTACTATCCCTCTGCTGGCAATGAACAGAGTGGGCCAAGAGTGTAGGGTGTAAGGGGTCCTTTGAAGATGACAAAAACGTCCTTGGCTATGTAGCCGCAAATTCCAAATCCCTCCTTCTCTGCAGCTTCCGGCTTAGGAGCTGGAAAGACAGGCTGTGAATTTCCACATTGACCTGGGGCAACTAACTTACTCTCCCGAATAGGTTCCTTATCTGCCTCGGGGAGTTGTTTTAGATTAAAAGGGTGTGTGTGTGTGTGCTGGGTGTGGGAGGTGGAGGGGCCGAGTTTTCTGGGCGGTGCGATTTTCCCGGGTCTCGTTTTGAGGTTTTGTCCTAGCCAGCTCCCGCTCAGGTCCCCGGGCGGTGATGGTGGTCAAGCTTAGCTTGGCTGGTCCTTCTCCGCTTGGAAAAAGGCCGCCACTGGGGCCATCTCCGGCCACAGCGCTGCAGCCAGGAGACCTATCGTAGGTCTTTTCCCCTGAGGTAGTTAGAGACCTGGGTGTACCCTCAGGAAGGCATCTTGAAGTTACTGACAGTTGAGTCAAATCTTGAAGGTCCAGCAGGAGTTAGTAAGAAGAGGTGGAAGGGGAAAGGTTAGGCTCCCCTTCCTCCACCCCTCGAACAAAGAAAGCTCGACGGGGCTTACAACATCCGAGGAAGAGCTGGCCGGGTGAAGAGGTCTGTAGAGGCGAAATCACAACTTGGCTTTATTCTAAGGGCAATGGAGGAGGGTTTTGAAGGCTTTAAAAGAATGTCAATAGGAGTTTTAGGAAGACCCCCTCTAGTCGCTTGGGAGGAATGGGTCGGAGGGGGACAGGAAGCTATCGCAGAAAGCAGCCCACTTGGAAGATGACCGAGGACTGAGGAAAGAGGGCGGGGGACGTCGAGCATCTGAAGTCTTTCCCAGTCGCCGCCAACACTGTGCGCTGTCCCTCAGCTTTGCTTATGTGGAAGGGCTCCATAAAGGGCTGGGCACGCGCCAAACGCTCATTAAGCGAAATAGCCCAGGTCCCCTCCTCTTTCAGGGACTCTCTGGTCCACGTGCCCCAGAATTGGTAGGGTAGGCGGGAGGACTTTCCACTGCTGAAGATGGAGAACCGTTACCCCTCAAAAAACACAAAACCTCGGGTGCTTTTGGCAGCAGTCTCCTCCGCCCATGACCTCATGCTTTAAGCTCCCATATAGCCTCCCTCCGCCCAATCCACACCCAGCGCCCGGGTGGGGGTGGGGTGGGGGACACTGGCGAAGGTCTGGGTTGCGGGAGGTCATTCTTCTTGCGCGAGATTTTGGGGGAAGGGGCGCAACGATTTCCCCCATGGAAAAAAAAATGGATGGTGTAACTTTCTGTAGTGCAAAAAATACTGTCTTGCCCTCGAGACAGATGCCTCGAACCCGGCTCGAGGTGGTCTGTTTAGCTGAACTACCTTTGGCTCACGTTTCCACTGACCAGGAAAGAAGCCTGGAAATGCAGGGATATCAGGCCAGGTTCCCTGGCACCTGGGCCGACCACTGCCACGCCTTCGCAGGACCTGGGGGCAGTCCTGCTGTTGCCCTCCACCCCCCGCCCGCACCGCCAAGGTTTGAACCTTTGGCTCGCCTTTCAGCCCGCGCCCTGCCCCCTGCTCGCAGCTGCTCCCGGTTTGGGTGCAGCGGTTTCCCCCGCAGAGGAGGAGGAGACAAGAGCGACGGAGCGACTCCGGGCTCGGGTTTCCGCACCAATGCCGAGCAGCCCCGGGCGGCCCCCGGCGGCCTTCCCTCCTCCCCGGCACCACGTTCCACAGTCATGGCGCGCGAGGAGGGGCGAGCGCGCGCGGCGGCGACACCAGCGCCCCCTCTCCTCCCCTCCCCTCCGCCGCCCGGCCCCTCTCCTAGGCAACCTCCCTCCCTGGCCTGCTGCGCCCGCCGCGGCGATGGAGACCCCTCCCCAGAGAGCTGCTCTTCCAGCGCGGTCTACTGCACCCCTTCCCCGCCCCCACCGGGGCGGAGGGATGGAGACGCGCGCTTCGCGAACCTCCAGCCCCTTCTCCGGAGCCCCAGCCCTCTCCCAGCCCCACCGAGGCCAGGGTGCGGTGGGGGCAGGCGCGGACCGTCTCCTCGCAGCCCGCCTCGACCTCGGCATCTTTGCAGACCCTTAGAAAAATAAACAAACCCCCTCCCAAACCCCAGTCGTTAGCTTGCAAAGCGCGTTACAATAACCGGGACGGCTACGCAGGAAGCAATCCTGCACTGGTCTGGGTTTAAGGCGGCAGCTTCCCGGCCACGCTGCCTTCTCCCCGGCCTCGATTTTCCGGCCACGCCGGAGAGTCCGCTGCACCTCGGGGCTGACAGGTCCCGCTCGCGCAGGGCCGCAACTGGGCCCGTGTCCCCCGTCCCATCCTCGTCCAGAGACTCGCCAGCCTACAAAAGGTGCAACCTCACGCACACGCAAAGCGCACAAATAAAGTCAGCAGCGCACCGCCGCGAAGGCTGCGAACAATGCGCCGGGCGGCCCGCGCCCGCCGGAGCGCTGCGCCCCGGGGGAAAGGGGACGCGGGCGGGGGCCGCGGCGGAGGACCAGCCGGCCGCGGCGCTGGACACCTTACTTCCTGCTTCCCCGCCCGCGGCCAGACCCAGCTCTGCGGAGGGATATCTCTCCCCTCCTCGGTCCCTCTCCCTCCCTTCCCCCGCCCTTCCCCCTTTTTGCTCCTGCTCCCCCCCCACCCCGCCTTTCTCCTTTTGCAAGAAAATAATTTGACAGTCGATTTGCTGACAGGGGAGGAATTTGCATCCTGGATTTAAAAAAAAAAAAAAAAAGGCCGAGAGGAGCTTGGGAACGGTTGCTAGGGGTGGGTAATGGGTGAAAAAAGGGGGGTACCGGGGAGCGGATAAGGAGGGTTAAGGGAGGGGGCGAGGATGGGGAGCAATGCAAAGGTAAGGCCAGGTTACCGCGGCTCGGCCCCGAGTGGGCTGCGGCCGGGGGAGGGGCGAGAGATACATATGTATTTCTGTCTCCCCAGCACACCCCCTTCCCTCTAAGCGATGGCTGAGAGGCGGTGCATGCAGATGGGGAGTAAGTTTCCTGAAGGGGAGGGTGGATGCACGCGCGCAGCCCGGCGCTGCAAATTTCCACCGGGGAGGGAGAACGGCTGGATGCGGAGAGTTTGGAGTTGCTTGCGGCGGAGGGCAGGAAGGGGAACAGGGCTGGGAAAGGGGGCTGGCGGGCGCTATATCTGGGAGTAAGTTTCCAGCATCAGGAGAGCCTGCACGCTTGCTCACTAGTAAGTTTCTGGCCGGGGAGGGCGCATGGGGAGGAGGAGAGGGAGGGGTGCATGTATATAGAAGGGGGGAGGGGGGAGCAGATTTCCTGCGGGGAGGCTGAATGCATATGGAGAGTAGATTTCCTGAAGGGAGGGTGGAGGCGTAGACGGACCGAGTAAGTTTCTTGCTGGGGTGGTGGAGGAGGTGGTGGGTTGGTGCTTTGGAAACCCAAAGCTTCCTACCCCGGGTGGGGGAGCACACTCTTGCGGCGGGGCGAGGGGCCAGGTTCCCTGCTGGGGAGAGGGGCTTGCATCTGGGGAGTATGTTTCCTGGCGGAGCGATATTTGTTTACAGGCTGAGGGCAGTACTGTAAGTGAGTAGCGCTGAGAGAAGGCGGCTGACATAAATTAATATTGAAATTACTCCATCAGCTCTGCTCGCCCCCCATCTCACCCCCCAAGCGGAGACTGGTCTTCTCGTCGGATTGCCCATGCACTTGTTGCAGAAACAGCCAAGGTAGGCAAGAAGCTTATTAAGTTTCATTTTTTAAAAATTAGTTTGGGGATGCTCCTCGAGAAGACGGGGGTGGGGCGGAGTGGGGAGGGAAGAGTGGGGAGACAGAGAAGGAGAAGTCTCCCCCCCTTTACTTTCACTATGCAAGCAGGGCCTTCTCCCTTCTTCCCTTCTTCCCTCTCCCCTCTCTGGGCTGCACAGCATCCCAGCAAAGGGGGAGGGATGAGATGGGCGCTATAACTGGCAACCCTGGCTTAAAGGTAGTGATGGTGGGCTTGCATTTGAGATTGTGATGTTATAAAGGCTTCATTCTCCAGCTCAGAAACCGCAGGACTCTGCCTTTTGGGGTTTTTGACATGATGCATATGTGTATGTATACGCGCCTGCGGGCTCTGTGGGGGCTGGGTACTCCCCAGAAGTTAGTGTGGCCACCCAGATGGGAGCAGTCTGTAAGGGGGTAAACCTGTTCCTTCATTCCCCAACTTCAGTTTGGGAGACTGGGAAGTTACTGCCGGTGGTCTTAAGAAACAGATACTAAAAACCAAACCAAACCACTCATTCACTGGCGGAGGCCGAGAGCACCTGGCAGGCAGCCTCTGGCCAGCACTGGACTGGAGCATGTGCGCCTGCCATCCTTAGCTTACAAGAAAACGCTTTCTGGTTCCTCCGTGTGCCTTCCACTGGCCTGTTAGAGCCAGCTTTGTGGAAACTCTTCCCCAGACTGGAGGCAGCTTTGGCAACTGCGCGTGCTGAAGGGGGTGTCTTCAAGTCAGCGTGGCCTGGGCTGTCTTGTGAAGTGCGTGGAAGTCGTGCTTAGGAATGACTGCCCGGGAGTGGCTAAAGAGTTCATTAAAAAATGTCTCCCGACAACCGATCCAGGTGCACTTTTCAGCAGGTCACGGAGGAGAGCTTTAAGAAGGGGAGTTTTAAGTTGTCCCAGTTAGCACCCACCTTCTGCATCACTGACCCTTTTAAGAAAGGAGTTTGGCTATAGGAAGTGTGGTGTTGATGCTCACTGACTGGAGAGGATAACAGCAGGAGTCCTCAGCGCTTAACTAGTTAACCAGCAGCCTTTGCCTCTCCTTCCCTCTGTTTTCTTGGTCCTCAGCCTACTGGTGTCTGCAGAAGAGTTGTAGGTCTTGGCTGTCAGCTACCTTGATGATGCTGGGAGTTTTAACTTTGCTAGGATAATTTTAGCATCTGAGGTCCAACCCAGAGACGTTTAGTAGGGTTAGGGAGTAGCCACTAGGCAGTGGGGTTAACTAAGGTTGGTTAAGCTTTCTGCAATTCTGTAGACAGGCTCTGTTCTAGCAGGGTCGAGAAAAATGGGTTTTAAAAAACTCGCTACACATTGCTGATGGAGAGTGCTTTTTTCCTTTCCTAACTGTCGTCAGATTTCCAGATTGAGGGTTGATACTTGGCAGTTTGAGAGTTGAGTTAGTTGGGAATTAAATATTTTTACTGCTTATCAAATGTTCCTAACTAGGCATTAGTTAAACAAATTAGCTATTATTTTTACCTGATGAAAATCTGAGTCTGGTTGTTGTATTTGCTGGGAGGGTAAACAAAATCTTTATGTATGTTCATTCCAGGGTGGAATTATTTACATGCCTAGCCTCAGAGCCAAGAGCAGTCATTCAGGTTTTTTTCCTTATATTTATGAGATTTATTTTATTGTCTTGCTTTGGCCATTAATCAAGTCACAGTAGGTTTTTTTTTTCTCTTCTACTGAGAATGTTCTTGTGGTAATAAAGGTTTGAAGGCCCATGAATCATAATTCATTCTTTTTAAAATATTGTGGTGATTGTCAGGATCTGATTTATAGGAATTGATACCCAGAGTGACACACCTCTCTGGGCTCCGCCCTTTTAGGCATGTCCGTTTTCGCCAAAGGATTGTTTAGAAGCCAGCTTGACATCCCAAAAAGAGCGTTTCCCTTCTGCTGTAGGAGAAGATTAATTTTGCAGGTTCCATAGTAAACATGGGTCTTTTCACAGCTTGGTAAGCAGGCTTCCACATAGCAGGCATGTGTTATTATCACATAGCATTTATGTGAGCTTGCTGTGAAAACAGTTGTTCTATGAACTGTGTGGAAAGTACTGTTTTGCCTCCTTTAACCGGCTTGGGCCTGTGGTTTTTGTTGAGTTAGGAACTTAAAGTGTAAAAGAGGAGACAGCCTATAGTGTTTTTTGCTGCTTATATAATAAAATGTGTGGCCACAAAAAATAAAGCTTGTTTATAATTTTCTTTTTCTCCTTCTTTAATGGGTGGGTTGGTCATAATAACCGAAAGCATTTTTTTTTTGTTTGTTTGTTTGTTTTTTGTTTTTTGGCAAATGTAAGGATTCTCCTTGAAGTTGATTAGCCAGGAAGTGTTAAAATTGTCTTGTGTTCAATAGTTGGCTCAAGTTTACAGTATTTGGAAAGTGACAAAGAACTCAAACGTGGTTCATGCTCAAGACTGGGGAAACATCACTGGAAGGAAAGATGGGGAAAGTACCAATTTGTAGCCATTTCTGGGCTTTGGATTTTTTATCTTAAAAGTGCGTGGTTTGATCCGTGAGTTCCCTTCCGGCTCTGAAATTCTGTGTCTTGTAAGCGAGGTCTCCAGAGGTCTTGACAGTCTCTTCCTGAGCCAACGGCCAATTGCTTCATGGACTTGGGTGAGCTGACTAACTTCTGTTTTTGTCTTTTCATGGAGAAAGTGGATTTGATCCTTGGTATTCCAGAAAGGATTCTTGAGTGGCCTAGTGATCTTGACCATCAAACACAAGGAAATAGTTGTGAATAAAGTATTTTTGACAATGCCAGTCAAAAAAAAAAAAAAAAAAAACCAATGCCAGTGTCTTGGACAAAAAAAAATCCCAATTCTATGCACTAACAGAGAGTAGAGCATGTATATATCCTTGGCACCAAAAATAATTTCTGTTCATCTTAGAAGTTTCTTCTCCAGCCAGCTGGTTAACTTGTCTAAGGTCAAGTCTAAGGTTAACTGAGTTCTTATTCCCAGGCAGCAGGAGGAGGTAGCTTTGGGGATAAGCGGGAGACCAGAAAGCCCAGTGTGCCTTTGCCTGCTTTCTGTGGGTAATTGGGATTTGGCTGAATATTTGTGATAAGGTTCATAATAATGATATAGTATCATTTTTTATCACCAGGATTCTCTGTATTTCACTGTGGGCATTTTTGGGAGAAGCTCTTGATGTTTTTATTGATTTTGGACATTGACATGGAAAGTAAGGATTTAGGGCTGGGCGCGGTGGCTCATGCCTGTAATCCCAGCACTTTGGGAGGCTGAGGCAGGCGGATCACCTGGCCAACATGGTGAAACCCTGTCTGTACAAAAATGCAAAAATTAGCCGGGCATGATGGTGGGTGTCTGTAATCCCAGCCACTTGGGAGACTGAGGCATGAGAAGCGCTTGAACATGGGAGGCAGAGGTTGCAGTGAGCCGAGATCACGCCATTGCACTCCAGCCTGGGTGACAGAGTGAGACTCTGTCTCAAAAAAACAAAAACAAAAACAACAAAAAAAGAAAAGTAAGGATCTAGGCAAGTGGCTCATACCCGGGTGGTATAAGTGGATGCTCGTGGTCCTACTCTAAAGGCAGTTGAATTCAGCTTATTTTATTTCTGACCTCATAAAACTGTGTGGCTGAGGGAGGAGGGAGGATTAAAATCATCTGGGATCTTGTGGATGAATGATACTTCTGAATTTGCATGTTGGAGGGAAACCAATAAAATAAAGGAGAACTAACATATAGTTGATTTCTTTTGTGGAGAGAGGAGGACAACAACAACTGGATTCTAGTTACTGGCATGCGTTGCCGCAAGGGTGCTGTGGGCATTTTTAAGGAATAGTATAGTCTCAGTAACATGAGTTTGACCCCAGGGCTCTCTTAATAAATCTTTTCTTCTGGGCTAAAGAAAACACACAACAAAAAGCCTCTGTGGTATTTTCTAAGAATTTTAAGTTCTCAGAGTAACTGCTTGTAGTAATTTGGTTTACTGAAGAAACAGATGATTCTTGGTTTTTCGTCATAGAAGACAATGAGTTGGCATGGGGTAGCATATGCTGAGCTGTTGGGGTATTGGTTTAGCAACATAAACATTTCTTTTTAAATGTTTGATAGAGCGGGAAGGGGACAAAGAACCCATGTGCCTAAATAACAGTGATAACTCTGGGCTCAAAGAACGAGAGTTTTATTCATTTGTTTGTTTGTTTGTTTGAGACAGCGTCTCACTCTCTCACTCAGGCTGGAGTGCAGTGGCTCAATCTCAGCTCACTGCAACCTCTGCCTCTTGGGTCCAAGTGAACCTCCTGCCTCAGCCTCCCAGGTAGCTGGGATTACAGGCGTGCACCACCATGCCCAGCTATTTTTTATTTCATTTTAGTAGAGACAGGGTTTCACCATGTTGGCCAGGCTGTCTTGAACTCCTAGCCTCAAGTGATCCACCCACCTTGGCCTCCCAAAGTGCTGGGATGACAGGCATGAGGCACCACATGTGGCCATGGAACAAGGTTTTTTTTAATGCCATAAGCAGCCCTGGTTTCTTTCATACATGCGGCAGCTTCTTATTGAGGACTTACTATTTACCAGGCACTGTGTTAAAGCTCCAGAAATATACTGATAATTAAAAGAGACATAATCATCTCCTTCTACCCATACCCCTACCCTTACCACCTCACTTACAGTCCAGAGGCAGCCATATAAAGAAATACAGCTTGCCAGTTGTGGTCAGTGCTCTGATGAAACCACAAGTCCAGTGACTTGGATGGATTTCATTAGAGTAGCCTAGAAAGGCCTCTCTGAGGTTTGGGGGTGGCGGGAGACAGCACATGAAGCAGAGGAGAGCCTGTGCAGAAGGACTTTGGTTTTGAGGAGAACTCAAAGAGGCACAGGTGGTCAAGGATGAAGGAGAGAGGGTGGCATGAGATGATTGTGCGGGACTCTCTGGGCTTTGAAAAGGTTTATATTTCATTTGAAGTGTAGTGGGAAGCCACTGAAAGTTTGGAGTGGGGTTGGGCACGGTGGCTCACACCTGTAATCCTAGCACTTTGGGAGGCCGAGGGGGGCAGATAGCCTGAGGTCAGGAGTTCCAAACCAGCCTGGCCAACATGGTGAAACCCTGTCTTTACTAAAAATACAAAAATTAGACTGTGTGGTGGTGGGTGCCTGTGATCCCAGCTACTTGGGAGGCTGAGGCAGGAGAATCACTTGAGCTCAGGAGGCGGAGGTTGCACTGAGTGGAGACCACGCCACTGCACTCCAGCCTGGGTGACAGAACAAGACTTCATCTCAAAAACAACAACAACAAAAAACCAAACAAACAAAAGAAAGTTTAGAGTGGGAAGCAACAGCCCCTAACTCTTGTTAAAGAAGATTGCATTGGTGGAGAAGAAAGCAGAGAAAGGCAGAGCACAGTAAAGAGGCAGGCTGAGGAGAAGGTGAAGGAGGTGCATGGAGAGGAGTGGGTGGGTGTGAGATACTCATTAGGAGTAGAATGGGCAGGCCTGCTGTGGGGTGGGGAGAAGTATCAAGAACTCCGAGGTTTCTGACTTGTGCTGTTGAGTAGATGGTGCTGCTATTCGCTGATACAAAGATTGGGAGAGGGAGGTGGGCAAGATATTTTTGTTGGGGCACCGCTAAGTTTGAGGTGCCTGATAGACTCAAAGTGGAGATGTTAAGTAGGATAATCTGATCTACCACCTAGCCTGAGATAAAAATATGGGAGCCATCAGCATGGAGAGAGCATTTAAATGCAGGAGAGTGGACAGAATGCACGAAGGAGCCCATAAAGAGAGAAGGACAGGTAGTGTGAAGGGGGTTTGTGCCGTGTGTGCATGTGCGTGTGCGTGTGTGTGTGTGTGTGTGTGTAGTGTTTCATGAGGCTGATAAGGCCAGAAAAGTCACCATTGGATTTGTTTCTTTTTTTTTTTTTTTTTTTTTGAGATAGAGTCTTACTCTATTGTCCAGGCTGGAGTGCAGTGGTGCAATCTCAGCTCACTGCAACCTCTGCCTCCCAGGTTCAAGCGATTCTCTCGCCTCAGCCTCCCGAGTAGCTGGGACTACAGGCATGCGTCCCACGCCTGGCTGGTTTTTGTATTTTTAGTAGAGATGGTGTTTCAACATGTTGGCCAAGCTGGTCTCAAACTCCTGACCTCAGGTGATCCACCCGCCTTGGCCTCCCCAAGTGCTGGATTACAGGCGTGAGCCACTGCGCCAGGCCCTGGATTTGGCAAAATGGAATCTGTCTGTGACTTGTGAAGAGCAGTTTCAATGGAGTGAAGGATTGGCTAGGACCACGATTGGAGAGGGTTGGGAGGGGATTGTGAGTGAGGAGCTGCGGACAGCATTTGTAGTCAACTCTTTGGCAAAATTTGATGAAAGGCGAGGAGCAGAGAAATGGAGTGCGAGCTGGAAGGATGTGCACAAGGGAAAGAGGTTTTTTGGAAGGGTTGGTAATTTGTGTGCTGATGGGAAAGATCAGTGGAGAGGGAGTGATCGATCAAGAGAAACGAGTTGGGTCAGTTGAGCAAAAAGCCCGTGAGAAGGTCTGAGGGGAAGATCTGGCCTTTGTAAGGGGGTGGGGGATACTTCAGGGACTTGCTTCATCATGACAGGGGAGAAAAACTGATAAGGGGGCAGATGCTAAGGAGTGAGCAGGCAGGGGACTGTGTGGATGGCCGAGATGTTCTGCCTCCCCAGGCTGAGGCTGCCCTGTTCCTGGGAAGGAGTTTGGGCTTAGGACTTGACACCAGCCAGAGACTCAAGGGTTAAGACTGCATCAGAAATGGTACTGCATTTTTCTGAACATTTGACTGCGTTACTGAGCAGCACAGAGGAAAGAGTGAATTCTTTAGCTTGGAGAAAAGAGTCTTCAGTTAAAATAATTAGGGCCTCACATTAAATTTATTTGAAAACTATGATTAGAAAAAAGACTTCTGTGATTTTCAGCCCTGTTCAGAGTTGGTGGGTACTGTCATAGGTTTTGAGCAAGAAGCTCAAAAGAAAAAAAAAAAAAAAAAGGCAAAGGCTGCCTCTTGTTTAGGTTGTCTTTCACAAAAAATGTCCCATGGACTGCCAGCCTCGGTGGCTCCCAGCTGTGGGGTCTGCAAGGGAGGTGGGTGAAAGAGGAGAGAGTCAGATCTGGATTGAGATCCAGCTCTACACCAAGGTTCTGAATGAGTCGACCTCTGAGCCTCTCTGTATCTGTAAAAAGAGGGCTGGTACCATCTTCACCTGTCCTCTTCAAGTTGTGGGGGGGAATCAGATCATGTATGGAAAGTGCGATGTCAACGGTAAGAGGCATAGAACACAGGCAGCAGCAAGGCGGCTTGATCTTCAGCCAGGTCTCCTTTTCAGATAGAAAATCTGACAGCTAGCGAAACATTTCCCTTGTCCACTCCCACTGTTGTTCCCTACATGTAACTGCCTTCTATTTGGGGTTTTCAAGTTCTCTGTGATCCCTTTAGCGAAACTGCTCTTCTTGTCGGAAGGCTGCCCTCAGAAATGCTGGCTGTGCAGTGCCAGTCTATATAGGTTCAAATTCTGATTCCATATTCAGAATCTGGGACCTGCTCACCCAAAGGGCCAAATAAACTTGGTTTGCTCTGCAAAGAATCATGTGAACTGGGTGCAGGGGAACCTTGAACCTACCCCCAAGAAACCCGACTGAGGTTCTGCAGTCTTGGCCGTCTTCATTTGCATTCAGTGTTTGTTTTGCAAATAAGGATTGTGCTATAAAGCTGAATCTACCTAAAAGCAGTCATTAGCCCTTAGTCTTACTGTGTATGCTGGAAAGTAAATTCTCATTTTAAAAAGATATCCAGTGCTTTTCACTAATCGGGCTTCTGGCCTCTGCCTAAGAAGGTGAAGCTTTATTTATTTATTTAAAAATTATCTTTATTATGAAAAATCTTTAAACATACACAAAAGCAGAAGGACTAGTATAATGAACTCCCTTGTACTCATCACCTAGATTTAGCAATTATTGAGATTTTGCTACACCTATGGATGATGGGGCTGCTTCCTGTATTTGTATAATAAATATGTGTTGTTGATTTTGAAAAGCAGTAGAACTGATACCAATTTAGTTTCATAGAGAGAAGGAAGAAATCAGCGAAAAATCAGAGAGAGAGGAAATGGAGGCCATCACTGAAATAACTCGCATTTTATAGTTCCAAAGCCTCTTCGACATGTCTTATTCGTGTCCTGCAACAACCAGAGAAGGTAGACATCCTCATTTTGCAGCTGAGGAAACTGAGGCTCGAGAAGTAAAATTGAAAAGTAAAAATAAATGATCAACTAAGAGTCACCTGTTCAGCCAGCATCCAAAGCCCTGATTTAATGCCACAATTTGAATGGTGTCCAAATTTTGTGCACTCTTGAAATAGATAATGCTATACAGCGTTAAGTAAAAGAATGTGGTACAGAATATATGTAAAAGATCGTGGAAACCAGAAAGATCATCTGGGTGTTTTGGGCTTACAACTCCAATGAGCTTAGTTGGAAATACTCAGATGATTTAAGCATGTTTTTGGCATGACATTTTTGAAAACTTAAATTGTCTGCCTCCATTATTCTGGAGCACAAAGCTTTAAGGCTGCCTTATAATGAAGGCCAAGACTTGACTTTAACACATGGGGCAGCTATTTGCCATCAGTCTCCTACTGTCAGCTCTGTCCCTTCTGTGGGGCCCCTCAGCAGAGGGACCTGGGTGGTCTAGTGGTCATTTCTAGATGGTGTGGCCTCTAGCCCCCGGGCTCTGACTTTGGAGATAACAGGGCCCTGGACAGCTTGCTCCCCCAGAAAGAATCCTTCCTGAGGGCCCCAGGGGTCTTTGTCATTACAGAGGCTGCTCCTAGGGCCTCTCTTGGTCTTTGGGAAACTGCCCCCAATCTAACTCCTTTGAAAGTTTTTTTTCTTAAAGAAAAAGAGAAAAAGCTGGAGTTGATGCCCAAGGAGTTTTAATAGGAGTGTCGTTTGAGTTCCCTCTGTTGTCATTACAATAGGAGATACCAAGCTCCCTTAAATTCAACTGAAGGACACAGTAATGAGGCTGATTCTGAAGTATTGGGGCTTGAGTTCGCTTTTCTTTGTTAATTGGGTGAATACATGCGAGTTGAGGGGTTTTCAGGGGGAGCCACAGTAGGTAAGGACATTTAGGGGCCTCTTTCCTTTTGAAGAGTCTGAGCTTCTTTAGAAGGCAGTATGGAATTCAAACCTCGCAAACGCTCATTCCTTAAGTCTTTCTTGATGGCTCTGTGTGCCTGGGCCTGGCCAGGGCAGTGGGTGGGCTAGAAGGGGCCATTCCTGGGCTCCTGCTGCCCTTGGTTTATAAGGCTGCTGCTGTCATGCTTACGGTGGGACGTGTCTTTCACCTCTCCGGACTGGGAGCTTGGGGAAGGCAGAACTGGGTCATCACTCATTTCTGTACCCCCCAGCCTCTAGCACAGAGCCTGATACTAGTTAGTGCTGTAAAAACGCTTACTTAAGAATCAGCTGGGTTTTGGTTTTGTGTGTGTGTGTGTGTTTTAAACCTCTGGTTTTCTCCCCATTGGTTCTTGATGGAAGGAGAAATCCAGGCTTCTCTGCTACCAGGCCCAGTCCTTGCAGCCACTGAAGAAGACCAGACCTGAGAAATATTTTCTTCCCCCTTGCCTTGCCTTGGCCTTGCAGCCTTTAGCTGGGGTGGTTTAACTGAGCTCTCGAATGCAAATGCTGTCCCATCCCCCATTCCTTTTAATAAGTGACATTTTGTTAAATCAGTTATTCAAGGCCTTATCTATATTTCTGTCTGTGCTGGCTTAGTCAAAATAGGAAAGAGACTGAATATTAGATTTCTTCACCCACCCCCTCCTCCTTCCCCTTTGAGCAACTCTACGTAAGATTTCTGATAGAGGCGGGGTGATGTGTCCTTGAAGAAGTAAATGCTGCGTGCAGAAAAAAATGTAGAGGGCTTTGACTTGTAGCAAATGCTGTTTTTCAGCAGCTGTGATTTTTCCATTTTTCTTTTTCTTTCTGTTTTGATTAGTGGAACTCATTGTGCTCCAGGGTTGGGATTGCGTTGGGGGAGGGTGCAGAGGGAACAGCATTTACTGGGAGAGCTCGAGTTGGGGAGGGGAAAGGAGAGAAGGGATTTATTGAAAATATATGTCTACTTCTGCTATGATAAAGCGGCAGGCATGTAAAAATGCAACCGGGAAATCATTATTGTGGTAATGTAGGCAGAGCTCGGCTTTCTCATTAACAGAGCTTAGCCCACGTGGAGGAGGGGGCAGCCAGGCTACTTTGAGAGTTGGGGTATTCAATAATAGCAGAAACTCAGGGGATTGTCTCCATCCCCCTTTCTCACCCCCTCCAGCTGCCTTCTCCTTTCTTTCTTCAATCAGTTCGTAACCTTTTAAAAGCTGCTTGTTGGATTTTGTGGTCTTCTTCCTCACCCCTGCCACCCCAAAATGCTGTAAGAACTGTTTAATTTTTAAAGTCAGAGGGAATTAAAATACGTTTTCTCTTGGGAATTCGAGGAGAATTTTGGCAACATATTGTGAGTCAGAGATTGGATGTCTTTTGCCTCCCAGAGCACACCAAAAAGAGCCTATTTAGGGGCTCAGGAATTTGCATAGGCCGTGGGGTATCAGAATTAGGGCTCCAGATCGCTTTAGTAGTAGTAACTGCTATATATAGAAAGTTTACTATGTGCCTGGCCTTGTGTGGATATTTTAGTCATTTCATTCTCCTACAATTGCAAGAAGCAGATGTGATACCCCCTTTACACTTGAGGAAACTGAGGCTCGGGGGGTTTCAGCAACTTGTTTAAGGACAGGTGCTGCGTGGCAGAGCTAGTATCCAAAGTCAGGACCCGCTCCAAAGACTGGCTCCTGATCCTTAGACTATGCTGCCTTTAGAAATTGCCTAGTCACTGTATGCTTGCTATGTACAGACCTCTAGACTCTAAGAACCTCAGCAAAATATCTAGAGCTGCCAATGAGGCCTGCCGTTGACAGCTACGGGTAGAGTGCTCAGGATGTTTAAGAGAATCTTTCCTGAGTTCCTGGAGTGAGCTGTTATTCTAAGGAAGGTCAAGGGTCTCATAGCCTTGTTAGAAGAGATGAGTGCCCTGCCCCCATCCCCTGCCAGGCCACGGTGGGTGGCTTTGCTGACAACTTGTTCATCAAGCATTTATTGAGTGCCTGCCGTATATCAGGATTGTCCCAATGGCTGGAAATGCCAGGACAAATAAGAGGAGCTCAGAGTCTAGCGAAGGACGGTCATGTGAACATGGAAATATGACACACAGTGATGCCTACCAGAAAAAGGCAGAATTTCTGAAGAAGTTCACAGGACATACTGTCTGGAGCAGCTAGGCTTATCCCTCTGTCTTTTTTGGGCTGCTATAACAAAAATATAATAGACTGAGTGGTTCAAACAATAAACTTTTATTTCTAACAGTTCAGAAGGCCAGGAGGTCTAAGAACAAGGCAGGGGCAGATTTGGTCTTAGATGGTCATCTTCTCACTGGGTCCTCACATGGCGGAATGGGCCAGGGCGCCCTCAGAGTCCCTTTGTTTGTTTGTTTTGGAGTCTTGTTTGTTTGTTTATTTATTTATTTCTTTATGAGATGGAGTATTGCTCTGTCGCCCAGGCTGGAGTGCAGTGGTGTGATCTCAGCTCACTGCAACCTCTGCCTCCCAGGCTCAAGTGATTCTCCTGCCTCAGCCTCCTGAGTAGCTGGGACTACAGGCTCCCGCGCCCCCCAATCCACGCCCAGCTAATTTTTGTATTTTTAGTAGAGACGGGGTTTTGTCATGTTGGCCAGGCTGGTTTCAAACTCCTGACCTCAGGTGATCCGCCCCACGTCTCTGCCTCCCAAAGTGCTGGGATTACAGGCGTGAAGCCACCACGCCCAGCCAACTTCCAGCTTCTTAAGTGTATACCATGTCTTATTTATTGTGTCCTCAGCACCCATCCTGGGGCCTGGCATGTACTGTCTCACAGACAGTTGCCAGATGGTGAGACTGGAGAAGTGAGCAGGGATTGGGCAGGGAGAACCTGATGTCATGTTAGGGAGTGTAGTCCTGACCCTGCAGGTAGTAGGGGAGTCACTGAAGGTTTTGGAGTTAGGAAGTATGTGTCGGGGAATGGGGTCCAGTCTGGAGGGGTTGAGTCTGCAGGCCAGGAGACCACTTAGGAAAGTGTTGGAAACACAGCGGCAAGTGGCAGTGATGTTGAAGGAGAAGCATTGCCATCCTTCTACGGCACGGCCTGCCATTTCTCTCTCCATCTTGCCTGCTCTTTTTCAGTTTCTAAGAGGCACTTTCACTTCTGTGTCTGTCCCCTTTTCTTCCTTGAGGCCCCTGGCCATGTACTCTGTGACACTCCCTTTCCACTCTCCACTCTTTTGGTGGGCTGCCCTCCTTCCCCTCTCCTCCCATCCTGTGCTTACCTGTGTGATTCCCTTCAGGGCAGGCCGTATGCTGTGTCCTCCCCGTATCTAAACCCTCTGGTCTAATCTGCACAGAAGCACAGAACACAGAGCCTGGGGTCTCAGCCTTCTGTCCTCCTCAACTCGTATCTGCTCCTTCTGTGAGGACACTTTTAGGGGCTTAAATTTAAAAGCTTGGAAAGAGTTTTAAAAAGGCAAGTAGCTGAGATGAATCTGGTCTTAACTAGGATGGCAGAATTTGGAAAAGCATACGGGGTTATTTTCTTTCTTTCTCTTTCTCTCTTTCTCTCTCTCTCTTTCTCTCTTTCTTTCTTTTCTTTGTGACAGAGTCTTGCTCTCTTGCCCAGGCTGGAGTGCAGTGGTATAATCTCGGCTCACTACAACTTCCACCTCCCAGATTCAAGCAATTCTCCTGCCTCAGCCTCCCAAGAAGCTGGTACTACAGGTGTATACCACCGCGCCTGGCTAATTTTTGTATTTTTAGTAGAGGCGGGGTTTTGCCATATTGCCCAGGCTGGTCTTGAACTCTTGACCTCAGGTGGTCCGCCTGCCTCGGCCTCCCAAAGTGCTGGGATTACAGGTGTGAGCCACTGCACCTGGCCAGGGGATTGTTTTCTTTAGGAAGGTGAGGCAATGTGCCCTGGCCATGGCGACCTCACCTTGTATATGTTGGGGGACAGGATACATTTTAAAAAGTAACAGCTGCAGCTGCTTACCTGCTCACAGTGACTCACTCTTGTAATCCCAGCACTTTGGGAGGCCGAGGTGAGCAGATCACTTGAGGTCAGGAGTTTGAGATCAGCCTGACCAACATGGTGAAACTCCATCTCTACTAAAAATACAAAAATTATCCAGGTGTGGTGGTGGGCACCTGTAATCCCCAGCTGCTCGGGAGGCTGGGGCAGGAGGATCGCTTGAATCTGGGAGGTGAAGGTTGCAGTGAGCCGAGATCATGCCATTGCACTTGAACCTGGGTGACAGAGTAAGACTCCGTCTCAAAAATAAATAAATAAATAAATAAATAAACAAGTTAAATAAATAACAGCTGCCTAGTGCAGATGCACACCATCATTTTAGGTCTGTTACCCCATTTAACCCTCAGAGCAACTGCATGAGGAAGGCATTCTTATCCTTATTATACAGGTGGGGAAATGGAGGCACAAAGAGATGCAGAAGCTCTTTCAAGGTTGTATGGCTAGTAAATTGCAGGGCAGGGATTCAGACTCAGGAACTCAGACCTGGGTGACTATAAAACCAGATTCTTTTCCCCCTTGCTTATCCTACCTCCCATTTCGCCTTACCAGACAGCATGGCCTGAGTTTCCTTCAAAAATATGACTGATAATATGGTGGAAGGAACACCACGCCAACCCTCTGGGGCTATTCGTGGATAGCAGTCTAACTCTTGGAGCCTCATTTTCCTTGTCCTCTCAGTACCTTTGTTTTACTGACTGAAAAGGTTTATTTTGAGAGTAAAATGAGATTTAAAAAAATGCAAAAGTGCTTTGAGAACTGTGAAGCCATATTCTTTACTCTTCTGCATAATCATTTTCTGAGGGGGTGAAACTCTGTGAGGGTGGGATCTCAATGCCGTCCCTGGGCTTTGGGCACGATGGGTGTGTGGTTCACACACGTTGTTAGCTTCCAGAAGTGTTTGGGGCTGAATGGGCTCTCAGGTCTGCCCCAAATTGTTCCACATGATTTGGGGGAACCGTTGGTGGCTGGGCTGCAAGTGGGAGAACCTCCAGCCAGAGCTGGAGTGCCCTTGTGTGTCCTTAGGAGGATCACTTCACCTTCCTGAACTCTGTTTCCTGAGGTGGTCACATCTACTTGGTTATTAGGAAGATTAACTAGCAGAATGTGTGTAAAAATCCACACCTGCTAAGCAAGATGGTGATGACATATTTGTGGAACGGAAGTCATGGGCTCTGTAGTCTCTGGATCAGGCTCATCAGCCTTCCCTGGTCAGAATGTTCTGCCTCACATTTACACCATAGTCTCCTGCTTCTAAGGCCTGGAGCAGACATAATTGAAAGCTTTGTTAGCGTTAAGACTTTTTCACTGAAATTGTATAAATGGTAAGTGAAAGTAGTTCATGTGTGTGTATGTGTATATATATGTATGTATATATATGTGTATATATATGTATGTGTGTGTGTGTATATATATAGTAGAGGGAGATTGCAAATAATTCATAGTGATTATAGAGAATTTGGAA
This sequence comes from Mandrillus leucophaeus, assembly GCF_000951045.1. NCBI lineage: Eukaryota > Metazoa > Chordata > Mammalia > Primates > Cercopithecidae > Mandrillus > Mandrillus leucophaeus. The sequence continues at coordinate 10,203,424 of NW_012103142.1, read as the reverse complement.
AATACTGACACAGATAAGGAATAAAATAAAAATGGGCTTTAATTCCTCCCTGTTAACATTTTAATATATTTCCTTCCAGTATTTTTTCCAGGCAGTAAAGTCTAGTGATTAAGAATTTAAGCACTGGGCTGGGCGCAGTGGCTCACACCTGTAATCCCAGCACTTCGGGAGGCTGAGGCGGGCGAATCACGAGGTCAGGAGATCGAGACCATCCTGGGTAACAAGGTGAAACCCCGTCTCTACTAAAAATACAAGAAAAAATTAGCCAGACGTGGTGGCGGGCGCCTGTAGTCCCAGCTACATGGGAGGCTGAGGCAGGAGAGTGGCGTGAACCTGGGGGAGGACGGAGCTTGCAGTGAGCCGAGATCGCGCCACTGCACTCCAGCCTGGGC
>NW_012103142.1:10201412-10202589 GCF_000951045.1 Mandrillus leucophaeus | reverse complement strand
GAGTAGCTGGGACTACAGGTGCATGCCACCACGCCCAGCTAATTTTTTTGTATTTTAGTAGAGACAGAGTTTCACCGTGTTAGCCAGGATGGTCTCGATCTCCTGATCTCGTGATCCACCTGCCTTGACCTCCCAAAATGCTGGGATTACAGGCATGAGCCACCATGCCCTGCCGCTTATTATCCTTTCATATGGACTCTATGTTCAACAGATACTTATGGAGCACCTACTGTTTACAGGGCACTGGGTCCCATAACTTATTTATTTATTTATTTATTTATTTATGAGACAGAGTCTTACACTGTTGCCTGGGCTGGAGTGCAGTGGTGCAATCTCAGCTCACTGCAACCTCCGCCTCCCAGGTTCAAACAATTCTCCTGCCTCAGCCTCCTGAGTAGTTGGGATTACAAGTGCCCCCCCACCGCCCCACGCCCAGCTAACTTTTGTAATTTTTTTTTTAGTAGAGATGGGGTTTCACCATGTTGGCCAGGATGATCTCGATCTCTTGACCTCATGATCTGCCCACCTCAGCCTCCCAAAGTGCTGGGATTACAGGTGTGAGCCACCATGCTTTGCCTCCATAACTTATTTAACTAATCCCTATTATTGGGAATTTGCCTTCTTTATCATTTTTTAACTATTATAAATAATGCTTTGATAAATATCCTTGTACATAAATCTTTGAGTACATCTTAGATTCTTTTTGGGGGTAAATTCCTAGAAAGGAATATTACTCTGTCACCCAGGCTGGAGTGCAGTGGTGTGATCACAGCTTACTATAGCTTCTACCTCCTAGGCTCAAGCAATCCTCCCACCTCAGCCTCCTGAGTAGCTGGCACTACAGGAGTGCACCACCACGCCTGGCTAAGTTTTTGTATTTTTTGAGGAGATGCACCCGGCTCTGTATGCATGCCAGCCATGTCTCCTCAAAAAATACAAAAACTTTTAAAGAGCTTAACCTTAATTAATATTTTCACCATTTTCTGGACAATTCAGGCCACTTACAACACTTAGGCTCTTTTTACCTCCCTTATGCCTTTTGAAGTCTTGTGTGTCTTACTTCTCTCTCTATTAAACCCCAGAAGACATTATTTTCTTATTTGTTTGGTTGGTTTTCTTTCTTTCTTTCTTTCTTTCTTTTTTTTTTTGAGACAGAGTTTCGCTCTTTTTGCCCAGG
>NW_012103142.1:10193926-10195597 GCF_000951045.1 Mandrillus leucophaeus | reverse complement strand
GTTATCCACCCACCTCGGCCTCCCAAAGTGCTGGGATTACAGGTATGAGCCACTGTGCCTGGCCCATCATGTGATTTTTAATATTTGTACATAACTCCCTGTTATGGCTTTTATGATCTACTCACATTTTCTTCAATTGTCAGATACTTAGGTTATTTCCCACAGTTTGCTTTTATGAATAATACCACCACAAATGTCTTTGTATGTTTTTGCCAAAGCATTTTATTCATATTTTAAAAGTGTGGAGTAGAAATGATCAGAGTTGAAAATACCAATCAGTAGTGATTGTTTTTATGCATATAGCATGTACAAAAATAAAACTATAGATCTTTTCTCTCTTGGATGGTTCAGAAAGAAGCTTTCCTTTTTAAAAACTATTTTTATTTCTTGAGAAATATTCATATAATGCTCACCACGTGCCAGACATTCTTTTACATGCTGTATAATACTGACTTTAATTCTCCCAGGAGCCCTAGGACACAGGTATTATTACGGGTCCTCTTTTTCAAGAAGAGGAATCTGAAGCATGAGGGAATAGGTCGCTTGCCCACGGTACAGTTGTCAGTGGCAGAGCTGAGCCATGCATTCTGACCTTAGAGCCTGTACTGTTAACTGCTATAGTATACTACCATGAGCTCATCGTTCTAAGTTATTATTACTTTCTTTCTAACCATTTTAGCTTATTTCAGGGCTTCCTCAGTCTTCTCTTAGTTGGGCTTTTTTTTCTTTCTCGGGTGGGGGGATGGGCATGAAGGTGGGGACAATTTGAGACAGAAAGTTCTATTGACAGAAGGCGCATTTGGGACCTGGTCTCAGACATGGCGGCTCACTTCATAGCTTGAGCAGGTAAGGTTGCCTAGTGGCTTATATTGTATCTGTTGTGGGGTGGGGGGCATAGTAGGGGGTCCCTGGTGTGTATTTCGTGACAAGGGAATTTCTGCTGCCACCTCTGGCTTGACCGGCTAGTGTTGGCTGGGCCACTGCCTTTGCAGTTTAGACATGAAGAGTAATTTAATCTGTCTCTTCCCTCCCTTCCTCCAGTTCTACTTAGCGTAAGGATAAAGAGGTGTAAATAGAGGGCCCACTAATTGGAGTATCAGGGCAGCCACAGGGCAGTAGGGAATGAAAGGATTAAGCGCTGGTGCTTTGGACCTAATAAACTTCAGGGAGTGAATGAAGAGTAAGAAACCTCAGACCCTGTGTAACTTCAGTTCCTTTTTCTTTCTGCCTCTCTGTTTGGAGGCTTCTGTACTTTTCCACATATATCTCCGTGTTCCTCTCTGTATTTGTCATTCTATTTTCCACTCTTGTCTTTCTACCTACCCACCTTCCCTTTTTTTCTCCATCTCTCGCTTTCCTCCTTTCTATTAATTGCTAGTTATATATATGTTAAGTAGCCTGTATTTTAAAATGTCTTCTACTTATTGAATACTTTTTTCCATTTTTAGTCTAAAAACAAGCTTTTTAGCTTTTGCCCTCTCAAGAAAAAATCTGCTGAATGAGATTACCCTTCCCTTGTCTTTAGTTATTAATTAACATTTTCTTTTTTTGGCGGGGGGGGGGGGCGCGTGGAGTCTTGCTCTGTCACCAGGCTGGAGTGCAGTGGTGCAATCTTGGCTCAAAGCAACCTCCGCCTCCCAGGTTCAAGTGGTTCTTCTGCCTCAGCCTCCC
>NW_012103142.1:10189764-10191853 GCF_000951045.1 Mandrillus leucophaeus | reverse complement strand
GGGGTTTCACCATGTTGGCCAGGCTGGTCTTGAACTCCTGACCTCAGGTGATCCACCCACCTTGGCCTCCCAAAGTGCTGGGATTACAAGTGTGAGCCACCATGCTCAGCCCATTGTTTTATATAGACAATAATAATTTAGATTAATCCACATACGTACTCTTTTTGCTGTTCTTCATTTCTTTCCATTTAAGCATGCTTCTCTCTCAGCTTAATTTCCTTCTACCTGAATAACTCCTATTAGATGTGTGTGTGTATGAGTGTGTGTAATATGTGTGTGTGTGTGTGTGTGGTGGAGGGTGTCCAGTTCTCTCAGTTTTTGTTTGCCTGAAAATGCCTTTTATTCACCTTCATATATGGGAGACTTTTTTTCCCCTGTATATAGACTTTGGGCTTGTTTTATTTTCTTTCAGTCCTTTGGAAATGTCATTCCATTGTCTTCTGGCTTCCTTCATTTCTGTTAAAAAGTCATCTGTCAGTTTTATTGTAGTTTTTCTGAAAGTAACATATCGTTTTTTCCTCTTTGGCTTTGTTTTTTAGCAATTTGACTATGACGTGCATAGGTGTGGTTCTCTTTGTATGGATCCCCTGTGGAGTTTGGACTGCTTCTGTAAATCATGGCTCTGTGTTTTTGGTCAGTTTTAGAAAATTCTTGGAGCATTCTCTTCCAATATTGCTTTTGCCCTTTAATCCTGTCCTCCCCTTCTCAGACTCCCGCACGTATGTTAGACCCTTTCATGGTATCCTACATGTCTCTGGAACTCATTTCTGTATTTTCTGTGCCTTTATATATTTTTTTCTGCTGACCCATCTTCCACAACATCAGCCATTTCTTCTACTATTCCTTTTTGTTGTCAAGCCCATCTATTCAGTTCTCTCTTTTTTGAAAAACAGAGACAGGGTCTTGCTCACTCTGTTGCCTAAGCTGGAGTACAGTGGTACAAACTTGGCTTACTGCACTCCCAAACTCATGGGCCCAAGTGATCCTCCTGCCTCAGCCTCCCGTAGCTGGGACTATAGGTGTGCTCCACCCTGCTTGGCTAATTAAAAAATTTTTTTTTTTTTTTAGAGATGGGGTCTTGCTTTGTTACCCAGGCTGGTGTTGAACTCCTGACCTCAAGTAATCCTCCTGCTTTGGCCTCCCAAAGTGCTGGGATTATGAATGTGAGCCACCATGTCTGGCCATTGTAATTTTAAAGTTCTGGCCGACAACTTCAATATTTGGATACCTTCTGAGGTTTGTTTTTATTGACTATATTTTTTTTCTTGGTTTGGTCCTATTTCCTGACATGCTTGGTGATTGTTGTTTGAGTGCTGGGCATTTTACCATGGAAAATGTAGAGGCTCAGTTAAGGCTGGTGTATTTGTTATTTGCCCTTACTTGTACAATGGTACAAGGAGGCCTTGGTAGGCCCTGATTTCAGAGTTTTGTCTGCCTGCCACTGTAAAACTACCAACATCTCTGCTTAATGCATTAGTGTTTTAATAGCTTTTTTTTTTTTTTTTTTTTTCTTTTCTGTTTGGATTCCTAGGTTTTAGCTCTGTACACAGAAGACTTAGGTGTGTGTCAGTGCCTTGAGGAGAAATCGCTTACGGAACATTGTACTCATTTCTTTGGGGTTCACTTTTTTATCTGGTATCTTGGTCTCCTAAATCTTGGATATTTTCATAGCCCTGAACTCCAGTTTTTGTCTTTTCAGCCCAGGAAGAAAGCTGCTGAAAGCTTTCATTTACTGCTTTCTGTTTTACCTCTGTGTTCCTTGCACCACATTAGCAAGTGTCCTGAGAGAAAACAGTAGCTACTAATACATAGCTCACCTCTCTGCATTTCCCTTTCCTCTAGGAGCCTGGTCCCTCAAGTCCTAACTGCCTTGTTGTATTTCCACACCTTCAAAACGTTATTGTTATAATTATCTTGTAGTTTATCTATCTTATGTAGCCATTCTGTACCAGAGGACTAGTTTAATATTCACTGCCCCATAATACCTGAAAGTGAAGTCTAATTTTGTATCCTTTATTATTTAACTTTAGAAGAATTTTCCATGTCTTTAAAAATTCTTCTTTAGGTGACTTTTTTTTTTTTTTTTTTT
>NW_012103142.1:10175755-10187864 GCF_000951045.1 Mandrillus leucophaeus | reverse complement strand
TTTTTTTTGAGATGGAGTCTTGCTCTGTTGCCAGGCTGGAGTGCAGTGGTGCAATCTTGGCTCACTGCAACCTTCGCCTCCTGGGTTCAACCAATTCCCCTGCTTAACCTACCAAGTAGCTGGAACTATAGGCACGCACCACCACGCCTGGCTAATTTTTTGTATTTTAGTAGAGACGGGGTTTCACCATGTTGGCCAGGATGGTCTCAATCTTCTGACCTTGTGATCCACCCACCTTGGCCTCCCAAAGTGCTGGGATTACAGGCGTGAGCCACCACACTCAGCCAACACCCAGCTAATTTTTGTATTTTTAGTAGAAAGGGGGTTTCACCATGTTGTCCAGGCTGGTCTCAAACTCCTGACTTCAAGTGATCTGCCCGTCTCGACCTCCCAAGATGCTGGGATTACAGGCATGAGCCATAGTGCCTGGCTTATTAATTAACAATTTCTATTTCTTCTCTGGGTCAGCAGCTCTTAATAGAAAAAGGATTCAACTCCTTGCTTTTTGGAGTGAGGGAAGATGGTCTAATATTGATTTAGGGGAGCAGTAGGTGTGGGACTTGCCAGTTTTCTTAAGGTTGTTTGAGTTTATAACTCATCGCGAGAAGTCAGAGAGGGCTTTGAGCCATATTTATTAAATGATATCAAGGGAGATTACCAGGAAGAATGATGGGATGGGGTGGCAGAGAATGACAAGGAAACCTGTCTCTCTCCTGCTTACAACCCATCAGCGGCCCCCGTCAGGCGGTACAAGCCAGAGTCCCTACAGTGGTCCGGAGCCCCCCTGAGGCCCTGTCTTTCTACGGCTCTCCTCCTCATTCCTCCTCTCTAGCCCCACACCTGGTATGCGCTTGCCTCCGGGCCTTTGCACAGCCGTCCTCTCTGCTGGGGTTGCTCTTCCAGAACCTAGATACCCATCTGCAATGCTCCCTCCCTGCCCTCTTTCAAGTCTTTGCTCAGAAGTCTGTCTCTTTCTCAACAGGGCTTTCCTCACCTCCCCAGTTAGCACTGCCCTGGGCCTTCGCCCGAATGGCCCATCCCCTTTACCTGCTCTGTTGTTCCTTTTCTCCCAAAACGCTTCAGCCTGTTCGCATCCTCTGTAATTTGCTCGTTCGTTTTCTTTGTTGCCTGTCCTCCCTCTCCTAGAATGGGTTTGTTCACTGCTGCATCCGAAGCCCTCGGAAGAGTGCCCAGCACACAGTAGGCGCTCCGTAAATGTATGTCCAGTGCTGTGTCCTTGGGGGCTCGGGAGGGCGCCTAACTCAACAGACTTTTATCACATCTCAGGATCTGGATAATCTCTTTGCCTGTAGGAATTTTTTTTAATTAAGATTTTTATCATTGTCATCCCCTTCCCCCTTCCAGTTCATTTAAGACTGTTATGAAACAAAACTCATTATGCTTCAAAATCTGACAGAGCTAAGGCCCTGGGGAAAGTGAGAGGAGGCGGTAGCAGGGGGTGCTTCCTTCCATTTCCCCCCCTCCGTGGTTTTCTCCTGTGGTTGGTTCACTTAGGACAGCCTGGAGCCTACTGGGTTAGGTGAGTAGGGCTTCCCAGACCTCGCAGGGTCCATCCACAGGAAAGTCTGTTGTCAGCCAGAGAAGAGAATGCTACCTTCCCAGGGTAGGGGTTTCTCCAGACACCAGTGCTCAGGATGGAAGAAAAAAGAAAGACTGGAGAGGAGAGGAGAGAGAAGTGAGGTGTGTTTTGCATGCCTCAGCTGGAGGAATAATGTCACTAGAGAAATTAGGACTGTGGTCCTCCTTGGGTGTGACTTAGTTTTCACTTAAAATAATGAGTGGCTTTCATTCATTTGTTCAATAACATTCACCCAGTGCCTGCTGGGCACAGAGGGGTTGAAGGGCCTGTGGGCCTGGGACCTGAGTCAAGTCTCCAACCACAGCTCAGCCTGCTGCGAGAGGGACAGTGCCAGGGGACCTTGGGTGTGACCCAGGGCTCAGAGCCAATGTATTGGACTTCTCTATCTGTGGGTTCCTGGGAAGCGGGAAGGCCTGCTGGGAATAATTAATGTGTGGAAAGGAGGGAGAGGAAGGCAGGGCTTCATGAGGAAGTGGCTTAGACTCCTCCCAGCATTCTTTTCTAAACATTTCCCTAAATGAATCCATCCTCAGGCTTTTCGGAGTCTGGGCGGACCTGTCTTCTGACTTCTCCAGGCCAAGGGTTGGTTCTAGGCCTCAAGGCTTCAACTGTTAATCTCCTTTGGAGTTTTGGTTTTTCCATATGAACCAAGGAAGGGAGCTTAGTGATAGTCTTGGATCACTCTAGGGATAGGCCAGTATCACAGAATTATTGACAGACTGTCAGTGTGCTGTGATGTAAGATGTGTGAGTCTGATAAAAGCTGCCTGAAGAGAGCCTCAGCTCTGGAAACCTGGGGTTTCACCCTTTAGCACCCCCTCCACCCCAATCTTGATGTCTCATCTGCTAATAAAGTAGCAACGCCCACTGATTTGAGTTTCACCTCCTTTCATTTCCTCTCTCCTGTCTTCGGGTACTCGGGCCATAATGAGCTTCAAAAAGCCAACAGCTGAATGATCAGCCTCTGAATAATCAAGTCTGCAGAACTAAAAATATTCAGTTACATTATAATGCAGATGGTACTGATAAATTAAGGGGAAAATCATTGAGCCTACAATTGTTTTCCGATGCATTGTCCCTACCAGAAGTTACATAGAAAATAAATGAAATGATTTCACCTTAGTCAGCCTGGGCCTGTAGCTTAGTTGCTTAGAATATAAGGCTCAGGAGGCCAAAATCCTACTTTGAGCCCCACTTGGGGATTATTACAGCATTTTGATTGGTTACCCAGACTTGACTCCTATTTCTGGCCCTAGATGTCATGCCAAGTTCTTATCAGCTGTTTCCCACTGCAAGCAGTGGCTGCATGATACTTACCCTAGCTCTAGGGTGTACATGACTTGGTGTAATCTGTCTCTGCCATGGAATAAACTGTTCAAGGCATACATACCTCCTAATGATGGTGTCAAGAGCCTGATTTTTTTTTTTTTAATATTAAAAAGAATGTGCTGGGTGTAGTGGTTCATGCCTATAATCCCAACATTTTGGGAGGCTGAAGCGGGAGGATCATTTGAGCCTAGGAGTTCAAGACCAGTCTGGGCAACATAGGGAGACCTTGTCGCTACAAAAAATACAAAGATTAGCTGGGTGTGGTGGCACACGCCTGTAGTCCCAGCTACTCAGGAGGCTGAGGTGGAAGGATTGCTTGAGCCTGGCAGGTGGAGGCTGCGGTGAGCTGAGATGGTGCTATCACACTCCAGCCTGGGTGACAGAATGAGACTTTGTCTCAAAAAAAAAAAAAAAAGAAAAGAAAAGAAAAGAAAAAAAAGTAAGGCAGGGCAAGGTGGCTCACACCTATAATCCCAGTGCTTTCGAAGATGGAGGCAGGAGGATCGCTTGAGCCCAGGAGTTCAAAACCAGCCTGGGCAACATAGTGAGCCCCTGTCTCTACAAAAAAGTTAGCTGGGCATGGTGGTGCACGTCTATAGTCCTAGCTACTTGGGAGGCTGAAGTGGGAGAATTTCTTGAGCTTAGCTGTTTTGAGGCTGCAGTGAGCTATGATTGCATCACCGCATTTCAGCTGGGTGGTAGAGTGAGACCTTGTCTCTATCAAAATTTAACAAACAATAAACAAAAGAACGTATTTCTCATTCACTACACATATATGTGCCCTAGGTGAATAAACCTTAGTTCTTTTTTTTTTTTTTTTTTTTTAAAGAATGTATTTATTTATTTTTTTATAGAGATGGGTTCTTGCTCTGTGGACCAGGCTGGTCTCGAACTTCTGGCCTCAAGTGATCCTCCCATCTCAGCCTCCCAAAGTGCTAGGATTATAGGTGTGAGTCACTGTGCCCAGTCCTTAGTTCTTATATATTACCTTGGTTTAGGTTAATTGAAGTCAATAAACCTAATAATAATTTCATATAAGGTTTTAAATTTATGTAATACATTCATAAGTTAGTTTATTAATTCAATAAGTATTATTCCACTATATGCAGAATTCCAGGCTAAGCATTAGATCAAAGATTGGCAAACTTTCTATAAAGGGCTAGAGAGTAGATATTTTTACTTTGTGGGCAGTATCTCTGTCCTAACTACTCAACTTTGCTGCTGTAGCACAAAAGCAGTCATAGATCACTCGTAAATGAATGAGCGTGTCTGTGTTCCAATCATACTTTATTCACAAAACCAGGTGTTTGGCCAGGTTTAGCAGCAGGCCATAGTTGCTGATCTCGCGTCTGACAGCTTCAACCTCTGCATTGGAGAGACAGCTGTGAACAAAATAGATGTGATCATGACCCACATGGAGTTTTCATTCTTGTTGGGAATAATTCTTTGTAGCATTGCTTTGAAACCACACCTGTTATAAATAGTTGACAAGTAGCTCCTGGGGGACATTGGAACTCTAGGTAACTTTCCTGAAGAAAGATTGTCATGAACACCCATTTCTATTTCTATTATCCAGTGGTGTCTGGGTGGGGGTACTGTGTTTACTCACATCTGGCATGGAGCTACTATTTTTGAGTTGCTTTCTTTTCACTTCACAGAATTTCATGTATATTTACATGTGTTGGTCTGGATTATATAATTTTAGTGGCTACATACTATTTTTTGCTGAGTTAAGACATGTTGTGTGCCCGGTGTGTAGTAGGCATTTGCTAGATGTTTGCTTCCAGTTTGCAGTAAAAGCCTTTCACAGTTGGAAAGGGATTGGTTTCTGCAGAACTGAAGGGGAAACCTTTGACTTGGGAGAACCCTAGGAGAGACAGGCCTGGACGATGTCCCCTTGCCAACTTGTTGGGTGACACCTAGCATCTTGCAGCCAGGGAACTGTCAGGTGAGTATGTCAGAGCAAATGTTAGGGACAGACTGGAGGGTGACCTTGTACTCCAGAGCACTGCTCTCCATGTGCAGGGAAAGTCTTTGTGGGATGTGGAGCAAAACTTGGAGCCTGGGGAGGTTTGTGGGGGCAGGTGGGGAGGAAAAGCACCCCCATGCAGAGAAGATAAAAAGCCCAGGGGGCCGGCGGGGCGCTGGCTCACGCCTGTAATCGCAGCACTTTGGGAGGCCGAGGTGGGCGGATCACGAGGTCAGGAGTTTGAGACCAGCCTGGCCAACATAGTGAAACCCCGTTTCTACTAAAAATACAATACATTAGCTGGGTGTGGTGCCTGGTACCTGTAATCCGAGCTACTTGGGAGGCTGAAGCAGGAGAATTGCTTGAACCTGGGAGGTAGAGGTTGCAGTGAGCCGAGATCGCACCATTGCACTCTAGCCCTGACGACAGTGCGTGACTACATCTCAAAAAAAAAAAAAAAAAAGCCCGGGGGCCAAGTCGGTTTAGGTGTGTGAAAGGGGCATGGACTCTGGGGCCAGACTGGACTTGATTTGACTCTGACTCTGGGTTTGCCCTTTATGTGCTCTGTGACTGGGCACTTTCTTCGCCTCTCTGAGCTTCCATTTTCTGTGCTGTAAAATGTGGGTGGGGGGGTGTCATATTCATTCCATAGAGATGTTGTGAGGATCAGATGAATAATCCAGTAAGTGACAGCATGCTGTGTAAATGGTAGCTTTTATTAGTCAGTGTGAAGTATGTGACCCATGCTTAGCTTGCAATTCACTAAAGCAGTTGTTTTTTTACTATTACTGTTTTTGAGAAGGCATGGCTAATCACCCTGGTTCCAGAGTGGACTTTGCCCCCATCCTCTCTGGGCCCTTCCCTCTCTTCAGTCCAGGTTAGGAGGTACCTCGTCACTTTTACCTCCATGATAACTCAGCTGGGGAGGTCAGACCCTGAGTTATGAACCCGGGCTTTTAATAAAATCAGGTCAGAGCCTGAAGACTAACTGAATAGCCTCATGTACTGGGTTACCCATGCATTCATTAATTCAACAGATACACAGAGGCTCTACTTTGTGCCACTTGTGCAGTATGCCGTGGTGAAGAAAATAGTGATGGGCATTCATCAGTTAATCCCACAAATGTTTAATTATGGATGACAATATGAGCATGAAAGAAAAGTATAGGGAGTTAGGTTGGGAGAGGATCTCTTTTTATGATGAGACACTTAATTTCATTAGTAATCAGAGAATACAAATCACAGTGACATTCCATTTCATCCCTGTTTGATGGGCAGATGTGAAGAAGCTGTGCAGCAGCAAGCATTGAAGATGAAGAGGAGTTAGGACATTATGGTCATTTAGGAGCTGCTGGTAGGAGTGTAACTTGATGCAGTTGCTTTGGAAAACAGTTTGGTAGTACAGATTGAGGATCCCTTATCCAAAATTCTTGGGACCGATTTTGGAATATTTGAGATACTATAATGCACTTGTTATATATAAACAAATGCATAAAATAATTTTATGTATGAAACAAAGCTTTGATCGCATTTCGATGCAACATGTCATGAGATTGAGGTCAAGTGTGGAATTTTCCACTTGTGGTATCATGTTGGCATTCAAGAAATTTAGGATTTTGGAACATTTCAAGTTTTCAGGTTTTCAGCTTAGGGATGTTCAACCTGCATCTTGTAATGTTGTACATTCACATGCAGCATGTCCTGGCATTTTCACTCCTAGGTATATAATCATCGTGAGAAACTTGCTTATGTGGGCAGCATGTATACATAATGTATACTAAGAATATTCCTAGTAGCACTGTTCATGATGGCAAAACACTGGAAACCCAAATGCCCATCAGCTGGAGAATGGGTACATACATTATTGTCATGTGATAGATTGTTATACAGCAGCAAAATGAATGAACAACATCTATATGTAATGGTTTGAGTGAATTTTAGTAATATACTTTTGAATTTAGAAAAACAAGACTTTGAATATTCCATACAGCATGATATCTTTTTATTACATTTTAAGGTCAATAAAAACATAAAACTATATTGTCTAGGGATACAGATTATCTAAGAAAGCCATAAATGTTGGGGGGGCAGGTTGTCAAAGGTTCCTCTTGTGAGAACCACTCCCTTAAATGTGTTTGTGACAAACTCCTCAAGTACAATGATACAGATGGGATCAAGGAGGAGTCAGCTTGGGTTTTGAAGGCAGAGTAGACATTTTTGTCATTGCTTTGGAAACGTTTTTAAAAAAATAACCCAAATTACAAAATGTTAGCAATTGGAGTATGATATTAGGTGCATGTGTGTGCATTTTACTTTATTTTTTCTTATTACCACGAATGTATTTTTTGATCACTACAAATACAGATAGGATATGGGAAACTGTGGCTGCATCTGATATCTATGGTTTCCTGCCCATGCAAGGTGGTGCTGGGAGATCTCAGCTCTGAAAGGCTGCGTTTGCAGCCAGGTGTGCGATTCCTTGTCTCGGGGCCGCTTTCACCATAAGGGGGACATAGATGTGGCTGGGTGGTGGGGCTTTCTCGGTTTGGTTCCAGGGTTAGCAGGCAGAGCTAGTTTAGAAATGAGTAAGAAGGGGGCACTTTCTGGTTGTAGGTTTTGGCTCAAATATGCGTACTAAAATTCTTCCTCACTTTCGCTTTTCTTATTTGATGAGCCCCAAAGGCATCCTAATTTGTGGAAGGACAAAGAAGGAACACATTTATATGAGAGAACCAGCTTTCCAAGTAGAGTTACGGATGGGCTGGAAGAAACCAAGATGAGTTCCTCTGGAGATGGATAAAGCATCCTGCATGAAGGTTCAAAAAGTTGCCCATGGCCGAGCACTGTAGCTCACGCCTGTAATCCCAGCACTTTGGGAGGCTGAGGCAGGCGGATCACCTGAGGTCAGGAGTTGGAGACCAGCCTGACTAACATGGAGAAACCCTGTCTCTACTAAAATTACAAAATTAGCCAGGCATGGTGGCACACGCCTGTAATTCCAGCTACTCGGGAGGCTGAGGCAGGAGAATTGCTTGAACCTGGGAGGCGGAGGTTGTGGTGAGCCGAGACCATGCCATTGCACTCCAGCCTGGTCAACAAGAGTGAAACTCATTCTCAAAAAAAAAGAAAAAAAAAGATGCTCACGCCAGGCTGCTTGAGCTGAGGCTGTGGAGAGGCCATGGGAGAAGCAGGGCAGCTGCTAGAAGATCACGGCCATCCTGGATGGCAGTGATGGAAGGGGCACAGAGTGCAGGGGAAGGAAGGAGTTGGGCAGAAAGGGATGGAGCGAAGGTGGATTGGGCAGCCCCATCTCATGAAATGACTGCTTGACAGAATGAAGAATGTTTCATATGTGAAAGTCTGAGGTGGAAGATGGAGCAGAGTAGATCTGTGTGGTTCCAGAAGGTAAAGTGAAAGGTGGAAGGTATGGCAGGAGATTCTTTTTTTTTTTTGAGACAGGGTTTGGCTCTGCTGCCCAGGCAAGATCTTGGCTCACTGCAACCTTCGTCTCCTGGGCACAAGTGATTCTCCCACCTCAGCCTTCTGAATAGCTGGAGCTACAGACATATGCCACCATACTTGGCTAACTTTTGTATTTTTTTGTAGACACAGGGTTTCATCATGTTGGCCAGGCTGTTCTTGAACTCCTGAGCTCAAGCAATCTGCCTGTCTCGGCCTCCTAAAGTGCCATGGTGCCCAGCTAGGAGGAGAGATTTGGTCTTAGTATAAGTCAGTGTTATTCTTTTCTTTCTTTTTTTTTTCTTTTCATTTGTTTTCTTTTCTTCTTCTTTTTTTTTTTTTTTTTTAAATGAGATGGAGTCTCTGTCGCCCAGGCTGGGGTGCAGCGGCATGATCTCGGCTCACTGCAACCTCCATCTCCTGGGTTCAAGCAATTCTCCTGCCTTAGCCTCCCACATAGTTGGGACTACAGGTGCACGCCACCACGCCTGGCTAATTTTTTTTTGTATTTTCAGTAGAGACAGGGTTTCACCATGTTGGCCAGGTTGGTCTCAAACTCCTGACCTCAAGTGATCTGCCTGCCTCAGCCTCCCAAAGTGCTGGGATTACAGGTGTGAGCCACTTCATTCAGCCAGTTTTTCAAACTGTGATTTGCAATCTGTTTGTCAGTTGTGCAATCAAGTTAGTGATCAAGACTAACAGTTTTAATTAATTAATTAATTAATTTTGAGACAGCATTGCTCTGTCGCCCAGGCTGGAGTGTAATTGCACCATCTCAGTTTACTGCAACCTCTGCCTCTGGGGTTCAAGCAATTCTCCTGCCTCAGCCTCCCGAGTAGGTGGGACTACAGGCCTGCGCCACCATGCCCGGCTAACTTTTTGTATTTTAGTAGAGACGGGGTCTTGCTATTTTGCCTATGTTGGTCTTGAACTCCTGAGTTCAGGCAGTCCACCTGCCTGGGCCTCCCAAAGTGTTAGGATTACAGGGGTGAGCCACTGTGCCCAGTCAAGACCAGCAGTTTTTTTTTTTTTTTTTTTTTTTTTTTGAGGCGGAGTCTCGCTCTGTTGCCCAGGCTGGAGTTCAGTGGCGCGATCTCGGCTCACTGCAAGCTCCACCTCCCAGGTTCGCGCCATTCTCCTGCCTCAGCCTCTGGAGTAGCTGGGATTACAGGCGCTCGCCACCACGCCTGACTAATTTTTTGTGTTTTTAGTAGAGACGGGGTTTCACCGTGAAGACCAGCAGTTTTTAAAAAGGAAGTGAATAGAAAGGAGAGGAAAGTAGGAAAAAAAAGTCTGAGTGGACCAAATGAACATGGGTCAGCATTTGTTTCTTGAAAATATTTGTCTAGTTTGATATATTTATGTGTATATAGAGATATTTTATGTGCTAGGTCATGATATAAAGTGTAATTAATTGGTGAGAGTAAGAATGGAAAAAGTTTGAAAGCCATTGTTCCAAGCTACCATTTAATAATAATACCTGCTGTTTATTGATCACTTAGACTACTGTGGAAGGCACTTTGCCAAGTGCACGCTAGACATTTTCTCATTGAAATCTCACAGCGACCCAATGAGGCAGGCATTATTGTTACCATTACAGAGATGAGGAAATTCAAGTTCAAAGAGGCTGAATGACTTTCCCAGGGTCATGGAGCATGTAAGAGGCTGAACCTGGAATTGAACCTGAGCCCAACTTTCTCAAAAGCCTGTGCTTATTCACTACCTTCTGCTGTAGGAAGAACCGTGGATGGAGCTGTCCTCCAAGATGGCCTGGGCTGTCTGGAAAAGGGCTGAAAAAGCAGGAAGTGTTCAGGTAGAGGCTGGGTGGCCCCCTGTCAGGGACAGTGGAAACAGAATTCTTGCCTACCTTCTTCTACCTCAGTGGGAGATTGGATTGGATCATAGTAATCCCCCCATGACTTACATGACAGTGTCCAAGACTCATCCTGTACTGTCACTCTAAAGTCAATACCAACTCCTGGGTTTCTTTGATTCTTGATTGAAATATGATTTAATTAAATATATTTAGATTTGTTTATAGGTAAGATTTTCTTTTAATAAGTTTCCTGATTTTTCTGTAACCAATGACATTTATTTTATGATTTTAAGTTATTAAAAATAAAATGTTTTCTGATTCTCTCTAATGAGCATGAACTAACTATAATTTCTAAAATTTAAAAAAGTCATTGAAAATAAAATACCGCAATGCAACAAAAAACCTCTAATTAAGAATTCTTCCTGGCAAGTTTTTGAGAGGCTGCTGGCGCATTCTGTTCCTCCTCTTGTGTGGGCTGGGGAAGCTCTGGGTGGACCATGGGAGGCGATTGGTGGACGGGTTCTTTGTGGACTGGAGCTTCTTATCAGGTGCCTAGACCAGCCCATCCTCCCTGCACAGACCAGGATGAGGCAGGGGCCATAGTTTAGGGAGCCTCTTTTCTGTTTTACCTGCAAAGTGAAGTGCCTATTGATTCTGCTTAAAGCTGGAAAGGATCGGGCCGGGCGCGGTGGCTCACTCCTGTAATCCCAGCACTTTGCGAGGCCGAGACGGGCGGATCACGAGGTCAGGCGATCGAGACCATCCTGGCTAACACGGTGAAACCCCGTCTCTACTAAAAATACGAAAAATTAGCCGGGCGTGATGGCGGGCGCCTGTAGTCCCAGCTACTCCGGAGGCTGAGGCAGGAGAATGGCGTGAACCCGGGAGGTGGAGCTTGCAGTGAGTCGAGATCGCGCCGCTGCTCTCCAGCCTGGGCGACAGAGCGAGACTCCGACTCAAAAAAAAAAAAAAGCTGGAAAGGATCTGAGAAAGTATCTCCACTAACCCCTTCATTTAGGGAAAAGGAAACGAAGCCCTTGGAAGGGAGGTGACTTGACTTTGCTGTCCTCCCGTCTCATGGATAGCAGCAGAACAGGAGCAACTCCTAGGTGGGTTAAATCACGTTGCTTCTGCAAGAGAAAGAGGGTGCTGGAGGTTGGTTGAAGTTGTGGGGAGAATAAAGAGCAAATAAAAGGCAAATCTAATGCTAATTTCATTGAGGAATTCCAAAATGGAGGAGAGGGGAGTGGGAGTGTAATTTAGTGGAAAGAACCTCTGCTTGGCAGTTGGGAGACCTGAGCTGTGGTTTCAGCGTGTAATCTCAGGTGAGTTACCCACCTGTGGCCATTGTAGGACAGGTTAATTCTTGTTCCTCACATTCTGCCCAGTCAACACCATGGCAGGAATGCTTACCCTGAGCAGGGCACATCCTCAGCCTTGTTTCCTTCCAGAGCCAATGACCTAATCCCCACCATGGAGTTGTCATTAGTTATGTGCTGTAGAACTATGGGCCCAATATAGGACATTCTCCACATCGGTGGGTACCAGCCACTGGGGACCTTAAGGTTTGGTTGCTACATAAGCTTGGGGTGCTGTATCTCCTCTTGTAGCAGCCTCTCAAGTTCAGGGATTATGTCTTGTGAATCCCCCCAGTGTATAGTAAGGTGCTGAGGTTCTGTACACTTTAGAACCCTGATTTGTTGGCACGTGTGGGGGGATGGGTAGGGGGTTTAATTTTGTGGATCGCATGGAGGTGAAATCTAGGTCTGCCTTCGGACATGCGGGCCACAGGCATGCGCTTGAAACACAGGCTACCTGATTTCAGAATCAAGCCATGATAGGGAGCACTGTGATTTGTGAGGGGGGTTGATCTGAATGGGTCACTGTGCATAAGCAAGTGACCTGAGTGAGGAGAGGGGAAGATGGGGCAAGGGGGT
>NW_012103142.1:10169944-10175665 GCF_000951045.1 Mandrillus leucophaeus | reverse complement strand
GAAGTGGAAGCTTCTTCCAGGTTTTGATTTATCTAAGGATATGGAGACAGGAAAGAAGTCTCTGGGATTGTGGCAGGTCATATCAGTTTCCAGAATCTCCTCAAATAGTTCGTTTAAAAAGCTACTACTTTTCTCTGGCATGGCCCATCCTGGATATGGGATTCTCACTGGTTAAGTGCATTTTCCCTTGACCTGGGTTGTACCGTAAACGTTAGCTTGACTGATGGCCTCAGCTGGGAGAAGTGAATGCATTGTTGTTCAGGTTTGTTTTACACTCTGTTATCAAGGCTAATAATATGATGCTTTAAGGCTTTACGACTTGATTAGTGGCATCAGTACTTGAAAGAGCTGGCTTAGGGCGCTGTGAGAGGTTACATGAAGGTAATTAGACAGCAGTTGTGAAATGCAGGGGGTGGTTTCCATTTACTAATGGCTTTAAGGCAGCCCTGCCTGTTACTGAACCCCCAGCGTGAATCTTTTGAATAGAAAATGAGTTGATTAGTTTGGGTGCTCTGCCGCAGGCCACAGGCAGCCCCCAGTTCTCTCTCTGCCTGTGGTTAATGCCCTTAATCAGCTGCCTGCGAGCCCACTAGAGCCTTAGTATAATCTAGTACTCAAAGCATGGCCCCTGCACCAGCAGCATCACCTGCGAGCTGCCTAGAAATAAACGCAGGGCCAGGTGCAGTGGCTCATACCTGTAACCCCAGCACTTTGGGAGGCTGAAGCGGGTGGATCACCTGATGTCAGGAGTTTGAGACCAGCCTTGCAAACATGATGAAACCCCATGTCTACTGAAAATACAAAAAATTAGCCGGGCATGGTGACATGTGCTTGTAATCCCAGCTACTCAGGAGGCTGAGGCAGGAGAATCGCCTGAACCCGGGAGGCAGAGGTTGCAGTGAGCTGAGATCGCGCCATTGTACTCCAGCCGGGGCTACAAGAGCAAAACTCCATCAAAAAATAAAAAAGAAAGAAAGGAAAGAGAGAGAGAAGGAAAAGAAAGAAAGAGAGAAAGAGAAAGCAATGCAGAACCTCTGGTCCCATCCACAGTTGTGGAATCAGAATCCGCAGTTTTAACAAGACCTTCAGGTGATTGGGTGCACGTCAAGTCTGAGAAGTGCTGGGCTAGCACAGATGCCCCCTGAGGTTAGAGATTTGTGGCAATGTGGTTTTTATTGTGTAGTGCAATAAATGATTTAAGCCCTAGTGCTGTGGTATGATTCCAGTCTGCTCTCTGTCATTAGAGCCTGGAATTGTGTGTGTGTGTTCATTGTCACTTGTGGCATCAGCGTAGGGTTGTGGTTTATTCACCCCCTGCAGCTCACCGAGTTCTTGGCACAGCTAGCCATTTCTTTGAATGCAAGTCTGGCATCATAGACTGTTGGGGGGTGTGACGAAAACACCACTTTCTTCCTGTTACTCCCTGGAGCCCACAGGGGCTCTGGTTGTCTGTCCAAACCTCTTGCTGGGGCTTCAGGGCCCATGTGTTCCAGGTTTATTTATCTGGCCCCTGCTCTGGCCAGGCAGATGCTGGTCTTCAGCCTTGCCCTCTGTCTCTTGCTGGATGTGGGTTTCCTGGCCAGCCAGTCGTTCCTCATCTTTACACCCCGGGATCACTCTCTGCTGCACTGTTTAGTGCCTGGTCATTCTGGGCTGCTTCCTGAGGGACTTATTGTTAGTTGTGGACAGGTCTTCACCCTTCATTCGGGTAACACGCTCTTAGAGGGCAGGACCTGTGTATAGCAGGTACTCTAGCCTCTGCCGGGTGCCTGGTGGACAGGCATACACATGGATCCCTTCATACTGTGCGTAGGAGGCAGAGGATTTGAAGTGAGTGGAGTGGGGTGGGCTGCTGGCTTCAGCCATGGGGTAGGGGCTGGTGAAGGCTCAGAAAAAGAAGCCCACACAAAATTGGAAGGACCTCTACTGAGGGGGGAATGGGCCATTTGGCTACATGAGAGAAAGTAAGGCGAGTTTCAGCAGTCCTTCCCTGATGGCACTGGAGGTGGGGTGGACAGGGGTAGCCCCTATGTTGCTTTGGAGTGTATTTCTAGTTTGTTGCAAACCTGTCTGTCCTCTTTTTTTGTGAATCTGTTGGTGAGAAAAGATGAGGCCTTAAACAGGGCAGAGAGGAGGGGTGCAGCAGCTAGGAACCAGGCTGGTTGGGCGTTGTCCTGGTAAGGTTTGGGGTGGAGGCTATATTTACTTCTTATAGTGATGCTGGTAGGATCTTTTTCTATGTTTAGAAATAGTTTATATAACATGAAAGTATGTGTTCTTAAAAAAACACACACAAAAAACCCAGACACTAGAATAGAATAAAATTTAAACAGACCAATTACCATAGAAGAAATGGAGAAAGTTATCAAAGAGCTATTTCTTAAAATAGTCCCAGAACCAGATGGTTTCACAGGTGAATGTTTTCAAATATTGAAGGTACAGGTGATTCTAATGCAATTTACATTGTCCTAGAGCAGAGAAAGAGCGCTTAAATTCTTTTTGTGAAGCTAGTGTAACAAAATGTGACAAAAAAACAGGTGTGCACACAGAGCCACGAAGTGGTCTCCGGTCTCTGTTTTGAACACTGAAGATGCAACATTCTAATAACATAATTAGAACCCAGCAGCCCATTGAAAGAACTCCATGGTCACGGGAGTTCCAGAATAGGAAGATAAGGATAGGTTAACTTTAGGATTTCTGTTAATAAAAATTCATTGTATTAAAGGATCTAAGGAGAAAATAAGATGCTGAAAAGGTTTATGAAAAATTAGACATCCGTTTCTAATAAAAACTGCTATAGGAATAATTGGATACCTCCTCAACATGGGAAAATACATTTTTGTCAAGCAAGTAGCCAAAATTTTGCTTAGTATTAAAATGGTGAATGCTAGATGCATTCCCATTAAAATCTCGATTAAGCACCATAATTACATAACCTTGTTCTGGTGGGGATAAGCTGGTATAATTAGATAAGAGGTATAAAACCTAGAAGGAAAAGGCAAAACTAAAAGACAAACAAGAGAATTCAGTAAGGTAGTTTGGTGCATAATCAATGCACAAAAATGAGTAGTACTCCCCCATAAATATCCAGCTAGAAAATATGATGGAAGAAAAAAAAAATCCCACTTGTATAAGCAACAAAAGAGATAAAATATCTAGTTATAAGCTTAATAAAATTATATTAATATATAACCTCAGCACTACCAAGGGGCATAAAAGACTTAAAGAGAAAGATAATGTAATCTTGGCTAGAAAGAGTCAGTGTTATAAAAATGTCACTTTTCCTATACATGTAAAGTGTGATCACAATAAAATTACCACTAGGATTATTTTGGGTGTAGAAAAGCTGGTTCTAAGTTCATATGGAAAAATTAGCATGCATGAAAAATATGAAAAAGAAAAAGAAAGTTCTAGTTCTGATATATAGTAAGCATTTAAAAAAACTACAGTAACTAAGATCACTTGGTACTAATTGGCTGAACAAGTGATGGGACAGAATAGCAAACCCGAAATAAATAAGGGCATGTGTATGTGTGTGTGTATTTTGTGATAAAGGCAGTATTTCAAATGTATGGAGAAATACAGGATCTTCACAACCAGATAGCTATCTGGGAGATAAGAAAGAGCAGGATCCCTAATTTGTGCTTTAGACCAGAATAAGCCTATCAAACATAGGTCAAATGGTTAAATAAAGAATGAAAGTATAAAAGCCATAGAAGAATTTTTCTGTTATCTTGGGAGTAGAGAGACCTTCCTAAGTTTGACACAAATCCCAGAAGCTATAACATAAAAGATTGATACATTTGACAACATCAGAATGAGAACCACTTCATGAGAGTAACACCATAAACAAAGTCAAAAGATACATGATAATCTGAGAAAAATAATTTGGAAAAAATATGATAAAAGGAGTTACTTTTCTTCATATACAAAGAGCCTTTAAAAATAAATAAAAAGTGTTATTAATTGAAAAATGGGCAAAAGGACATGGATAGAAATTCACAGAAAAGAAGTGTAAGTGGCTCTTAAATATATGAAAAGATCCACAACCCTCTTATAATAAAAAGTACAAATCAGAGCCACAATAAGAAGGCATTTGTAATCTATCCGATTGGAAGAGATCAAAATATTTAATAATACACTGATTTGGTGACAGTGTAAAGAAATATTACTTTCATACATTGCTGGTGAGAGTAAATGGATGTAATTGCTTTGGAAGGCAATTTTGTGATATTTATCTAAATTATAAATGCCCATCTCTTAGAACCCAGCAGTTCCACTAATAGGTATCTGTCCTAGAGAAACACTCACATGTACAATGTTCATTGGACATTATAGTAATCATGGAAAACTGAAGACAACAATGTAAATATCCATCAGTGGGAGATGAGCTAAATGAAACCTGAGTTGTTCAGATCTTTAGTGGGTCAATAAAATACCTTAGTGGGTTTTGACACTGTGTGAAACAAAAGAATAGAAGATAATGGAGTGCATTGCGCATAATGTGGCTGAATATTTGGTGAGCTTTTGTTTCAGTTTTGTGTATTCACAAATGTGAACTGGATTACAATATAAAGTGTATTTCTTACTGTGTGATTCAGTCAAAAAAGTTGGAAAACACTGCAAGAGTAGTTAAAAGGAATACATTCAGTTAGTAACTAGTCGTAAGACTAGATCTCAGAAACATAATTTTGAGTGAAAAAAGCAGGTTGCAGACTGATAGGTACAGGGTGACACTATTTTTGAAAAGGAAAACACACAAAACAATATCATATTTTTGACAGTATAATATTTTTAATGGAATCACTTATTCATACAAAAGAGGCCTGAAAGCTGTGAACCAGGCTTGTAACAGAGGTTTCCTCTGGGAACAGAGTGGTGTTCAGAGACGCCTGTGCTTTATGACACATTTTTTAAAAATGTGAATGTTTTGCCTGTATAAGTGGCTAAAAAATGTTTACACGTTATTGAAAGACCCTCCAAGGATGCTTTAAGTCCAGGTGCTTTCCCCTTGGTTGTTTTTCACTTACTCTAATTTGTCTTCTGTTGCTGCTCAGTTTGTGTCTTTCCTTTTGCTTTCATTTGGGTGTCTTGTAAATTTGTAAGTACCACCCTGTTGATTTTGTCTTTCAAAGTTATTATCTGAAGATTGCACATAAAATTCCTTGTATCAGTGGCTTTTATTGGGTGTTTGTGTTTCTTTTTTAACTTTTCCAGTTTATTCCTTTGAAATAAATTGGGCCCATGGTTTATTAATTTCATGAAAAACTTTTTTCCCACAGGGCCCACTTTTGGCTTTCCTTCTCTTCCCTGACATTTGCTCACATTCTTGTTACTTGTATTTTCACTTGTAATTTTTCTTTTATCTTTCATTTTTTCTTCTGTAAATTTTGGCCAACGCAAGCGCAGCAGTACTTCTTAAACTTCAAGGTGCACATGAATCTCCTTGGGTCTAGAACTCTTGTTAAAACGCAGATTTTGGGCCAGCCGTGGTGGCCCACGCCTGTAATCCCAACACTTTGGGAGGCCGAAGCGGGTGGATCACGATATCAAGAGATCAAGACCATCCTGGACAACATGGTGAAACCCTGTCTCTACTAAAAATACAAAAACTAGCTGGGCGTGGTGGCACGCACCTATAGTCCCAGCTACTCAGGAGGCTGAGGCAGAAGAATCACTTGAACCCGGGAGGCGGAGGTTGCAGTGAGCTGAGATCGCGCC
>NW_012103142.1:10165628-10169864 GCF_000951045.1 Mandrillus leucophaeus | reverse complement strand
TTTCTAACCAGCTCCAGGTGGGGCCTACCTTTGGGGAGTGGGAAAGTAGAGGAAATGACACCTGTTCCTCCATTGATATTAGGGCACTAAGTACCGAAGTATCCAGTATCGAATGAATCCACCAAACTGTTGTAAAGATGATCTTCTATTGCAATGAAATTCATCCTGTTTTCTATTGAAGTAGTGAAGATGAGATGCCCAGACCCACCCAATCACTTTTTTGGCTTCATTAGTGGCCATATCCTTTCTAGATGGTCTGAGAGGGTAGAAGAGGGTTTGTGGCTACACAATTTCTTTGGGCACATTTGGTCAGTTGAGCTGACTGCTATGGCTAAGCATTGCTGTCCTAGCCTCCACTGATTTAGCTGAGTTGTTTTTTCATTTTTTTTATTTTTGACACAGGGCCCCACCCTGTCGCCCAGATTGGAGTACAGTGGCACAGCCATAGTTCACTGACTCAGACTCCTCACAGCTTCAAACTTCTGGGTTCAAGTAATCCTCCCACCTCAGCCTCCCTAGTAGCTGGGACGACAGACACATGGCTGTCATGTCCGGCTACTTTTTTGTAATTAATTATTATTGTTATTATTATTTTTGGAGAAACAGGCATCTCACCATGTTTCCCAGGCTGATCTTGAACTCCTGGCCTCAAGTGATCCTCCTGCCTCAGCTTCCCAAAGTGCTGGGATTACAGACAGGAGCCATCATGCCCCATCACTGAGCTGACTTTGTAGGTCCATTTGGATCAGTTAGTTATTCTTAACATTTTTGGTGGCTGACAGATGTCTTTGGGAATATGATGGAAGCCATGGACTTTCCCTTCAGAAACATTCCCCACTTCTGTATTCATGCACACCAAACTCCCAGTTTTTATTTTGCCTGTGTGAGCTGCAAGCCTCCTAAAGCCTAGCTAGCTATGACCATACATAGGACCCCTGATTTAAATGGTGCTATTAAGACTGTACTTTCAGGAATCATTTCTATAGTTCACTACTAAAGAAATTTCTCTGAACATGTAGAGCACCAGAAAATATTTTAAAAGATTTTTTTTAGGCGGGGTGCGGTGGCTCATGCCTGTAATCCCAGCACTTTGGGAGGCCTAAGTGGGCAGATCACCTGAGGTTGGGAGTTCGAGACCAGCCTGACTAACATGGAGAAACCCTGTCTCTACTAAAAATACCAAAATTAGCTAGTCGTGGTGGTACATGCCTGTAATCCCAGCTACTTGGGAGGCTGAAGCAGGAGAATCGTTTGAACCTGGGAGGTGGAGGTTGTGGTGAGCCGAGATCGCACCGTTGCACTCCAGCCTGGGCAACAAGAGCAAAACTCCGTCTCAAAAAAGAAAAAAAAGATTTTTTTAAAAATTCAAATAAATAGTGTTGTTAAGACAAAGAATCCCCAAATGAGAAACAGAATCCATAGTGTCTGCAGAAGTCATCTGGTCCAGCCCTGTTTATTTACAGATAAGGAAACCAAAGGCCAAGATTTTCAGACATTTATTCAAAATCAGATTCTCCGTGTTCCACAGCCTCCCTCCCATTCTGAGTGCAGCTGATGTCGTAGTGGGAAGCCTGTGTGACTACACGTTGGTTCTCTGTGGGGTCTGTTGGGCTGAGTGGTGTACACCCATCCAGACCTTGTCTGCCTCATCTTTGGTAAGGGCAGCTCCATGGGTTACTTCCTTCAGCCAAGCCCTGCCCTCAGCTCTTATAGTCATGTCTGGTCTGAGGAAATGGAGACTCAGATCCCTTCTGGTTAGGATTCTGGGCTCAGACACTATTCTGGCTTTGACACCGCAGGGCCTCCTGCCTCGATACTGTGTCCCGTTTCCTTCTCTGAGTCTCAGTTCTTCTAAGAGGCTTCTGTGTGTTAGTTCCTGTTCTGCTAATGTGCCTGATATCCGGGTCCCGAATTGGGACCGAGACCTTGTCCTGTCCATTTGTTAGTGATAACCAGGTGTGGTGGGGAGACATGGGTTTGAATTCCAGCTCATGTCCTTACTGGCTGTGTAACTTTGGGTAAATTGTTTAACCCTCCCGGGCCTCAGTTTCTTTATGTATAAGACAGGAGTCTCATAGATATATACCTGACAGGGTGGTCATAGAACTGGTTTTTGATAACTAGTGTTAACACAGTGTTTATTGATAAGTAGTAGCCAGCATCACTAGTCCTAGGGGTTGGAGTCTTGCCCAGTCCAGCCTGATGGATGGAGCCTTAGTAACCTTCAATAGATGTCCTGATGCCTGAGTTGCAGAGGGTTGCCCATCCTGACTTCCCCCATCATAGAGCTTTGCCCACTTGTTGGGACTATTCATAATTTTATTCTAGGCTGTCCCCTTCCCCACAGCCCCTGTGAGCCCAGCCAGCTGGAGATTGCCAGCATCTCTCCAGACAGGAGGCCTGCCCACTGGACCACAGCTTCTCTGTGTGTGCTTGGAACTGAGTGGACTTGTCCATGCCCTGCTCATCCCAAGAAGGAAATTACAGATCAATTTCATGTAAACACACAGCTGCAGAAGTCATCAGTGGAATAAATAAATAGGTGAATGACCTAACTAGGAAATGTCTATTGCACATCTACCATCCAGTAGCCATAGTAGTTAGCCCTGGTGATATACCATGTCTCTGTCCTCAGGGCACTGAGTCTTGAGGGGAATCAGACACGTGGCCATTGACTGATTGCATTACAGTCCCTGTGATAAATGAATGTGGTGATGGAGGGAGGGGGGACTGTGGAGCCTCTAACTCTACTTCAGAAAGGCAAGGGTAAAAAAATAAAAGTGAGGTTTGGGAAGGCTTCACACAGGAGGTGATGTTTGATTTGGGTTTTGGAGGTTGATATCTCAGTATTCTTTATTAATTTTTCCAGATGAATTTTATGATCACTGAATGGGCTCTTTAAAAAAAGGAGTCTTGAGATCAGGTGCAGTGGCTCACACCCATAATCCCAACACTTTGGGAACCTGACAGGGGAGGATTGCTTGAGCCCAGGAGTTCTAGACTAGCCTGGGCAACATAGTGAGACCCCATCTCTACAGAAAGTTAAAAAAAAAAATTAGCCGGGCACAGTGGTGCATACCTGTGATCCCAGCTACTTGGGAGGGATTGCATGGTGGGAGGATTGCTTGAGCCCTGGAGGCTGAGACTCTGTGAGCCCTGATCATGCCACAGCACTCCAGCTTGGGTGACAGAGTGAGACCCTGTCTCAAAAAATGAGTCTTGAAAAATTACCAAGCAAGGCTCATCTCAGGAATGTAAGTCTGATTCAACACAGAGGGACCAATATTAATAGAAAGAAATCATAAAAATCAGAATACCTATTATTTAGCACAGTGCCTAACATATAATCAGTCAACAAATATTTGATGGATGAATGAATTTGGTCTCAGTGGATGTAGAAAAATACTGGAAATAATTACATATGCATTATAAAGCATCAGAAGAGTAAAAAATAGGTGTGTTGGGGGATTTACCCTTATGTAGGATAAAGAGCCTGCTTGTGTATAACCATGTAGCAATCCTTACACAGGGGCTGCAGATACAGAGTGGGGAAATACTAGAAGTGTGCCCTGAAAAACAGGAACTAAACCAAAATGCCCCTTATCTCTACTCTTATTTAACATAGTTTAACAGATGCTTGTCATAACAATATAGGAACAAAGAGAAACTAGAGGGATTGGTATAGGGAAGGAAGAGATAAAAATATCGCTGTTTGCAAATGACACAATCTCTATTCAAAGAAAATTACAAAATCCTACATGGCTG
Organism: Mandrillus leucophaeus; assembly: GCF_000951045.1. NCBI lineage: Eukaryota > Metazoa > Chordata > Mammalia > Primates > Cercopithecidae > Mandrillus > Mandrillus leucophaeus. The sequence goes on along the minus strand of NW_012103142.1, from coordinate 10,166,099 downwards.
CTTCTGATCAGAAATTAAAGCATTAAAGGGTCAGTATTGCAAAGTTTATGCCTAGATTTCATGCCCTTTTGGCAGTTAAAATTCCAATGAAATACTTCATAATGAAGGAACATAATAACTATAATAATAGTCAGGAAAAATTGGTGGACATGCATATCAAAGGATGTTTTGAATATCTTTTAGGAGCAGGACTTCTCTAAGCAAACAAGGCAGGCAAGCAGTAGTTATTAAAATAGTACAATAGTAGGATAAAGCAGGAAAGTGGAAGATCAGTACAATAAACAGATCTAAATAAATGGAAGACATTTATTTATTTATTTTGAGACTGGGTCTCACTGCACCCAGGCTGGAGTGCAGTGGCGTGATCACGGCTCACTGTGGCCTCAACTTCCTGGGCCCAGGCAATCTTCCCACCTCAGCCTCTTGAGTAGCTGGGACTACAGGCGTGCACCACCATGCCCAGCTAATTTT
>NW_012103142.1:10164263-10165053 GCF_000951045.1 Mandrillus leucophaeus | reverse complement strand
ATGGATAAGACATGTTATCAAAGTTAAGCACAGAACTGATGAAGATCTTTAAGCAAATACTTAGACTATATTGGTGAAAAACCCAGGCATAGGAACACATCATTTTGTATGAAGCCTGGATCATAAACTGAGAGATACAAAGGTGTTTCACTTTCTTTTATTTTTTATTTATTTATTTATTTATTTTTGAGACAGGGTCTTGCTCTGTCACCCAGGCTGGAGTGCAGTGGTGTAATCATGGCTTACTGCAGCCTCAACCTCCTGGGCTCAAGCAGTCCTCTGGCTTCAGCCTCCCAAGTAGCTGGAACTTACCATGGTGCCTGGATAATTTTTGACTTTTTTGACTTTTGCAGAGGTAGGGGTCTTGATGTGTTGCCCAGGCTGGTCTTGAACTCCTGGACACAAGTGATCCTCCTGCCTTGGCCTCCCAAGATGCTGGAATTACAGGCATGAGAGACCACACCCAGCCAAAGTGTTTAGCTATCTCAACACAAAAGAAATGTAGGTTAAGCCGGCTCTAAGGTGACACTTCAGTTTGCTTGTCATGTTAGCCAGAAATGGATTACATTTATAAAACCCACTCTTGAGGCCTGTGAGAAGGAAAACAGAGTACCACTAACGTTGCTGCACGTGGAGCTGGTTTTCTGGAGAGCATTGTGATGCTGGACAAATGGGCCACAGGAGCCGTGGTTCTGTTCCTACCTTTTTACCAGAGTTTTTACTTTAGGAATAAGTCCTACAGAAATAATCCCAAGAGGAAGGAAAGCCACTTATCCAAAGATGGCAAAAA
>NW_012103142.1:10163372-10164213 GCF_000951045.1 Mandrillus leucophaeus | reverse complement strand
TGTGGCCTCAACTTCCTGGGCCCAGGCAATCTTCCCACCTCAGCCTCTTGAGTAGCTGGGACTACAGGCGTGCACCACCATGCCCAGCTAATTTTTTGTATTTTTTTTGTAGAGACAGGGTTTTGTCATTTTGTTTTGTCATGTTGTCTGGGATGGTCTTGAACTCCTGGGCTCAAGCGATCTTCCTGCTTCAGCCTCCCGAATTGTTGGGATTATAGGCATGAACCACCACGCCTGGCCTGGAAGACATTTGTATATGACAAATTTGGAGAGGTAAATAATAGTGAAAGAAATAATTTTACAGTAAATGGCTCTTGGGAAAAACTAGATAACAATGTGGAGAAAATGAACTCAGATTTATATCTCACATCATATATTATATATTTTAGATGTATTAAAAAGTTTTACAAACTCTTAAAACTCAGAGGAAGCAGATGGTATTTTTATCCTCGAGATCAAATGTGTTTGAAAATTCCATAAAAATGATCATTAATGGAATGAGATGTGTTCAACTATAAAGGAATAAAATCTATAAGATAAAAATAATAAAATCATGTTAAAAGATGTCGGGGTGCGGTGGCTCATGCCTGTAATCCCAGCACTTTGGGAGGCCAAGGTGGGTGGATCACCTGAAATCAGGAGTTGGAGATCAGCCTGGCCAACATTGCAAAACCCCATCTCTACTAAAAATACAAAATTAGTGAGGTGTGGTGGCACGCATCTATAAATCCCAGCTACTTGGAAGGCTGAGGCAGGAAAATCGCTTGAACCTGGGGAGCAGAGGTTGCATTGAGCCGAGTTTGCACCACTGCACTCCAGCCTGGGCAACAGAGTGAGACTC
>NW_012103142.1:10127954-10162561 GCF_000951045.1 Mandrillus leucophaeus | reverse complement strand
AAAAAAAAAAAAACCAGAAACAAAACCCAGAAATAATCCAAATGCAAGTAATTAGGGAATAGTTAGGCAAATGCTGTGAAAACAGTACAGTGGGGAACTTAAACACTTGATATGAGATAGACAGAGCAAGGTTAAGTGGGACAAGAATATGGAATTGCTTACCTGTGCTGATGATGACCTGGTAAATATCAGTGCACACACGTCCATAAGAATCTGGACAGGTGTAGGGCTTATTTGATGTACTTTTGATTAGGTTTTTTTCTTTGTCAAATTCTTAATATGTCATGGAATGCTGGTTTTTAAAAGAAGAAAGGAGGGGGGAGCTTCTGGTAGTAAAAAGAGGAAATGTGTTGCGGTGGAGAGACAGCACTGGGAAGTCATCCACATGGAGCTGGATTTGAGTCACTACGTTGCCATGTGGTTTTGGACAAGTCACATCTCTCTTCTCAAGCTCCCAGTCTCCACCCTGAGAGGAGGTAATGGTGACACCCACAAATTAGATCGCAGGAGTTTTTGGCTTCTGAGCAAGCACTCTCTTTGTCAAGCCGGTTTTACGGAGTCCTGGAGCCCCTTGTCCGCTCTCCCTCATTTTGTCCCATCTCTGCAGAACGTCTGTAGTTGGGGGGCAGATCCAGGGCTAGCGTGACAACAGAGACGGGCAGGCAGACAAACACAGCCCCAAACAGGGCAGCCAACAGAGTCATTGCGAATAACGGTGAAAAGAGAATGCAACCCCCAGCAAATAAATACGTGCCCCTTCCATTTCAGATCTGGAGATGTGGCCTAAGAGGAGAAGACAGAGACTTAAAGAGAACATTTTGTTGAGCAGACTTAGATTTACCGTGCAGTTGAAACTGTTTGTAAGCCTGGTTTGTGGAAAAAGCAGAAAGGAAAGGAGGCCAGCCACTTATCTGGTGTGTTTAGGACACTTTGGGGCATAACTAATAAATTCTAGTATTGAGCACCTTTACTTGGGAGCAAGATGACCTTGAGTTTCTTAGTCCAAGCCCCAGTTTCCTCATGTTGAAATGGGAGTAACCTCTGTGTCTCCCTGGTTTGTTGTGAGAATGACCTAAGATGTCATGTTTAAATGTTCTTTGTGCTTTTCAGTTACTATTTCTCAAGGTTTCCCCTGTATGCATGCCAAAACAGACACAATGCAGGATCCCATAGGGAATGTGGATTATTGTCCCTGCCTTTGGGGAGCTTGTACATCCAGAGGGAGTGGTTACACAAATCCCTGCAGAGGCCGAGGAGTAGGGTGTATGGGAGGTAAGTGTCATGAGAAGGCAGCAAGGCCAGGGATGCTGTTTTTAAGACAAGGGACATTGGGGCCACTCAGGGCAAGGGGCTAGTGACTGGGCAAGATGCAGTATAGGGGATGCCTGAGAGAGGCGGCATTTGTTGAGGAAGGTTCCAGAAGGCATTAGGTAGATTTGAACAGTCATCTAGGATATATTGGACATACCCAGGTCTGTTACCTCATTGGTGCCTGATTGCAACCTGTGAGCTGAGGGAACTGGAGTGTGCAGGGACTTGGGTGTGAGCTCCTTTCTGGACTGACTTGGGTCCAGGACAGAGGCCTCTGCCTGCTCTGCCTGTGATCCTTTCTCTGTACCAATGCCTTTTCAACAAGAGGAGTCATGGGCACTGGCCAGCGTTCATCTTCTTCTGTGGAGTGAGGAGAGGGGCAGAAGAGAAGAGGGTAAAGGGCAAGAAGATTCTGAGATGAAGAGGGAAGAGGAAGGTCAGGAACCAGGAAGGGGGCCTGCCTGATTTTCGGGAAGCAGTTGATAGGTTGTGGGACCTGGAGTTAGTCACCTGGGGCCAGGTGCCAACTTTACAGCTGCCAGCCTCCATAACTGTGACCAAGTCAGCCAACTTTTCTGAGCCTCAGTTTCTCCCTCTGTAAAATGAGGATGACTAACTCACCTCCTAGGGATATGAGGAGGACTAACTGAGTTGTATCTGGAAACTGCTTGGAACTTTCCAAGTCTTCTATACACACTAGCTGTTGCTCTTGTTATTTTTGTGATCACAAGGGATTCATGCCCCTTGGAAATGACAGTGCTTCTGTGTCATGGGCTTTGTTGCATGCTGGGTCAGTAACACTTTCCCTGTACTCCACAGGGGCAGGGCACTGCTTCCCCCTCTGCCTGCTTCTCTCTGTCTTGATCTTACTCTGTCCCTTCCCTATTTTTTTTTTTTTTTTTTTTTTTTTTTTTTTTTTTTTGAGACAAAGTCTGGCTCTATCGCCCAGGCTGGAATGCAATGATGTGATCTCAGCTCACTGCAACTTCTGCCTCCCAGGCTCAAGCAGTCCTCCCACCTCAGCCTCCCTGGTAGCTGGGACTACAGGTGTGCACCATCATGCCTGGCTAATTTTTGTATTTGTTTGAGAGACAGGGTTTCATCATGTTGCCCAGGCTGGTCTTGAACTCCTGACCTCAGGTGATCTGCCCACCTCGGCCACCCAAAGTGCTGGAATTACAGGTGTGAGCCACCACGCAGGACCCGTCGATTTTCAATTTGAAGCAGCTTATCTTTATTACACACCTTCTGTGTGCCAGGCATTTTGCTCTGTAATTTAACATACATCATCTCATTTAAATCCTCCCAATAACTCTTGTGGGTGGGGCTAATCATTCTTGTTTTTCAGATAAGGAAATGGAGGCCTAGAGAGTCCTACAGGAGGAGATTCAAATTCTGTCTCCATCCCTGAGCACACATCAGTATAACCCTGTGTGCTGGGGCCTCACATCTTAAGCCTGTGTGAACCAAATTCCCTCCCTTCCTTGTAAGTGACCTCACTGGAACACAGCTGGGATGGTTCTTAATTGCTGCCTTTTCCCTTCCCAATTGTAAGACTTTGAGTCAGAGTACTTAACCCCTTAATGCCTCACTCTTCTGTCTATAAAGTGGCAGTGATAACAGCACCTAGTTTGATAGGGTTACCAGGAAGATTAAATAATACCCAAAGTTTTGGAGCACAGCTGTTAAGTGGTGGTTGCTGTTACATTGGTCTGCAACTCTGAGCACTATTCAACCCCCTGAGAAACTGACCTATCTGCTGACTGTAGCCTGGGGGGTGGGTATATTAGCTTTGACTAAATATGTAAAACTTTTAGTGACCCTCCAATCTCCCTGTCCCACCCTTGGGCAAGAGGAATTCTCTTAATCCTGCAAATGAGAACGTTCTCCACTTTGGATGAATACAAAGAAAACCCAAAGCGAGAGTTTCCTAGTAAGAGAAAGCAGCAGCCCTAAGGTATTAGCTCCTTAGGGCCTTAGATTCTGCACTTGCTTAGCTCTGATAGGAAGCAGGAATCAAAGCACACAGAGCATTTAGAGGGTAGGATCAAGATGTAGGAGGAGTGTATCCTGCCGGGGTGAGAGGATAAGGAAATGAGGTTGGGTGGGGCTGCTGACGGGGTTAAGGCCTGTGAATCACCAGAGGCCCTTAGGCTGGGTGCACTGGGGCTGGAGGTAGCTTTTCTGAAAGCCGTGCTTCTTGGAGTCAGCATTGGCTTCGCAATCAAGATGACTGGATTGGGGTGGGGGTAGGGGAGAAAAGGGAGAGTCTTAGAGGAATGAAAATGCATCATGTGGCCACAGCAAGAATCCGGAGAGGAAATGATGGGAATTGTGCTATGGAGTGAAAAAGGGGGACTAGAATGGAGAGAGAATTTTGTAGTTCCCTGGATGTGGAGGTGTGCAGCGGAGTCTACGCTGACCCCTAGCTTTTAGCATGTTACTGGATGCTTGGTGGCACCACTGACAAAGATGAGGGGGAACCCAAGAGATGTAAGGGGAAAGATGTTGAGCTGAGATTACCTTTTGACATGTTGAGCTTGAGAAACCCATGAGAACTACAGTTTAGAGGCATCTGCTCAGAAGAATGTCCTGGCTGGAGTCGGGCACCGTCTGCAAACAGATTCTAGTACTTGAGTCTAGTACTCAAGACTCCCAAGCACAACATGTTCCCTCTTGCAGGTGGGGTGGGGTCAGGCAGAGTGGTGAGTGGCTGGAGAGGCACTCACGGAGTGTCCCAAACATGCCTGGCACTAAGCTGGGTGCTAGGTTCTCTGCAAGCCGGCTCTGTGGCAGGGCCTGGGAGGTCTCATGGAATTTCAAATCTGTCAGTGCGGATAAGCCCAGCAAGAAGAATGTGGGCAGGGGAAGCATGGACAGTGGACAATGAAGCCCTAGAGGACACTAACTGTTCTCGGACTGGTGGCCATAGATTTGAAGGATATAAGCTCCAGTTATAAAATGCGCCCTGGGATGTATCCCATTCTGCTGCTTATAATCTGCCCCATACCTGCAGGGTGGAGTGCAAACTCCTTCACACAGTGTGCATAGCCTGCCTGGAGCTTGCCTTGTCTTAGCTTTCTAGGGCTGCTGAAACAAAGTACTGCAGACTGGATGACTCAAAGCAACAGAAATGTCTGCTCTTGCGGTTCTGGAAGTTTGAAATCAAGGTGTTGGCAAGGTTGGTTCCATCCAGGGGCTCTGAGGGAGAAACTGCTCTGTGCCTCTCTCTGGCTCCTGGTGGCTGCTGGCGATTCTGGGTGTTTCTTGGCTTGTGGCAACATCACTGCAATCCCTGTCTCCATTGTCACGTGGCATTCTCCGTGAGTGAGTGTGTGTGCGTGCGTGTATCGCTATTTTCTCTTTTTATAAATAAGGGCACCAGTCATTGGATTAGGTGAACTTACGATGAGTATAACCTCATCTTAACTAATTATGTTTGCAAAGACCCTATTTCCAAATAAAATCACATTCTAAGGCTCCAGGTGGCCATGAATTTTTGGGAGACAGCCTAGCACCAGCCTCATTTTTACCTGCTTTTCTGGACCCTGTTTCCCTACCACTTTCATGGCCTCTTTTGGGGAAGATGTCCAGAATCCTACCCCAGCTGAGGTTTGCTGTCTCTGTCTCGTGAGCCTCTCCCTCTCTGCGAGCACCCCAGTACTTTCTTTTTTCACCCCAATATTTTCTTCATTGTCCCTGTCCTAACTAGGCTCCAGCTTCCTCAGAACAGGGACTGGACCTTGCTCCTCTCTCTTTGTCAGTAACTTGGTGGCTGAGAGCCTCAGCTTCAGGGTGCCATAGAAGTGGGTGTGAGTCTAGGCTCTCCACTTAATTAATGTGCGACCCTGGGTGACTTCCCTGACCTCTCCTAGCCTCAGTTTTCCCATCTGTAAGATGGATCTATTCAATGAGAAAAGGTATGTAAAGCAGCTAGTCCGGACTTAGAATCTCCATGAGGGCAGCATTCTAGCTTGTTTTGCACACCTTTGTGTATCTGGCACTTAGCGTAGTGTCTGATATAGTAGGTACTCCGTTAATATTTGTTGAATCAGTGACCACATGGGGAGACTTAGCTTGATAAGAAATGACTTTATAAGAATTCAGAAGGGTAGACATTTGGTAATAACCAAATAAACAACAATAACAAAAGAAATGACTTATAAGAAGTGAGTTCTGTGTTTATGGATGTGACCCTTCCTTAGAAACCCCCCTTCCCCCTGCCTTCAGTCCCGAAGAGCTGGGTAATTACAGTTTGAATTGCAGCTAGATGCTGACGAGTAGCGGTGAACAGGGGTCTCAGTTTGAGTCAGACTCACAGCCCTGCACCCAGTGTTTCTCTTTCATGTGGATGGAACAAACTTCGGCTTATTACATTAGCAGTACGTATGGTGGCTGCAGTAGATGAGTCACCATTTACTGTAAAGCTTTCAGATGCCCGGCAGATGCATGCCAGTTGGGACTGACAGGGCCCTCTCTGTAATACAGGCAACCCAGCCTCAGGGGTCTAAAAAGACACAGAAAATCCTTTTTGTGGTCCCAAGTAGTACTGAGGTCTTGGGTGAGGGTCCATAGCCATCTTAACTTCTTCATTCCTAAATTTACTACTGGAAGTTAATTTTGGTCTCCAAACAGTGGAAGGCACATTTTGGAGCCAACTAAACAAGTCTGTGCAAATTGGTGTTTACTTGCTTCTAGACTGGAGGTTTATGTTGTGTCTGTTTTGTTTTTATGTAAAATATTAATTTTTAATAAAAGGACCTACCCTATTTCTTCATTATCGGCCACTGAGAGGAATGCTTCAAAGCCCGATACCTTTTTCCTTAAGTAGAAATGTAGTTGGCTCCTCTCTGCCTGCAGGTGATCGTTTTCTTTTCAAGAAATGAATCTGTGAAATTCCATTTGGTCTCCAGTGGTACACAGGGCTTGGGGCATTTCAGTCTTTGGGGATGAACTCAGTTGTGAAGAACTGAAAAGACAAGACTCCCAGGCACAGCACGTTCCCTCTTGCAGGTGGGGCGGGGTCGGGCAGGGGGTAGAGAGTGGTAAGTGGCTGGAGAGGTGCCCATGGAGTACTCCGTACACGCTGGCACCAAGCTGGGAGCTAAGTTCTCCACAAGCGGGCTCCGTGGCAGGGCCTGGGGGTGGGTCTCATGGAGTTTCAAGTCTGGTGGGGTGGATAAAATGTTTTTGTGCATGTCTGTATGCTTATCTGTGCCTTAGAGCTCTGGTTAAGTTATGTGGCCTCTCAGCCTCAGTTAGCTCATCTGTAAAATGGGGAGAATAACAATTTTCCTCAATTGGGTGGTTTTAAGGATTTGGTGAGATATTTAAAGTACCTAGTGTAGGCCTACAGCATAGTAGGGCTGAAAAGGTGGTAGTTGTAATGATGACAAGTGTTGTGAATCTTTTATTCTGAGAGCACGGATGGTGGAGGGAGCCTTTGGTGAAAAGAAGGTTGTTGAGATATTCCTTCTGGGTAACTGGTAGTTGACGGCCTGTTTTTTTATGGTAATTAATTCAGTATCTCAGATTGGCTTCTGTACTCATTTGGCTGGTTGCTGCCTCTCCACAGAGGTATTTGCTGCTGGCCCTCATAGAATACCTGCCCTTCCCACCCTCTGTGACCTGTGCCCTCCTCTTGGGCTTCTCGAATGATTGGCCGCAGATGCTTTGACAGGGTGGTGCTTTTCTGGTGTGTTGGGAGGATGGCCGGGGGCCCTTGCAGTTTACTTCACACCCCTCCACCTTTCTCTGGCCAGTGAAGCAGAGGAGGTGGTGAATTCTGTCCTTTCCAAGGCCCCAGTTGGGACTCGGGTCTCCTAGACAATCTTGTGTCTTCCTTGGGAGCAAGACCTGTCAAGAACATCTATCTTAGATTCTGAAGTGTGGTGCTGTCTGGGACACAGCCAGTGTTTATGGGAGTGGTGGTAACAGACCATTTGACATTGGGACTTTGGGGACATTCAGGATAATGGTCGCCATGGAAGGACACCCTTTAAGCCTGCCTCCTTCTTTATTGCTGGTGTCTTCTCCATGAGTCCTCGTCTCTTCCCATCCCCAGCTTTCTGGGGAGGCGATTGTCCTAGAGTAGAGCCCCCTTGCTTCTGGAACCCACAGTCTCACAAGGATGCTGCTGTTCCTCCAGCTAGTGTTTGCTGCCCTTCTAAGGGCACAGGCCCTGGTGGTGGTGGGTGACTGGGGGGTGGGGAGAAGGTTGTGTTTTGTTTGCCGCTTCGTCCCCAGGCATACCCCCAATAAGCAAGCCAGTGTCAAGCAATCGTGAATGAATGAAGTGCCAAAGGAAAGCCCCTCACAATGAGACAGGGTGAAACTGCAGCCCCTACCCCACCCCACAGGATAGTTATATTTGTTATTCTCTAGCTGTCATTTGGGTTGTATCACATGGAGCTGTACGAGACCCCTGTGCTTGGTTCTCCATTGTGTAGTAGTGGTGCTTCGTTTAGGGTGTAGCTGGCTGAGGTTAGGTTATGCTCTGTGACTGGGACCAGGAGTATTTTTCTCCACACAAAAGATGCAGGTCCTGTGACTCCTGTTTGGAGACGACTGGATCCAATGAAAGCAGGCTTTCCTCTGGGGTGCGTTCCATTGAGTAACAATCAGGATTCTCACACAATTCTGATTCCAAAGAATATGTTCTTCGCACAGCCTCACACTGACTCCTGGAATACCAGAATGTTCTAATACAATAATTCTATCTATTTGAGGTCCTGTGGGACCCTCTTGGAGGACAGAAAGAGTGTGGATTAGTGGTGGGCCACAAAAGTGACTTTCTGCATTCACTACCACACCATAGAGGATCTGACCATGGGAGATGGATAGGAATCAGAAACTAGGGTAGAGAAGCTGGCCTCTGTTCCCAGAGCATTCAGTTACCACCAGACATGTTAAGAATGCCACAGTTCTAGTCTCAATGACCCACTGGAGTTCTTCTCTCTTCCCTACTTCCCGTTCGTCCCCATGGTCAAGTTCTGGTTACTTCAGATCAGCATTAGGCCTGGAACAGACGACAGCAATGCATGTGACTTTTCTAAAGCGTTAAAACTGGAAGAACTTGCTTGCTTCAGTGTTTTAGATACAAAGCTACATTAGGATTGCATTGACCAGGGACCCCAGCGCTGCAGCCACTCCAAGGGCTGGGTTCTTTCCTGGTTGTGTGCTGGCATTCGGATATTGGCTTCCATTCAGGAGTGCGTCTTCCTTTCATGCAAGCAGATACCTGAAGAAACCCAGGTCCCTCGCTTGGTAGTCAGGAAAGATTAGACCTCACTTTCAGGGGAACTCTGGGGTAGAATTTAGTGTGGTGGGGCCTATACTTTCTCTTTGATCATTTTAGGTTTAATATGTTTTTGTCTGTAAAGGGAATGATAGCTCGAGCTCATTACTATAATTTGACTACGGTATTGGTTTAATGAGAAACTTATGAGAGGGTCCTACTTCCTTCTGATTTTTGTTTTATTTTTAAAAAATTCTGTACATTCTGTTTCATTTCTCTTCCTCTAGAGTTTTCTTTTTAAAAGTCACCAAACAACAAAACCATTTGGAAAATAAAACTGGACCCTGGGGACTATGTCGCATTTTCTCTCCATGCTGCCTGCCTTCCTTCCATCTGGTTAAGTCTCTCCCTCTGTTTTCCAGGCGGCAGGAAGTGAGATGAACAAACTGAGGCCCATGGAGGGGATGGGAATTTATTGAAGTACCCACTGGATCAGGGCTTGAATCAGGCCTACACAGCGTAGGCTCCAGGCCAGTATTTCTGCTACTCCCCAGAGTATTGGTGTTACATGTGGGATAGTCTCCCTAGCAGTGCATGACCTTCTTGTAGTTTCATTGGCTTACTTAAAATGAGCTCTCACTACAGAATTGCTTTGACCATGCATTTTTATATGGTATCAGGACAATCTTGAATGGATTCCTTCCCCATACATTCGTCCATCCGTCCACCCATCCATCTATCTATCTATCCATTTATTCATCCATTCATCCAAAATCTTTCTTGATCTGCCAAGCACAAGGCAATGTGCCAGGCCCAGAAGGTTTGGGGGATGAGAGAGACAAGATCCCATTTCTGAAGAGTCTTTTCTTTGGAATTGGAGGGGCAGAACCATAACATAACTGTAATACCCAGGAGAACAAAGTAAGCACTGTAATAAGCATACAGGCAAAATGGAGTAGTGGAAGCGGGGGTTAATTTTTGTTGAGAGATGCAAATATGGCATTGGATCTGAGTTTTGAAGGATGAATAGAATTTTGACACTGGAAAGGTGCTTAGGAAATTAGGGACCAAGGGCATATGATGGCCACACTCTGGATTCCTTATTACCATACTGCACAAACACAGAGGTGATTCTTTCCTGGGTTTAAATGGTACTTGCCCTATAATGGTTTTGCAGAATATTCAGACCTGCTTCACTTTGGGGGTAGGGTTGGAGATAGAAGGAAGGCATTAGGAGAGGGCTGGTATTTATTGAATATTTTGTGTACATTTATCCAGTCTGCATACATCATCTAATCAAGAGCACACAGCTAGCAAGTGCTGGAGCTGGGCTTTGAACTCAGGACTCTGAATTCGGGGCCCCTGCCCTTCCCATCCTGCTAGCCTTATCACCTTCCTGGGGATCACTGATACTAAACAGTCATTCCTGAATAATAATATAGGACTCAGGTTGCAAAGTGGAGTTGACTTCTGACCAGCGGGAATGTTTGTTAAAATATTTTGCTATCTTAACTCACATCACTCAGACTTTCTGTGATGAGTGGAAGGAATATTCTATTTTGGCCATGCTTTCTGGAGGACCCTCCACAGTGCCACTCCTCTGTAATATTGGTCTTTGGCTGGTTTATCAGACGATTGCTGTATATATTATTTCTCTAAGAGCAGGTATCTTCTGACCTATGACCTGCCCAAACTAGCAAGTCATACACTTTTTTTGTGTGGGTTGTTAATGCATTTCTGATGGAGACAAGCTTCTGAGCTGGCACAATTGGCTGGGTGTCCTTCTGTTTAATGGAGTGGGGTTTTTATTGGTAAACAAATGCTGTCCATGAAACCTGAAAGGACAAACAACGAGGATGAATGAGGTGAAGAGTGGTGGCTGAATAGGAGGTGGCATTTCCTGGGGCAAAGGCATTGGGCATTTTGGATCTATTTTCTCAGAAGAAGTCTTGGGACATAGGGGATTTAGTCAGGCAGGTGAAAGCCATTCAGGGATTAGGGTGAGTGTTTGAATCTTAATAATTTAATATTAAATAATATCTTAACATTAATCAATAATATAATATTGTCATTCTACAGTACATCCAGACAGTGCCTGTGTGCTGTCATTTGACCCCTCTATCCAGGGGTTTGTATAGAGAACGCTTTCTGGGGAAAGTGCCTGAGGCTGTTGGTTTTTGTCTCACAAATGAGATGTAATCCTCACGAGGTCCCAACCCAGTTACACATCAGATTTCTTGTCTCCATACTCGGATGATGCCCTCTGTCTCCTTCCTCTCCTTTCTTTCTCCCCGTTCTCTGTTACAGTGTAATTTTAGTTTGTAAGTTTCTTCCAGGGCTGCAGATCAGTTAATCTTAGAATCCACTGCTCTGAGAGCATCTTGCCTTTTATCTCTGTTCTCTATATTGGGGTCTGTGATTCTGCTGCTAAAAAAAGTTTGAAAACCAAATGCCTGGATCATTTCTGCAGTGTTCCTTGTCTGCAAGGGTGGCCCAAGGGGATTTGTGGGTGAGGGCCACAGCGCCTGCTGCAGCGTGTGGGTATGGGTGTGTACAGGGGCCTAGATACGGTAGGGGACTGATGTGTCTGTCTTGTTGTTCTTACTCTGCTTCTGAAATCTGGGTCCTTCTAGTTCTTGGGGTACTTGTAATTTTCCTCCTACCATCCCAGGCTGCTGAAGAAAACAGTTTGTGGGTTTCATTGTGGAAATGAATGAATAAATCCCAAGTTATGTATGTTCTCTCTTATAATACACTCTGTACAGACTAGAAATCTCAAAGAGGTTGAGTAACTTGCCTGAGGTCACACAGCTACTAAGTGAGAGGGTCTATATTTGAATCCAGATCCTGATTTCAGAGTTCATGATCTTCACTACTATCTGCATCAGCCATACTTTTACAGTAAAATACTTTTTTAAAAAGTATTTTTTAAAATATTTTTTAAAATACTTTTTAAAAAAGTATTTTACTGTAAAAGTACTGTATTTACTTTTACAATAAAAGTATTTATTATTCTCTATCATTTCCCCCTCTTGGGAAGATGGGCTGGGTAAATTTAGCACTGTGTAAATTAGTATAATATGCATATCTCACTTTTATTTGCCTTCAAAGTACTACCTTTGGAGGGTGGGGCATTCTGGGCTTTGAGTTGGCCATGGTGGGAGGAGGGGTGGGGCCCAGATTTGGGGCTCTTGTTTCAGTCAGTCAGAGCAAGGGGAGAGGTCTGGGAGGTTGTTTCTCAGCTCCTGAAGCAGAATAGTAAAGTCACACATCTGAGAGCTTCCGAGCACGGAAGCCATCAGTTTCCCTCCACTTTCCTCTACATCTCCTTTTTCTGACCCTTTCTGATTTTCTGCTGGATTCTGATGGAGTCCTTAGAGGGTGGCTCAGAAGATGAGGAACTGGGAACAGACCTGCTTGGGACATTCCAGGTGTGAAGCAGGGCAGGGCCTGGGGAAGACCAGAATTGTGTGTGTGCGCACACATACACGTGTGCATGGCCATTGATCAGATGACAGTTGCTTGTCCACTGATTGCAGGAATTGGAATCACATGTTGGTTGAACAGCGCGGTCAATCCACAGGTCTGGAGAGCATGAGGTAGTTTGATGGCATCTGTAGTATGGAGATGTGAACTATGCATTTGTTAAGGCCGTGCTTCTCCTTGAGTTGTAAATGGTAATTGTATTCCCCTTTTCCAGGGTGTCCCATTCCTCTGCTTGAGGGGTGATTATGGACCTACTGGAAGGGCTTAGACACGTTCATGAAACACTGGAAGAGAACCTTGGAAAAAAATCCATGGACTGGGTTGCTGGAAGAAAAATCCAGCTAGCTTGTGGTCTCCTCAAGCCTCAGTTTCATCCAGAAAACTGGGGAGAGTGTTCGTTAGCTAGTAGCTTCTCTCTTTGGTCTCTTCTCTGACCCGATCACACTTACAAAGCCAAGTATGGCATCAGGGACTCAGTTTGTTGAGTCCCAGTGGGCAAAATCTCTCCGATCTTGCCTGAATGGGACCAAAGGGTGGCCACAGAGCCTTCATTGCCAAAGTCTTCCTGCGGGCTCAATCCTCTGTCCCCCTCCTGTTGCCAGACATTTCCTGAGAACTGAATACTGCAAGAGCCAGAGCTTAAGAATGACAGCAGCCCCAGGTCACACCACCAAATTTAGCCCTGCTCTACCCACATCTTGGGTTGCTGTTCATTCTCTGGGTGTTGGGAGGTGGGTGAGGCGCCTGGGCTTTAGCCATAGAGCTGTACATTTAGATGGGTCTTAGCGCTGCTTTTAGTTAGTCCACCCTGATTTCGTAGAGGGGAAGTTGGCTGTCACAAGGTCACACAGCCCCATGTGGGCTGAGCCTGGTCACGGAACCAGCTCTTTGCAAAGGGCTCTTCTGAGGCACGGCCCGGACTCCCCAGAAGGATGCCAGCCCTGTCTACCCCACCTGTCCTGTTTTCCTGGGAACAAGTGCCGGTGTTACAGATGAGAATTTTATGACTTCATTTCAGAGAATGCGGCTGGGTACAGTTTGCCTGGTGGGTGCCTAAATTTAAACGAAGTGGGTTGTGGTGGGCGGTAGTGAAGAAGATTGGCTTGGTGCTTTCATTAAAGCACAATGTGTTGGGGGGAGGTTGGGTTTTTATTTTTACTTCACTGAATGAGGGTTGAGCACAGAGCTAAGGTTACCCCCCCTTTCCTTTTCTTTCCTTTAAAACTATTAAATATCTGTATTTTTATATTCTCAAATCAGGACTGGTGGTGCACTTTCAGCCTAAGTGTAAATGAAAAGTTGAATTGAAATGTTTTTTGCATTGGTATTGCTATATTATTAGTATTTTGCATTTCCTAATGGCCAAGTGCAGTTGTTGGGCAAGCCTCTTAAGCATCTATAGACCAATTCTGGTTAGACTTGGTTTTTATTCCCAATCCTGGGCACTCGTTTGGCTGAATGAGCCTGGATATTGTTTCTGAACTTCAGTCTCCTCCCTGGAAAGTGTTGGAAGCAATGACAAGGTATTAGAATGAATGTGTACATCTATAGTCCCGTGTGTGAAGCCCCAGCGTACTGCACAGCACATGGAAGGTGCTCATGAATTACTGGCTGTGCCTGGCTTCTCTGCTGTGCCTTCCAAGCCTTGCCCCCCACCGAGGTGGGCGTTGATCAGGGGAGGGTGTAACCAGGATAGCCTCTTGACAGAGGGAGCACGGGGATGGTATGGAGGGATGTGCTGTTGTTAGTGTAATGTCGGGGGAGAGTTGCAGTTTGGGGGTGACCTGGCTTGTCTCTTTGGGGTATACGGGGAAAGTATCAGAGGCCTGAACACCTGGACCTTCACCCTAGAGGGGTGTCTTCCTGGGCGTCACCTTACTGACTCTTTGTAGTTAGTCTTCTCAGGCTTTGAAAATCCAGATTTAAAAATCTAGTCTGTTTACTGTTTTATGGTCATAAAACCAACCTGTTATAGAAATAAGTTGGAACATATAGAAAATCATAGAGAAGAAAATAAAAACATCCATCCTTCTGGAAGAAACCAGTGTGAGGATTTGGAAGTTTACATCCCAGTCTTTTTTTTTTTTTCCTGCATATATACATTGGAGAGTTTGCCTGCTTGTTCATTTTTACAGAACTGGAATCATACTGCACATATTGTTATGTAATGTGCTTTAAAAACTCTATTGTAAGGATTTCCTAGTTGTACACTGCTCTTTTAAAACCTGACTTTCTGTGGTGGCACAGCATTCTATTATGCGGAAGTTCGATAACTTATTTAACCAGCCCCCCTATATTTAGTCATCTAAATTGCCTTCCATTTCTTTTGCTCGTTCACCTAACGCTGCAGTGGATTTGGGAATGCAGATTTTAATAGCTAGGTCACTGTTTTAGGAAAGAAATTCTCTGGTGAAGCACACTGAACTAAATGGTTGCATTAGTTTCTGGTTTTGCCAGGCCTTGCACACTCCCGTGACCTTTGCACTCTGCAGTGAATTCACCATCTGGGTAAGCGCTGTACCTCTCCCGAATCTCTGTTCTGCCCTTTACTTAATTCTCATCATCCTTCAACCACTTCTCTGAGAAGCCCCCCTTCTCAGTGGCAGAGGGGATGACTAGAGGCCTTGGCTGCCCCAGAAGATACTGGTTCAAGTCCTGACAATGTCACTTGCAGAATGACAGTGAAAAATTTGTGGTACTTTTTGAAACCCAGTTTATTTATCTGCAAGATGAGGGCAGGAATGCCTTTCTGGCCAGGTGGTGAGGATGAAATACAGTAATGACCTCTGATATGCTTTGTAACCTGAAGTACTACAAAGATGCTGGTTGTTAGCACTGACCACTTGGTCCATAGCCCTTGACCTCTTTGAGAGATGATTGACAATAGGACCTAGACCAGTGGTGTGTGTGGAAGCTGGCTCACACCAGCTTATGGGAGTTGACTGTGCACTTCTCTTCCCAACTCCACGTCCAGTGGCCCTCGCATCGACAACTTGAAACGCCATAGTGGGAGTATTTATACCATGGAAATTGACAACCGCTTTATGTGTGTGTGTAGGTGTGTGTGTGTGTGTGTGAGAGAGAGAGAGAGAGAGAGAGCTGCTTGTTAAACATTCACCTTACCAGCATTTCTCAGGACTTCGTCTCCAGTGTACTCATTTGACATTTGACGTATGTTGTCTTGAGTTTGAATTTATAGTTCTTCTCTCATATGTTAATGTCTCATTTCCCCCAGCTGGACTGTAAGCTCTTGAGGGCAGGAATTAGGTATTTGAAGACTTTAATTGCTGGGATGATGCTATCAGAGACCCATAAAGCAGCCTTTGCGCAAATGAGCTTATCACTTTCAGGGACATGAAAAGATTTTCTGCTAAGACTGACGCTCTGAGGGACCCATAGTATCTATGCAGTCCCATGGCTCAGGCCTCTCTTAATGATCCTTTCTAGGTAGGTCTTACACACACAGAATTTCAGTTAGCCTAAAAACTGCCCAGGGTATAATAAAGAGGCTTTATTTCTCTCTGTTTCCATCAGTGACTATAATAATAATGGCTAACAAGTAATAGCTAACGTTTATCGATGGTTTGCTGTGTGCCAGGTACCTCCTAAATGCTCTTATGATCATTTTCTTGTTTAATGCTTACTCCAGTCACATAAAGAATATGTGATTATTATCTTTGTTTTGTAAATAAGGAAACTTAAAGATGTTAAGTGACTTGGTCGTGATTGAGGCACATCCAGGATCGACTCCTCATTCATTCACTCATTCATTTCTTCATTAATTTAGCAGACATCACACCCTTGTCATGTGCCAGGCACTGCCTTGGCTGCCAGGATAGACAAAGCCAGCCCCTGCCCTCATGGAGCATTCCTTACAAAGAGCAAGACAGATAATAAGTAAACGTGTACACATCTACTACAATGTCAGGTGTCGATGAGGTCTGCGAAGAAAATCAGTCATGGGAAGGAGATAGAGGCTGATGGGGTGACGCTGGACTTTGGCTGTTTGGATTCCAACTCTGGATGTCTTTCTCCCAGTCCTTGAGACACAGCCCAGCCTGACCCTGGCCAAGCACCTTGCCCATACAGGCCTTCATCACATTTTAAGTTTTATTTTATTTTGGGAGCAAAGCTTTACTCTATGGGGAGGATTCCAGAAGACACTTTGAGAGCTCATGGTAAACTCAAATTAGGTACAAATGTACATAGAACCCTCCAACCCACTGCTCCATGTTCTGAGGGCCCACAGATGTCCTAGGCAGGTAGAGTAGGTGGGAAGGCTGAGGGTGAAGGTAGGGGCAGAAGAATGAGCTCTGTGATGGCCAGCAGATGGAAGAGTATAGGCTCTTAGGATCCGAGACCCATAGGACCAGCGGCTTTTTAGAGATCATGTTCAAAGGGTACATGTGGATGCAGGAAGGCATGGGGGAGGATGGGGTGGGGTGCAGGAGGACTCCCTGAGGCCATCTGCTGAGACTGTGTTCATCAGAGGCTGGAGCCCAGCTTTTCATTCCCTGCCCTGTGCCTTGTACAACATCACCCTATCTCCCAGAATTGTTCCCACCGACTGGGAAATAATGGTAGATGGGTGCAGCAATGTAGCTTAGGGACCTGTTGAAGGGCAGTCCTTAACCCTAGGCATTTAAGAGCCAGAGTAGGTTACAAGGACAGGCTACTCTAACCCCCAAAATATCTTCTAGAAGATGGGAACTCCTGGTAGCAAACAGACAAAAAGTATTTTAAGGTTGCCCTCTCTGCCCGCCCCATGCATTGCAGTCCAGTGTAGCTGAGCCAACATTTATTGAGCACCTGCCCCATGTAATTTGAGAAGATCTTGAAAAGCCCTGTCCTGGGAGATGGGAGAACTGGGATCCAGTACCTGGTCTCCGTGAGTAAACTAGCTTTGTGATAACAGCTCTTGGTCCTGGTGTCCTCTGTAACAGGAAGGGGCTGGCCAAATGGTGTCCAGGTCCCCCTTTTGTTCTGACCTCTGTTCTAAGCTGGAGATAAGACAGGGTCCCACTCACAAAGCATTTCAGTCTTTCAGTTCCTTTTCCCAGTGGATCCCTCCCTGGAGTGCGGGGCTTGGGCAGGTGTTTGGAGAGGCCCGAGTAACCTGCAGAGCCGGCTCGTGTCTCCTCCAGGGTATTTCTTGGTCTGTGGGTGTCAAATGTTTTTTCCCCTTGTTCCCAGCTGTAAGCCACTTGGTACTAACTAGTGGTTAAGTGACCATTGCCCACACAGTGCGCTCCCCACAAAGTAAAGCTTGCCCACAACTGTTTTCCTAGCACCCCCACGTTGACGGGAGCAGTGAAATTTTGGCTGTACTTTCCTGAGGGCCGAGCGGTTGTGATTTCTGTCTTTCGTACAGTCCTGTGTGTCTCAGAACAGTACAGAGCCTCCTCATCCTGGTCTCTCCGATGGCCTCCCACTGAAACCTTACAGTGATACCAGTGTGAACGCATAGGCTTCAAAAATAAAAAGTTACGAGGTGAGGAAGCAACAGGAAGTGGGGAAGCGAGTAGAACAAAGCTTGTGATATGTACTCAGAACGCTGTTGACCTTTTTTTTTTTTCTCTTTTTAAAATCACATAGCTCTCTCAAATGGTTGGGGTAGAAGTTCTTGTTTGTTTTAAATGGTTGTGCCTCTTACGAGGCCTGTGGAGAGAGTGAGTAGTGAGTGTGAAACAAGTTTAGGGAAGATGTAACTCCCCCTCCACACACACAGAACTTGGCGAAGGGTATGCAAATTCGTGTCAGAGGCTGTTGATCCTTTCACTCTACTTTGCTTAATTAAAGGCTGGGAAAGTTATTTAAATTGTCCCTCTTGTATACCTTCCTTTGTATGACTAGATTAGCTCCTGGACTTGAAGACGTGGGGAAAGCAGAATTCTCCCCCGACACTTTTTCCTTCTTTGCCTCTACCTCAGTTTTTCATTTCCACCTGATGACTTGAAAAAGGAGAAGCAATTCAATAATTAGCTTCAAAGACTGTAAAGAGCCCACGTATATTAACTTTAACAAAACCCCGTCAAACTTAAAATGCCTCTTGTCGGGGAAGGCACATTTCACACATACAAGGGACAAGTCACTGGCTGGCCAGATGGAGAGAGAGATTGTTCCTTTAGACAACTAGCTTTTCATTTGAAGAGCAAACGTGGTCCTGAGAAATGAAGCTTCTGATAGGCACTCCCTCTTGGTAGGACTCTTTGTAGGACTAGATTAGCTCTTGGACTTGAAGACGTGGGAAAGTAGAATTCTCCCCCGACACTTTTTCTTTCTCTGCCTCTACCTCCATTTTTCATTTCCAACTGATGACTTGAAAAAGGAGATCACTTAGCTCACTTAGCTCAGGTTGAGTTAGTTCTGTAGGGGCTTTGAGTGGGTTTGAGCTCACAGTAATAGCTGTGCTAATGATAAGAGCTATGTGTTTGTGTGGGCTTCACCTGAATTGCCTCATTTTACCTTCCTATCAAGCATTTGGGACGGAAGGCATTATAGGTGCTTAATCAATGATGGCTGGATAATATTAATAATGAAAGAATGAAAACAGGAATGGTGAGCCCATGCTTGCTGGGCACATTCTTTGGGGTTCAGAGTCTCTGTGCTAGGTCACTGGTCTGGTCTTATTTAACGCCAAGGGATGCCAATCAGAGATGGGCAGTGGAGACCTCCAGCAGTGACCCGAAGTGATGGAGCAGTGTCCTGCCCCTTAGTTCACTCGTATCACAGCCTGCGTCTCCCACGTTGCCTTCACTGGCATCAGTTTCTGAGAGGGCTGGGCTTGGGGTGTGGTCTGTAGCCTGGCAATAGAATGTCTCTCTAGGGCCAGCTTTTCCTTGTCCAGGACACATCCTGACCCGGCATCCTCCAGCTTTGCTGATGGATAGGCAAACTGGCCACTGACACACAGAGGTGCACCTCGCTTCCTGCCTGTGCCATAGCCTTGCAGATTTCAGTGTCAACTGTATTCTACTGGAAGTGCACCAGGGAGTGGGCTATTTTAAAGAAAAGCTAATGGTTTGTCTCGATTTTTTCTTTTTTAAGTACCTCCTCTCCCCATTTCTATCTTATGTCTATGGTATTTTGGCTTTGTCATTCTCAGATTGTGTTTAAGGCCTGCTCTGGGTGTCTAGGTTCCAGTCTTGGTGGAAGGATTCAGTAACAGAGGCTGTTTTCACCTGCAGGACCCTCTAGACACACAGTGCATCCAGACTGATCCACACTGGGGCCCATGACTTGGATACCTGCCTGCCTCCCTGTGGTTTCATTTCTGTTTTTTTTTTTTTTTTTCCTCTAATCTTGTTTGGTGGAGGCATGGAAGCCATAAGCTGGACTGTCTGCTAATTCAGTGAAATTGTACACAATGAATGGAACACGCAGGACATGAGACTGAAACCATTTTTAAAAACCAAGTGGATTGCCTCCAGTGGCTGTTTGACACTCCTGGGCTAATTCTGGGAGTTCTAATCAACTTACTAACGGCATCCCCACCTTCTGAAATACCCAAGCCTTAGGTGTCTCTTACTCTGGCAGTGCCACCAAGCTGCTTAAAGGTGTGCTAGGTGATGGTAACTGGCATTTTTCAGGTGGATGAAACTTGGGGATATGCTTTCAGGCATATCTTATGGCAGTCTGATTTTCAGCTTTTTATGGAAGCTGTACCAACTTGACTGTGGTTGGTGGCCACTGTGCGGACTTGCTGCCAGGCCAGCCAGCACTGAGTTGAGACTGTGTAGGTGTGCTAAGCTCATATTTTTCCTGCTCTTCTGGTTTTGAAGGTTGGACATCTCTACCTGCATGATAGATGATTAAAAACAGGTGAAAAATAATTCTAACCCAGCCTCACTTTAGTATTTCCCATCCTGTTCCAGTCCTGCCTGAAAAAAGTTGCCTTTAAAAAAAAACCCACAATGAAATCAAAACTGCATCTTTTAACAACATTTATTTGAGTTCAGTCCAGGTTCTCTTATTTCCAAATTGGTTTTGATGCCTTGATAGCCAGGCAGCTCCCTGGCTAGAATCTTTCGTGTTAAATGTAGTGTCTTGGGCTGGGTGCAGTGGCTTACGCCTGTAATCCCAGCACTTTGGGAGGTGGAGGTGGGAAGATCGCCAGTCTGGGCAACAGAGTGAGACCCTGTCTTTACTAAAAATGTAAAAATGAGCCAAGCGTGGTGGCATGTACCTGTGATCCCAGCTACTTGGGAGGCTAGATGGGAGGATGGCTTGAGACTGGGAGGCAGAAGTTGCAGTGAGCTGAGATTGCGCCGCTGCACTCTTGCCTATACCACAGAGCCAGACCCCGTCTCAAAAAATAAATACATAAATAAATAAAGGTAGCATCTTGGTTTACTGATGTAAAAATTCTTGTGGGAAATGTGGCCCCGAATGTGAACATATGAAATTGGCTTTTTTCCCCCCAATTAAAAAGTGATTCACTATCTTTGTTTGATTATTGAAGTACTATAATGAATTCAGTGTTCAGCACTGGGGAGGCGTTGCCTCCCACACTCACCCATGAACAGAGCAAGTGCATTTGAACATAAAATTAATAGAGTTTGTGGCTTAGAAAACCACCTTGTCATTAACCACCAGTGCATGCCAGCCCGAAAGATGTTCTTGTGCCAGAGTAAACCACAAGGTTGTGGAAAAACGTAAAGGAAATGGGGGGTAACTTAGTAGTGAAAGGTAAAGGCTGGTAGGTAGGGGATATGTTGGAGGGGCTGCAGAGTAGAGAAAGAAGGAAGGAAAGCTAATTCTGGCTGGAGCTTCTCGGCCCTTAGGCAGGCTTGGACTTCACTAGTGAGAGGTTTGCAGCATGTGAGCTAAATATTGATGTTCTAGTTTCTGCATTTCCTTAGATTTGTATTTTGAAACTTCTCAGAAAAGGCAGTGAAAAGGAAATAGATTACGTTTGTTGGGGCAGAGTGGGTTTACCCTCAGTGACCCACCTTTGTTAAATTAGACTTAATTCTTAGATCCTGTGTATAAAACAGCAACAGAATTGTTTTTAAAGCCCCCAAAATTAATAAAAATTTAGACTTAATTCATCTAGGACAGTAGTTCTGAAGTCAAGGTGGTTTTGCCTTCAGGGGACATTTGGCAATGTCTGGAGACATTTTTGGGTGTCATAATTGGTGATGGTGGTGATGATGGTAGGGAGTGCTGGCAAGTGATAGGTAAAGGCCAGGGATGCTGCTAAACATCCTACATGTGCAGGAACCCCCTCCCCAACAAAGAATGATCAGCCTGAATGTCAATAGTTGTGAAGTCTTGACCTAAGAGCTTACTTGCTGCCCATTTCATCCTCAGAGAGAGCAGTGTCTCAGCACTGGGCTGTGAGAGGAACATCCTTCTGCTGAAATGCAACTCCCAGCCCTGGAGAGCTTCCCACTCCGAAGATCCGGAGGGCTCCCAGGAGTTGGCTTCTTGATCCATCTGTGATAATTTTGCAGCTTAGAGGTGTTTCCACCTTTTCCTTCTAACATTTCTCTGTCATGTCTTGTTGCTACACAGACCTGTCCCCAGCATTAATTCTCTAATCCAGTGCTTTTTGTCCATGCTCCACGCCAAGTGCTATAATTTGTTTTTTTCTTGCTTTTCTATCTATTCCACCCACTGGAGAAGTCTTTGGTCCTCTTTAGGGAATCTGCTTTTTTCTTTCTTTCTTTTCTTTTCTGTTTTTTTGTTTGTTTGTTTTGTTTTGTTTTGTTTGAAACAGGGTCTCGCTGTGTCACCCAGGCTGGAGTGCAGTGGCATGATCTCGGCTCACTGCAACCTTTGCCTCTTGGGTTCAAGCGATTCTCCTGCCTCAGTCCCCGAGTAGCTGGGACTACAGGCACCTGCCATCAAGCACTTTACTAGTCTTTACTAAAAATACAGTCACTGTATGTCAGAACCTGAGACATTTGAACTGGTAACATGGCAAAACCCTGTCTCTACTAAAAATACAGTGCCTGACACAGGGTTTCGCCACATTGACCTCAAACTCCCGACCTCAGGTGATTTGCTCACCTCGGCCTCCCAAAATGCTGGGATTATAGGCGTGAGCCACCACACCTGGTGAGAATCTGCTTTTTTTCTATCCCAAAACAGAGGTTAATGAATCTCTGAATTGTTATTCTGCATAGGACATGCTCTGTGTGCCATTTCCCCCCATATAGAGAATTAGAACTGTGAACTATTTAATAAACTATAGGCTTACCGCCAGTATGTGTAAAACACATACCTCTTTCAGGTCACTTTTTGACAAGTTTCAGGTAAGAATGATAGCATATTAAATTATTAGGCAGTTTTATGACTGTGCAGAGAAGATTTATCCTTTGATGAATAAATATTGCCGTAGCCCAATTTAGAACTTGACAAATTCTGATTTACAGCTTAAAATATAAGGGTTATTTTATGATGAATTGGCAGTGGTGGTGGGGTAGGTTCAAAAGTGATGTCAGTGGCGCCTTTGAGTAATATGCCATTAAAACACTGCCACAGGCAGAGCTGCAGGGAGGATTCTCAGGTGACTTCTAGGGGTGCCTGCCGCTCCTGATAGGTTTCGGGGTTCAGGTCACTTTGTGATGTACGGTCTCAGCTGATAGTACTTGGAGGCATTATTGAAAGCGTGAGTGCCCCTGCGTCCCTGGCAGTTGTTATGACAGTGCACCTTTTAAAGGGTTCTGCCTGCCTGTCCACGTAACTTCAGGGTGGTGGTGGCCCCAGTGTCAGTACATTTTTCAGATGATGGGAAGGTAATTTTGAGGAAGAACATTTTCAAAACCCTGTTAAGAAGAGAATCTGGTGAGCTCCTTGTGTGTTCTTGTTATGTTGATCATCCTACTTTTGAATCAGAAAACCAGGACCAGGTCGGGTACAGTGGCTCACACCTGTAACCTCAGCACTTTGGTAGGCCGAGACAGGCAGATCACTTGAGGTCAGGAGTTTGAGACCAGCCTGGACAACATGGCAAAACCCCGTCTCTACTAAAAATACAAAAATTAGCCGGGCGTGGTGGCACACCCTGTAATCCCAGCTACTCAGGAGGCTAAGGCAGGAGAATCGCTTGAACCTGGGAGGCGGAGGTTGCAGTGAGCCGAGATCACACCACTGCACTCCAGCCTGGGCAACAAGGACATGGTGAAACCCTGTCTTTACCAAAAATAGAAAAAACTAGCTAAGCATGGTACCAAATGTTTGTAGTCCCAGCTACTCAAAAAGCTGAAGTGGGAGAATTGCTTGAACCCAGGAGGTCGAGGCTGCAGTGAGCCAAGACTGCACCACTACACTCCAGCCTTGTTGACAGAGTGAGACCCTGTCTCAAAAAACAACAACAAAAAACAAACAAACAAACAAAAAACTGAAACATTTGAACTGATGAGTATGGATACTTATAGGAATAGAGGATTTAAAATTATAGCTGACCGTAATGTGTGTTGCATGCATGCACACGTGGTGATGGTAGAACTACATCAGTTACTTAGAAACTTTTTGTTTTTGCTTGCTTCCTATTGATTGATTTAATAGTTGAGGTGTGTACATGATATAAAATTTGCAAGTTATGAAGAGTCTAAAGTGGGTTAAATAATTCTTTCTGCCCCCAGCTACCCATTTCTCCTCTCTATAGGTAACCACTTTTATTAGCTTTTGGGATATCTTTTCAAAGATAATCTATGCATATAAATGTGTATATGAATACATACTATTTTTCAACAACTGTTTGCATACTGTTCATGTTATTCTGTGGCTTGCTTGTGTTACCTAGCAATATACATTGAAAATTATTCCATATTATGACATAGAGGATATAGAGGATGCCCTCATTCTTTTTTTTTTTTTTTTTTTTTTTAAGAGTCTCTGTCTCTGTCACCCAGGCTGGAGTGCAGTGGCGCAGTCTTGGCTCACTGCAAGCTCTGCCTCTGGGGTTCACACCATTCTCCTGCCTCAGCCTCCTGAGTAGCTGGGGCTACAGGTGCCTGCCACCACGCCCGGCTAATATTTTGTATTTTTAGTACAGATGGAGTTTCACCATGTTAACCAGGATGGTCTCAATCTCCTGACCTCATGATCCGCCTGCCTCAGCCTCCCAAAGTGCTGGGATTACAGGCGTGAGCCACCGTGCCCAGCTGCCCTCATTCTTTTAAATTTTTTTTTCCTTTCTTCTTTTTTATAGCTGCATAACATTCCATTTTACAGAAGAATCACAAGTTATTAAAGCAGCCCTCCAAACTGGATATTGTAGTTATTTCCAATCTTTTTTCATAAATCCCACTGCAGTGAGTATCCTTGTATATGCTTTATTTTGCATATATAGGAGTATGTCTGTAGGATAAATTCCTAGAAGTCGAATTGCTGGTAAAAGCATCTCTACATTTGTGATATTGATAGACATACTAAGTATCCTTTCAAGGAGGTTGTAGCAATTTACACTGAAACCATCAATGAATGAGACATCCTCACCAACAAGTGGTGAGGATGTCTCATTCATTGATGAGTTACCAGTAAGTTATCAGACGTTTTTTATCTTTGCCTATCTGATGGATGAAAATTGGTATCTCAGTTTTAATTTGTATTTCTTTTATGAGTATGGTTGAGCGTCTCACAAGTTTAAGATTCATTTGTATTTTCTTTTGATTCATAGTCTGCCCATGTTTCTGTTGAGTTGTTGGTCTTTCCAAGTCTTTCAGATTTGGTATCTCTTTGACCCATTTCTGTATTTGGTGTAGCCCACTCTGGGGACTGAGGCAGGCTGTGTATTCGAACGAGGCTTTGGTGAGTGGGATGGATCAACTGTCTGGTGATGAAAAGGAGTCCATTTTCCTGGGTGTGGCCATTGCTGCATTGGAGGCTGCTGGGGGCTCCAAGCTTGGTGGTTTCTGGTCCTCGCCCCTGCAGTGCTCATCAGAGCGGGGAGCTGTCTGACTCACATGGAGAGCAAATGCCTCCTGGTGGGTTGAACACGTGAGGAAGGGTTGGTGAGGAGATGGACATAAATGAGACTAGGAAAGCCAGGGCTGGGAGGACGAAGGGGGTGTTGGGGGGTATCCAGAGCACGGAGTATTGGCATTTAGGCAGATTCATAGGAAAGAGGCATGATAGTGACACTGGAGATTTTCAAATACACAGTGTCCAGGAAGTCAGGAGAAATAGGATACATTTGGATTTAAACAGTATGTGAGTTACATTTTCAGAACTATGCTGGATATGTTGTTTTGTTTTGTTTTGTTTTGTTTTGTTTTGTTTTCAAGACAAGGTCTCACTTGGTCAACCAGGCTGGAGTGCAGTGGAGTGCAGTGACAGAATCTCAGCTCACTGTAGCCTTGACCTCCTAAGCTAAAGCGATCCTCCTACTTCAGCCTCCCTAGTAGCTGGGACTACAGGCGTGTACCACCACACTCAGCTGATTTTTTATTTTTTGGAGAGCCAGGGTCTTGCTATCAATATGTTTTTTCTCCCCAACGTCCAGACAACTTTTGAGATGTTTAGCTAAACACAAAGCAGTGGTTCTCAACTGGGAGTGATTTTGCTCCATACCCACTCTACCCCCCAAGCCCCAAGAGGCATTTGGCAATGTCTGGAGACATTTCAGTTGTTGTGTTTTGGGAGAGATGGAGAGGAAGGAGAATGCTACTGGCATCTAGTGGGTGGTGGCCAAGGATGCTACTAAACATCCTGCAGTGCAGAGGACAGCTCCCTATTTTACCCCAAATCCCATGTTCAAGACATGAAAGCCCTGATGTAAAGCAAATGGGGTCTGGTTGTTAATATGAAAAAAAAAAAAAAAAGCATCACGAATCCACTGTTTCCTTCTGTTTTCAGACATTTTGGACACTCTTTTATGGCACAGTGGGACTCACTGATTTACATTCAGAAAAACTTCACCTGAAAAGGTATGGAGGCCTAGGAAGAACATGGAGAATTTTAGTTGAAAGTGCAACCAGCACACTGTTTTAAAAATAAGTCAGTACCCTGTGTCCTAACTTTTCAGACTGTGAGAGCTGAGACCTGTCAGTGACCACTGGCTCCACCCTACTGCCTTCTGCTTGGCAGCTTTTTTTTTTTTTTGGTCATGTCTTTGAGAAGGCTTTTGCTAAGAGGATCACTCTTTCTCTTAAGGATACTCTGGACACAGGAGATGGGATTTTTTAACCTGAAGCTGAAAGGGTCTGAAAGCATCATTGGTGCATCAGGTGGCATTTTCAGTGTGTCCGTGCTCCCCACATGGTAGACCCTGCTGTGCTATGAGTCTCCTGTGCCCTCAGGATGCCCGTCTCTGGGTGGCCTTCCATGTTCAACCCTGGAGACTCAGAGGAACTGTAGAAATACCCAAGGGTTTGGGCACCACACTCGGGAACCACACTGCAGGGTTGAAATCTTCACTCCTCACTCCTCACCTGTTCATTATTTTGGGCAGGCCTCCGTTGCCTTGTCTGTAAAATGGGAATAGTATTAGTACTGTAATGAGGATTAACTGAGTGTGGAAAGGTGCTTAGAATGGCACCAGTAAGTGTTAGCTATTATAATTGTGATGATGATGATTATTGGTTGCAGCCACCGGCAGTTCCAGCCTTCTTGCCCCTCCTCTTCAGTCCTGTGGAAACCCTTTGCCAAGATCAGCCAGCACACTAGATTCCAGGGGAGCTTCCGATGGCATCCCTGAGCCCTGCTGTGCTTGAATACTTCTCCCCGAGTCCGGGGTGGGCTCTGCTTCTCCCAGGATGAAGCTTGTACTGAGCCAGTTCCCCTCCCTCCTCGTCCACCCTTCCCTCCTCCACCCTTCCCTCCTCCGTTGAGGGAGGAGTGGCCCTGCCTCTCTGAGATGGGCTTCTTATCCCGTAACCTAAGAGGATGGTTGTAGAACCCAGCTTCAATCAGGGCTGGGCTGGCGGGCTCCTTGCTCTTGGTCCTCAAGGTGCATTTCAGCTCAGTCTCACCACAGTCACCAGAAAGGGCTATTTATAAAACGAGGACAGCCTTTGGTCCGACCCTATAAACAGTCTTGCTAGGAAGTCATTAGGTGAAGCTGATTTTTCATTTCTTTTCATTCAGCTTGGAGCTTCATATTCAGATAGGTTAATGGCTAGGGATCACAGGGTCTTATGCCTGGGTGGGTGGTCCAATCCCTGTATTTGGTGGTTTCTTAAAACAAGGCGCTGGTTGAACCAGCACCTTGTTTTAAGAAACCACCAAATACTGAGACACCTTATGGGATGCAGCGAGGTGACAGAGGGAAAGAGGCAGATAAACCCTGTCTCCGGGGAACTTGTAGTCCAATGGGGGCAGCACAGTCCCTGCCAACAGGGACTCCCAATCTGTTAGGGAGACACAGCCTCTGTCCTCAGGGAGCCCCCATCTGAGGGGGAAGGCATAGGAGGAGGTGCAGGATGAATTCAGACTGATGGTGAAACAGTTCATGTTCTTCAGGAGCTCCCAGTCTGATGGGGGAGAGACAGACCCTGCTCATCCAGCCTGATGGAGGATACTTGAGTCTTGCTTTCTAACTCAGTTTGATGATGTGTGATACAAAGAGAATCCTCATGGAAATGGCTGTTTCCATTCTTAAACCCCTAACTTTCTTTCTCCCAGGACGGAAGTGGAGGAGGCAGGAGAGAGTGTGGCAGCCTGGGCAGAAGAGATGTAGTGGTGCCTGCTGATGTGGCCCCTCTATGGGCCCAACCCCCCTCTGGAGCCCATGCAGAGGCTGTGCTATCTTTAGTGGTTGCCCTTTGTAATCTTTAGAGGACAT
This sequence comes from Mandrillus leucophaeus, assembly GCF_000951045.1. Taxonomy (NCBI): domain Eukaryota; kingdom Metazoa; phylum Chordata; class Mammalia; order Primates; family Cercopithecidae; genus Mandrillus; species Mandrillus leucophaeus. The sequence goes on along the minus strand of NW_012103142.1, from coordinate 10,134,794 downwards.
TGCTGACGCGGCTCTTTCCTGGGTTGGACCTTTTTCCCTAGAGAGCCATGCCCTTTGGGGAGTGAGAAATTGCTATACAGTGGGGCGGGCGCTGGGGAATTGTTGGGGGCTTCTCGAACTTGGCTGCTGTTCCCTACTTTCTCTCAAGTCAGGGGGTGAGACTTTTAGACTCTTTGGGCAATCTGTCTTAGGGTCAGAAAAGAAGACTTTTGAAGAAGAGATACAAAGTATCATCTAGCCTGACCTTCTCATGTCACAGAGGAGAATATGGAGGCCCAGAGAAGGGAAGGGTTTTTATCAGCATTACACACTGCTTAGAGGCTGTGTCCTGGGCTTCAGCCTGGCTCCTGAGTCTATCGCTGTCATTGGCGTGCCTCACAGGCTGCCTGGTAATAGCAGTGGTCGGGGAAGTCCTGTTGAGGCTTGGTCAGGTCAGTTATTCCCTGGCTTAGAGTCCTGCATGCTCCATCTCCCCCAGAGAAAAGGCCAAGGGCCTAACTGGCCTCAGGGCCGGTCTGCCCTGGCTCTCACTGCCCCTGCCCACCCCTCACATTGCTAACCTGCCCACTCCTCCTCACTCTTACCACACTGAACTCCTGGTTGTTCCTGAGATTCCCACCTCAGGGCCTTTTGCACTTGCTGATCCTCTGCCTGGAATATCTCCCCCCAGGTATCTGCATGGCTGGCTCTGCTCTTCCTGCAGAGACCCCTGCCCCGACCATCCTAGATAAAACACCCTCCTTCCTCACCATTCTCTATCCCTCTTCTCCTGTATTCCTTTTCTCTAGAGCCTTTATCACCATCTGGCATGGCATATAGATATTTATTTAACTCTTTCTTTCTTTCCTCCCTGTGGAATGTAAACACCAAAACTTGTTCTGTTTTGTTCACTACTCTGTCCCCGGCACCTAGAATATGCCTGGCGCAGGCTGGGCATGGTGGCTCACACCTGTAATCCCATGTCATCCCAGCACTTTAGGAGGCCAAGGCAGGTGGATTGCTTAGGCTCAGGATTTCAAGACCAGCCTGGGCAACATGGCAAAACTCTGTCTCTACCAAAAATACAAAAATTTTCCAGGTGTGGTGGTGCACGTCTGTGGTCCCAGCTACTTGGGAGGCTGAGGTAGGAGGATCGCTGATGCCTGGAAAGTCAAGGCTGCAGTGAGCTGTGATTGCACCACTGCACTCCAGCCTGGGTGACAGAGCAAAACCCTGTCAAATAAATAAATAAATAAATAAATAAATAAACATGCCTGACACATAGTAAGTGTCCAGTATCTATCTGTTAAAAGAAGGAAGGGAGCAAAGGTTGCAGGGAGGGAGGAAAGATAAACACAAATGGAAATGAAAGGCCTCCAGGCACTTGGTATTAAGGATGGTTTGATTTGGTTAGTCTCGTCTATAGGAAAAGGACACAATGGGCTGGGGTGGTGGAGACTCCACTGCTTTCCAGTGGCCATCTGGATCCATCTCTTTGGCATAGTAGGCTGGCAGCATTTTCTGTCGACCCTGATCTCCATTCATCGTGCATGGTCCTTGTACCTACCATGCCTAGACTCCCTTTTCTGGCAAGGAAAAGGCATGTAGTAGAAGATGAGCTGAGGATCCAGGGAAAGACTGTGGGGGATAGTACACACAAAATATATTTAAAAACAATTTTTTTTGAGATAGGCGCTTACTCTGTCACCCAGGCTGGAGTGCAGTGGTGCCATCATGGCTTACTGCAGACTCTACCTGCTGGGCTCAGTTGATCTCCTACCTCAGCCTCCCGAGTAGCTGGGACTGCAAGTGCATGCCACCATGCCTGCCTTTTTTTTTTTTTTTTTTTTAATGTTTAGTAGAGACAGTGTCTCACTATGTTGTCCAGGCTAGTCTCGAACTCCTGGACTCAAGCGATCTGCCTTCCTTGGCCTCTCAAAGTGCTGGGATTAGAGGTATGAGCCACGGGCCCAGCCTACAATATATAAATTTTGATTGTGTTCATAAAATTGGGAGGTTGGGAGGGGAAGCTGAAAGCTCCCAGGTTTAGGTCCTGCCCCTTTTTTGTGGGTTGCCTTGGACAGTTACTTCCCCTCTCTCAGCCCCAGCTTCCTCATGTATAAATGAGAATTGGACTAGGCATCGACTCTCCTAGGGATCCATGCAGATGGGCTTTGGGGGTCTTTGTCTCAGAAGGGCCAGTGATCTAGGTTGTTCCCGAGGTCCCTTCTAGTACTGACATCCGTGTAGACCTCTGCATTTGAAACTCTGCCCTCTTTGGATTGAATATCAGCTTTTTGATGAAACCATGACTTTCTTGATAAGCTGAAAATAAAGGTGACAGTTAAAAAAAATAAATGTTTAAAAAGTTTTCTCAGTGCTGGTTACTTTAGTAAATGTGGGTTTTTTTTTTTTTTTTTTCTTTTTTCTTCTTGGTCTTAACCTATAAGCGATCACAAGATCAAACAAGTTTCAGTTTGAGTTCATTCTGCTTGACAGTCTGAGCCTGTATCTCCTTGACTTATCAAGTTTGCTTTCAGCTAGTCTGGCTGTTTTGGGGAGGCCTTATCAGCCAAGTGTTCAGCCCTCAGAGTAGGAAGATGTGGTCTTGGGCTTTCTTTGGAAGCTGGTACCCCTCACCCACTTATCTCCACCTCCCCTCAACCCTTCACCTGCCCCTCAACCTGGCCAATGAGCTGCTATAACACAGTAGTAACAGTCCTACTAACTTTGGAAAGATCATCAAATTCTTCCCCCTTCCCAAACCCTTCCCCCTTACCCAGAACTAGATACGTAATTTACTGGGCCCAGTGCAAATGAAAATGTGAGGCCTCTTGATTAAAAATCATTAAGACTTTTAAGACGGTGACAACAGCACATTCAGCAAGCGTTGGGTCCTGTGAGACTGCACAGGCCACACGTCCCTAAAGCCAGTCCTGCCCTTGCCACTTTCATCTTAGGTTACCAGGACCAACCATGGAGATGTATATAACACAATTTGAGAGGCACTGAACATTCCCTCAGAAGGAATTTGAGTTATTTCTGTCATGGCCTGTGTGATTCAGGGCTGCTATCCTGAGCCACTGTGTGTTTGGAAAATCCGTACAACTGGGTAGGGAGGATTTGGATGGTGCCCATGAGTCCTGGTAGAAGGGGCAGAGAAGGATGATTTATAAATGTTTATACTGCCCAAGCAGCCCCATGGGTGCTGAGAGCATCATTTGTTCTGTCCTTTAAAAAGTATTTTCATAGATAAATGAAATGTGGTATATCCATACAATGGAATATTATTCATCCATAAAAGTGGTTAGGGTACAATACATGCTACAACATGCATGAACCTTGAAGACATTATGCTGAGTGAAAGAAGCCAGACACAAAAGACCACCTATTATATGATTCCATTTGTATGAAATGTCCAGAATGGGCAAATCCATAGAGATAAAAAAGCAGCTGTCAGGAGAAGAGAGGAAAAGAGAGTGACTGCGAATGGGTGTGGGGTTTCTTTAGGATGATAAGAATGTCCTGAAATTAAGTAGTCACAGTAATAGTTGTACCACCTTGTGACTATGCTAAAAATCAGTGAATTGTACACCTTAAAAGAGAGTGAAGTTTTTATTATGCTGATTCAATTTTGATTTTTAGCCCTGGCACAGTGGCTCATGCCTGTAATCCCAGCACTTTGGGAGGCTGAGACAGGTGGATCACCTGAGGTCAGGATTTTGAGACCAGCCTGACTGACGTGACCCCATCTCTACTAAAAATACGAAAATTAGCCGGTTGTGGTGGCTCACACCTGTAATCCCAGCTACTTGAGAGGCCGAGGAAGGAGAATCGCTTGAACCCGGGAGGCAGATGTTGCAGTAAGCTCAGATTGTGCCACTGCACTCCAGCCTGGATGGCAAGAGCAAAACTCCGTCTCAAAAAAAAAAAAAAATTGTTTTTATTTTTTAAAAATTACCTAGAGGAGGCCAGGTGCGGTGGCTCATGTCTGTAATCCCAGCACTTTGGGAGGCTGAGGTGGGCAGATCATGAGGTCAAGAGATCGAGACCATCCAGGCCAAGATGGTAAAACCATGTCTCTACTAAAAATACAAAAATTAGCTGGGCATGATGGCGCATGCCTGTAATCCCAGCTACTCGGGAGACTGAGGAAGGAGAATCGCTTGAACCCGAGAGGCCGAGGTTGCAGTGAGCTGAGATCACGCCACTGTACTCCAGCCTGGTGACAGAACAAGACTCCGTCTCAAAAAAAAAAAAAAAAAAAAAAAAAATTAGCTAGACGAAAAGTCGTGAACATTTAACCCTCTGCCCTTCTGGGTGTTGATTCAGCACAGGAGCGGCCTTCTGCCTTCCATGTGTATCTCCCTCTTACTCCTGTCTCTCCCCTACCCCAGCCACAGATCATCTCTCAGACATCCCTCACACAAAGCCTGTTTTCCAGGAAGATCCTCTAGAAGCTTTCATGCTAAGCGGATATGTGGCTGCGAAGACTTAGCTTCTCCAAGGCATTTGCATATTAACTTGTAAAAGGAGAAACCTTTTAGGTGAGAGGAATGAATGTTTAATTTTAGAATTCCAAGTAAGAGCAAGCATGTGTGAAAGGTTTTTATTTTGTTTGGGGTAGGAGTGCTCAGTGCCCTGGAACTGGGGGTGGCCAGGCCCCCTTCACACTGATTGGGCTGACCCCAAGACTTGAGGAGCTTGGTGGTGAGCAGCAGGCTAAGAAATACCCTCTTCAGGACAAGCAGTTTCCCCCAGACCCAGCCACACCGCCTTCACATTTTCCAAAGGGGGGACATTGTGACTTTTGAGGCTGCTGGAGGAGACAGCTTCTCATCAGGTTTCATTTCTTCCCTGTTTAATGTGCTTGGTTTTTGAATCAAGGGGACCCTATTTGAGACAAGATAAGAACCCCTTGCTTGGTTCTTATCTGCTTTGGACCCTGTGAAGTTCACTTCTGCTTGCCCTTGCCCAGGAGTTCTCCAGGCCCTCACTTCCCTCTTTACACCTCCTGCACCTTCCCCCTCCTTCCCCATAGTGATAGTGATCACAGCCCCCCATAGTAATCACAGCCACAGTCTTCAAGACCAGTTTAGTTCAGGCTTCTTCACCTGTCTTTGAGAATCCTCTTTATTCAGTGTGTAACCATAACCTTCCTCCTTCATACTCTTTGTGGTCCCTGGACGCTGAGACTTTTGTCTTAATCACCTTTGGACTTTAGTGCCTGGCATGGTGCTTGGACACAGTAGGCACTTAATAAATGCTTTTGGACTGCACAAAACCAAGGCTGTGTTTGGCCCTGTGAGGGCTTGGGGAGCAGCGAAATCAGCAAGAGAGGTGGCGAGGCAGCTGTCAGCCTCGGGCATTTCTTGCTAAGAGAGGAGGAAATAGCATTTGCGTGGATAAAGAAGAGGCCCCTCAGAGCTTCGTGTGTGTGGGATAATGAGCAAAAGGTGGCTCCAGAGCTGCCCCACAGAGCGGTGGCTTTCATGGAGTATCCTGTTCTGCAGGATCTCTTGGGTTTTGGGCTTGCATCTTCAGCCAGAAGGCATCTTCATGAACAGGTGTTTATGAAGTGCCTACCATATGCCAGGCACCCATCTAGAGCCTGTGACTTTGTTGGCACCCCATTGTGTGACGGACTTGGAAGAACACAGAGGGCCCTGCCTGGGCTGGGACAGTCGCTTTCCCCTGAGCTTCCTGGGTTTCTTCCAGCTTCCGAGGGGTGTTAAGTTCCCATATGATTGCTTTTGGGCAAAACACATTGGTACTTATGTCTTTTTTTTTTTTCTTTTTCTTTTTTGACAGAATCTTGCTCTGTTGCCCAGGCTGGAGTGGTGCAATCTTGGCTCACTGCAACCTCCACCTCCCAGGTTCAAGCAATTCTCATGCCTCGGCCTCCTGAATAGCTGGGACCACAGGTGCGCACCACCACACCCGGCTAATTTTTTGTATTTTTTTTAGTAGAGACAGGGTTTTAACCACGTTGCCCAGAGTGGCCTCAAACTCCTTAGCTCAGGCAATCTGCCCATGTCAGCCTCTCAAAGTGCTGGGATTGCAAGTGTGGAGCCACCACAGCTGGCCAGGTGCTTATGTCTTAAACACTGCCATTCACATTTCTACCTCTGAGGAGATGCAGGGGGTGAGGGCAGGACCAGGCTGTCCTCTCAGCCCCATCTATCTGGTAGGTGGGTGTAGGTCTTGCTCTATCAGTCAGAGCTCTGGCAGGAAATGACTGGTGCACACAGAGGGTTTAACTGGGAGGACTATTTACAGATGTGTGGGCATGGTGAGGGAAACCATCCAAGGCTGGTGAGGCTCCCCAGAGCTGACAACAGTAGGAAGCTGTTACCTTCCCTAGGCCAGAAGGAAGGAGCCCCAGGGATGGGTAGAAAGGGCCTCGACAACAGCTGTGATGGTGGTGAGACACAACCACTGCCAAACTGTGGTTAAGAGGAGGAAGGGGGAATAAATGCTCTCACTTTAACTAAATCCAGCTGGAAGCCCAGGGAGCCCAACTGATGTAGCCAGTGGTCCAGGAAGGGCAGAGAACAGAGTGTGTGGGGGCAAGCTGCTCACACCCACCCTGGCTGCCTGGGCATTCTAAGGCTTGGCAGCCTCTTCCCCTTCTTCTTCTTCTTCTTTTTTTTAAAGACAGAGTCTCGCTCTGTTGCCAGGCTGGAGTGCTGTGGCGCCATCTTGGCTCACTGCAACCTCTGACTCCTGGGTTCAAGCAATTCTCCTGCCTCAGCCTCCTGAGTAGCTGGGACTACAGGCACATGCCACCACACCCAGCTAATTTTTGTATTTTTAGTAGAGACAGGGTTTCACCATGTTGGCCAGGATGGTCTCGATCTC
>NW_012103142.1:10125470-10126244 GCF_000951045.1 Mandrillus leucophaeus | reverse complement strand
TCTTGGCTCACTGCAACCTCTGGCTCCCGGGTTCAAGTGATTCTCATGCCTCAGCCTCCTGAGTAGCTAGGATTACAGGCACCCACCACCATGCCTGGCTAATTTTTGTATTTTTAGTAGAGAGAGGGTTTCACCATGTTGGCAAGGCTGGTCTGGAACTCTTGACCTCAAGTGAGCAACCCTCCTCGGCCTCCCAAAATGCTGAGATCACAGGCATGAGCCACTGTGCCCGGCCTTAGTTGAGATTTTGAGGGAGGGAAGACAGGCACATACCACCTACTTAAACAGAACAGCACTTCTACAGGGCAAGATTTCCCCCTGAACAGATGAGGTTGCCATATGCAGGCACAATGGAGGGGAACATTTAAGGAGACAGAACTGCCAATGGCTTCCTTCTTATAGGACAGGGGCTGAATGCTAGTCCAGCTCTGTAGGGCTCCCCAGAAGGCCTCACACAGGTCACAGATGCATCTGGTTGAGCACGCCAATCCGTGTTTTGGCACTCTTGAAGTCTCAAAGTTCTTTAAAAAGCTTCCTTGAGAGCCCCAGAAGTTTGGATACATTGCAAATGTCCTTCGCCTTTGGAGCTGATGCTAAGGAGGGGATTGAGCATCAGGTCTCCCGGCCTTGGGAACCGCTGCACTGGGAGGACCTCAGGCTGCCTCTTGTGTGGAGCTACTTAATCTCGTTCCTTTTTTCTCTATTCCTATTTTACCACCCACTCCTTTTGGCCTAGATCCTCCTGGACACTGGAAGGGTAGCTCAAGTGAGGAA
>NW_012103142.1:10110852-10125420 GCF_000951045.1 Mandrillus leucophaeus | reverse complement strand
GGGGACAGAGTTTTGCTCTAACTGTTGCCCAGGCTGGAATGCGATGGTGCGATCTCGGCTCACCGCAACCTCTGCCTCCCAGGTTCAAGCGATTCTCCTGACTCAGCCTCCCGAGTAGCTGGGATTATAGGCAGGTGCCACCATGCCCCACTAATTTTGTTTTGTTTTGTTTTGTTTTGTGTTTTGAGATGGAGTCTCACTCTGTCGCCCAGGCTGGAGTGCAGTGGCGCAATCTTGGCTCACTGCAAGCTCTGCCTCTGGGGTTCACGCCATTCTCCTGCCTCAGCCTCCCGAGTAGCTGGGACTACAGGTGTCCGCCACCACGGCTGGCTAATTTTTTATATTTTTAATAGAGATGGGGTTTCACCGTGTTAGCCAGGATGGTCTCGATCTCCTGAGCTCGTGATCCGCCCGCCTCGGCTTCCCAAAGTGTTGGGATTACAGGTGTGAGCCACTGCGCCCGGCCTAATTTTGTATTTTTAGTAGAGACGGGATTTCTCCATGTTGGTCAGGCTGGTCTTGAACTCCCTACCTCAGGTGATCCTCCTGCCTGGGCCTCCCAAAGTGCTAGGATTACAGGCGTGAGCCACCACGCCCGGCCTCTTCCCCTTCTTAGGTGACTCAGGATGTGCCCAGTCCACCAGCACTCCCTTCTTCACAACACTGTGGCTGTTAGAAAGAAGAAAGTGCCCCAGCCACACCAGCAGGATGACCACTGGTATTTTGACTATAGCAAGAATAACAAATTATGTTTATTGACGGCATTTTATGTGCATCTTCTCATTAAATCTTTACAACAACTGTAGCATGGGTACCCTGATTATCCTTGTCTTCATCCTGTTACTAAGGAAGAATGCGGGGCTGAGAGAGGTTAGCAAGCTGCTCGGTCACTCAGCTAGCCAGAGGCAGAGTTCAGCTCAGACCAATTCCGACTGACTCCCGAACATACACTCTTACCCTTTGCCTGCCTCATGGTCTCATTCCTCTGTAGTGGGGCCCCACCCACCCTGTGGTCAGTGCCATGTGTGTGCTGGCCCACTGCTTGGGATGGTCTTCCTACTTCCTCTCCAGTTGACCCCACTGAACCCATTTCTTGAGACCCAACTCAGATCTCACTTCCTCCCTGAGACCTTCTCAGCCCTCTCCATCTCTCTATTAGGCATCAGTGGCAGGCGATTCTCAGCCATCCCTTGGGATGTTATCCGGCTGTTTTGAGTGTGCACGTCTCCAAAGTCTCCAGTGAGAATCCAGCTTTCTTAGGTGCAAATCCTAGGTCCTGAGTTTTCTTTCACTCAAAAGGTTTAGTTGAAGAGACTTTTAAGTTAGGGGGAAGGGAACTAACTGGGAGGATATGGCACCCAGGGACTGTACTGTAAGTAGTCACAGGGGAATGGTCCTGTAGGGGGAAGCCATTGCCCCTCTGAGGCCTGAAGGAACTCCATTGGAGAGAACTGTCACCGCAGCCCAGTGAGAGCCGTAGCTATTGGACAGAAGCCTCATGTAGGAGCTGATGGATTTGAGAACTGGCTTTCTACTTGGTTAGTAAGAATTCAATGAAAGCCAACGGGGAGGGCTTTCTTTAAGGCAAGTGAAGAAGCAGAAGCTAGAGCTGACTCTAGTAGGAGCTTACAGTCTAGTTGAGGGGTTTTTGTTTTTGTTTTTTGAGACCGAGTCTTGCTCTATCACCCAGACTGGAGTGCAGTGGCACAATCTTGGCTCACTGCAACCTCTGGCTCCCGGGTTCAAGTGATTCTCATGCCTCAGCCTCCTGAGTAGCTAGGATTACAGGCACCCACCACCATGCCTGGCTAATTTTTGTATTTTTAGTAGAGAGAGGGTTTCACCATGTTGGCAAGGCTGGTCTGGAACTCTTGACCTCAAGTGAGCAACCCTCCTCGGCCTCCCAAAATGCTGAGATTACAGGCATGAGCCACTGTGCCCGGCCTTAGTTGAGATTTTGAGGGAGGGAAGACAGGCACATACCACCTACTTAAACAGAACAGCACTTCTACAGGGCAAGATTTCCCCCTGAACAGATGAGGTTGCCATATGCAGGCACAATGGAGGGGAACATTTAAGGAGACAGAACTGCCAATGGCTTCCTTCTTATAGGACAGGGGCTGAATGCTAGTCCAGCTCTGTAGGGCTCCCCAGAAGGCCTCACACAGGTCACAGATGCATCTGGTTGAGCACGCCAATCCGTGTTTTGGCACTCTTGAAGTCTCAAAGTTCTTTAAAAAGCTTCCTTGAGAGCCCCAGAAGTTTGGATACATTGCAAATGTCCTTCGCCTTTGGAGCTGATGCTAAGGAGGGGATTGAGCATCAGGTCTCCCGGCCTTGGGAACCGCTGCACTGGGAGGACCTCAGGCTGCCTCTTGTGTGGAGCTACTTAATCTCGTTCCTTTTTTCTCTATTCCTATTTTACCACCCACTCCTTTTGGCCTAGATCCTCCTGGACACTGGAAGGGTAGCTCAAGTGAGGAAGCGTTTGGAAGGAGACACAACAGGTGAAAGGTTGAGAACTCTTTATTTAGGCCCTTCTTTGCTGGCCCTTGTGAATTTTGATAAGTTTCCTTGGAGTTTTCTCTCTGCTAGGCCTGGGACATGCTCAGAGACACTCCAGTTATCCTGAATGCCTTTTACTTCCCTAAACACATCACCTACCCTCTGACCTCCACGCCTTTGAACTCTCAGTTCTGTTCTTGCTACCTAGAGCACTCCGCCACCCCTCTTCTCTGCCTTGTAAAACATTAGGGAGCCGTGGGGACTGTGGAGAATCCCACGGTTTGCACTCCATCTAGAGTTTCTGGGCTCCTGATTTACAGGTTGTGGGCCTGAGGGTTACTTGGATTGTCTGTGGCTGCTCCCCTTTGCAGAGACTCAGAAAGGCTTGGGGAGCATAGCCTGGGGAAAACATAGAGGAAAACAGAGAAAACCAGGGCTCAGCGGAGACACTCAGGAGAGGATAATGGATCCTCCTCAGGGGCCAGGGAGAGCTGGTGGGGGTTGACCTGAGGAGGCCAGAGAGGCTCTGGAAGGGGCTTTACACCTATGCGAGGACATCTCTTCTACATCTGTTCTTGGGGGCTGGCAGGGCCAAGGGGTAGCTTGGGGTCAATGGCAGTGGTAGACTCAGGAACCAGGCCAGGCACAGAAGCCAGGAGGGCCTGGCTGGGAAAGACCCTTCATTTTACAGAAAAGAGATAGTTCTCTATGCCAGTCTGTGACCTGCTCTGGTGCCTTTGCTTTTTAATACTATGTAGGTTTCAGACATCAGATGATGCCTTGGTTCATGGTTTTGGTTTTGTTTTAAGAGATGGGATCTTGCTATGTTGCCCAGGCTGGACTCAAACTCAGCTGATTCTCTTGCCTCAGCCTCCCAAGTAGCTGAGACTATAGGCATGCGTCACCATGCCCAGCTCTGGTTCAGATTTTAAACTATTATTTTTTCTTTATTTTGAAAATAAAACATAATAAAGATAACAAAGAGGAAAGGGAAATGAAAGTAATGTCACCCATAATCCCACCACTCAGATATCATTTACATTTAGAACCTGGGCATGTATACTTCCCAGACAATTTTCTGTGTTTTTATAAATACAGAAGCAAATAAAAATGCATTTTGTAACCTGCTGTGTGTATATGTGATTTGTGTCCATTGAAAAGAATACATGCTTGTCCCAAATTTGAATGGTAGGATATAAAGAGACCCCCCACCTTCCCCTGCCTCCATCATTTACCCCCTAATTCTGCTCCTCAGAGGCAGCCTCTTCGACTAGTTGCTGGTATATCATTGACAAGGGAGACATTTAGAAGGGATAATGTGTGTGGAATAGCAAAACTGTTAGTATGGTTTATACAGATGTTGTCATGTGGAGGTTAGGAGGAGGTGAAGGGTAGGTTTAGAGGGACTGGGAGGTAGTTTGTGGTTAGAGAAGAGACTTTGAGAAACTGGAGTTAGAGAAGGAGGAGATGGAGAAGTTTTTAGGACTGGGTTTTGATTGGATTTGTCATAAGGAGCAGGGTGAGTGAAGGTGAATGCAACAGTGGGTGGGGCCAAATATTGTGAAATTTTACCTCCTGGGTGGAGACTGGACTAGAGGGGGCAGCAGATATGCAAATGGGCAAGAGACACATCAGGAAGTGGTGATAGTATGATAACTGGTAGATATCTGTAAAATACCTTTGCTTGACAAAACAAAAGTTAGCAGCCCTAGTTAGTCCCCTCTTTTTTTGTTTGTTTGTTTGTTTTAAAAAAAAGTTTTAGCAAATCTGTGAATACCAAAAACCTGAGCAAAAGTATAGAACCGGACTGGGCGAGGGGTGCAGATTTTAGATTCAGTTCTGGTTTTGGGTCTGACCGACTGTGCAGTTTTGGACTCCTCGGTTTGTTTGTTTATTTGTTTGTATTTTTTGAATCGGAGTCTCCCTCTGTTGCCCAGGCTGGAGGGCAGTGGCTTGATCTTGGCTCATTGCAACCTCTGCCTCCCAGGTTCAAGCGATTCTCCTGCCTCAGCTTCCTGAGTAGCTGGGTGGCACCTGCCACCATGCTGGCTAACTTTTGTATTTTTAGTAGAGACAGGGTTCACCATGTTGCCCAGGCTGGTCTGGAACTCTTGACCTCAAGTGATCCACCCGCCTCGGCCTCCCAAAGTGCTAGGATTATAGATGAGAGCCACAGTGCCTGGCCGCCTCAGTTCTTTTAGATCCCAGCCTTCTTATCTGCAGATAAGTGGTTCTCAACCCTGTAGGCACATTAAAATCACTGGGAAGCTTATAAAAGAAAACAGTTGATGTCAGAGCCCCACTTCAGACGGAATGTGTCAGAATCTGGGGGAGCCTGGGAATTTTTTCAGAAATGCAGCTAACATTGGGAACCCCTGGATTTGGGTCATCTTAATGGCTCATTTTAGCCCTGAAATGTTACGATTCTCTGTATTGTATCATATAATTTCATTCCTTTCAGATACTGTGCACAAATGTCATAAGCTTCTTACATACCAAGAAGTCATTTTTTAATGAAAAACTCCCCATAATTCTCATTAGGCCTGTGATATAATGCCTATGTCCTGCAGTCGATAAATTAGACTCATAAACATAGTAAAACATCAAATAATTACTTTTTTGACCCAGAAGTTCAAAGCATGGACTTTAATCTCTAATTTCTCATTCCCTCATTTTGCAAAAACTACTGCCTGGAGTCCTGGGGCCATCTTTATTTGTAAAGAAGACGCTGAAATATTGAGACATTACTGGAAGCGTCTTTGCTAGAAGAATTGTGTATACCGTAAGTTCCAAATTAGGAGGTCCAGTTTGGGGAAGCTGTATCGGATCTAAATTCTACATGGAGTGGGAGGTGTTTAGAGTCTTGGTGCTTGCCGTTTTATCTTTACCATTGAAGTTCTTGGTTTTGTCTCTTCCTAAATGAGTCATTTTTTTAAAAAGGAACCTAACTTGGGGGGGGGGCGAGGAAACCACTGCGGGAGGTGCTGAATGTGGGGGCGCTGAGGAGCCAACCATCAGGAGACCGAGTTTACAGCTGGGCCCTCCACTCAGGAGGGGTGGAGGGACCCGTTCTTGCTGAGGGTGACTCAGAGACAAGTGGGACATAACCTGGTTGGGGAGGCGCAATAGGGAAGTATTGATGTTGTTTATTAATCTACCGAGTATTTACTGGAGCACAGCCACCAAATATACTGCCTGGACGAAGGGCCAATTCCACAGGTGCTTGGGAGATTGTGAACAAAGGGGAAGGAGCTTCCTAGTTTGTCCTCTACTTGAGACGAGACACAGATTGTGTCCACATTTGCCTGCACTTTCAGATAAATGAACTGAAGTTATCGAGCCCCATCCTGTTGTGAACAACGCGAGTAAAAATGTTAGGGCCAGGCAGGATGTCAAAGGAGAAGGAGATGGCAGCTGAAGACCCCGTTGTGGAATGCTGAAGGGCCCGATGATACAGACGCTGGCCGGGCAGCCAGATGGAGATCAGATTGAGGACGGGAGCTCTGCGGGACCTCTGTGTGTCACTTCCCCTTTCTGTGTTAAGATCTCCCAGCTGAAAAAATGGTCCCCCCGCTAAACACCTCAGTCACTAGGCCCCTGCCAGCTGTTGGGAGTGTTTGATGTCCTAGATGCCTGAGTGGGTAGGGGTGGGAGAGAGAGCAGGAGGGGGTGAGCAGAGCCTGGCTTTGGAAACCGGAGCAGCTCCGCACATTTTGGCCCAAATCCCTCCCATGCTTGGGGTGAGGAGAAGCCCAGGGTAAGGGTGTCTCCTAGAGCCAGGAAGATCTTGGTGCGGTGGGAGTGTCGGGTCCACACGCTCCTCCTCCACACAGGGCCCCCAGCAGGGCCGGATTTCATCTTTTCTCAGTGGCGTGCAGCCTCTTGCCACTGTGCATGCGTGTTTTCTAAGTTTGTCACAAACTTCCTGTTTAGGTACGATAAGAGGCTCGGAGCTTTTTGTGTTTTGAAACCCGGGCATTCACCGAGGTCCGGCGCTTCTCTCTTACCAGCAGTGGGGTGGCCTGTTTGTTCCTTTGCGGACTTCTGCCGTCCTTCTTTGGAAACCTTCTTGCTGGGAAATGCTCTGTGGCCTCTGTGCTTGTTTCTGTTAGTAAGAGTAGAGAGAGCTGTGAGGTCTGAAGGCTGGAAACGGGGAGGGGAGCACGACTGAGGAAGCCCCTTATGTAAGGCCAGGCACTGTGCTAGATATTATACTTCCATACACTTATTTATTTATTTAGTTAGTTAGTTTGTTTGTTTGAGACAGACTCTTGCTCTGTCACCCAGGCTGCAGTGCAGTGGCGCGATCTCGGCTCACTGCAAGCTCCGCCTCCCAGGTTCACACCATTCTCTCCGGCCTCCCGAGTAGCTGGGGCTACAGGCGCCCGCCACCACGCCGGGCTAATTTTCTGTATTTTTAGTAGAGACAGGGTTTCACCATTCACAGGATAGTCTCAATCTCCTCACCTCGTGATCTGCCCACCTCGGTCTCCCAAAGTGCTGGGATTACAGGCATGAGCCACCGCGCCCAGCCTACACTTATTTTATTTAGGCATCACAGTCACTTATGCAGAGCCAGACTCCAAGAGGTGAAGGCTGATCTGGCTGATGAAGTTAGGATTTGATCCCAGGCCTGACTCCAGTGCTCCTATGACTTCAGCTAAGTCCTGAGGAGTACACTGCCCCTTTGGTTGCCCCTGGCTTGGGTAGATCCTGATTTCTTATAGGGCATCTTGGTGACAGTAGCCCCTTGAAACCTATGGTTTTCTCTCAGCCCCTTGTTACCCAGATCTGCCCATCTGTCTGCCTGGGGTGATTGGATGGCCTTTGAGTGCTTTGCTGATTTTCACTTTTCCCGGGCATCTTCCTCTTGTGACTCTGGGGATCCCAGAATTGTTAGATGGTGGTCCGTAGCCAGTGATTGAAGTGGATCAGTCCAACTTCTCATTTCCCAGAAATAGAATATTCTTTTTCCTGCTTCTGGGCGCCCAGCCCTGACTCTTCTGCCAGTCACCATGAGCATCTCCATACAGCTGGATTTCTCACATTTCAAGCTCTCCCTTGAAGCAGGAAGAAGAGGGTATATCTATCTATGTCTACAAAAGCATGTGAAAGGGTGGCAAAGAAAGGACACCAAGACCTTGAATATGCAGGTGCAGGAAGAGGAGGGAGGAGCCAAATCCAGCCGTCCTCCTCCCCGTTAGAGTGGATGTTAGGAGGTGCTGGACTCCGGTGCCTCCTGCACAGGAAGAATAGGTATGCCTCCCAGCTTCAAGAAGGCCCCGTGTCCCTTCACTTGGCCATCCTGGTTCCCCTGTATTTTCTGAAAAGCTTCTGGAATCATATTGCCTGAGCATCAGATTGTTCTGTAGATCAAATAACTGAGACACTGTGTTGAGCAGCGGGCAGTTGCAAGCATTTTCAATAGACGATTCATTGCCCTCAAGAGGCTTGCAGTCCACATGAGCACAGGGAACTCTTGCCCAGAGAAGCTAGATGCAGTGAGCTCAGAAGAGCCGGGAGAGCTTGGTAAGCTGGGTTGGTGCCGCCCAGCAGACTGCAGGAGAGGGCTGGAGCTGGGTGGCCAGACGGCAGAGCTGCAGGGGAGGAATGTGCTGGGTGTTGGGACCTCGATGGGGTGCATGGACTGGGCAGGGGATTACAGATGGGGTGAGCAGAGGTACGCATGGGAAGCAAGATTGAAGAAGGAGATGTGCACCGTTTATGAAGGATCCCAAGGGGTGGCTGTGGAGCTTGGAATGTTCCTGTATTGAGGAGCCTCCAAAGCCAAAGCATGGGGCCGGGATTGGTAAATGCAGTGCTGTAAGAAGATCCGTCTCAATTTGTGAACTGTAAATGGGCAGTCCTGGGAGGTAACTTAGGAGACATTTGTCATGTCAAGTGTTAGGAATGAAATGTTGAGGACTTGGACTAGGGTGGTGGTAGTATATGTAGAAAAGACGAGAGGGAAGTGGAAAGTTTCAAATCTCAGCTCTGCCACTTGCTACCTGTGTGACCTTGAGCAAATTCCTTCATCTCTTTCAACCTGTTTTGTCATCTATAAATAGTGGCTAAAAACACTCCACAGGACTCTTGTTTGAGGATTTTAACTTGTAACACACCCAGTACTTAGTAGTACTCAAGGAATAATGAATCTTCTCATGCAGGAAGAGGCATCATTTTGTGACTGGGAGGATTTAAGGGAGTGGAGTATGAGGTTCTGGGTCTGGGAGCCCGGGAGAATGATGAACCCTTCATAGAAAGAGATGGACCTGTTTGGGGCTTTGAATTCAGCTTTAGGAACTTCTCCTCCTAAACCCTGGCTACTGAGGGCTGTCACAGAAAACCCCACATCCATGCAGATTGTGCCTCTATGAAACCACGGCCTCTGGTTAGAGCAGGGCCCTCCTGGATGCTGGCCAGCAGCTGGCTGTCTCAGTCAGGGTGTGGACTAGGGTGAGAGAGTGAGCTACCTAAGGCACAAACGTCAGGAGGTGCTGGGTTTCAGGGCCACGCCTGCACTTGATACCCACAGTGGGACATGCATCCCAGCCTCCTCTCCTATCTGCCCTTCTCCACTCAGGAGACAACCTGGCTTCTCTCTTCACTGAAAATGTTACTCCACGACTAGCCCACTCAGGTTCCCGCCTGCCCTCCTGTGTGCTGACCTGCATCTGGGCTCATTCCCACCTGGTTTCCTTGCACTCAGAGAAAGAGACATCCTTCCTCCTGGCCAGAGAGAACCCTCTCCCTGTACAGGGGTCCCCCTGCTTCCTGCAGCCCCTGGGACCTCACGCCTCAGTCTTGCAACCCAACTTCCTCAGACCTTCACACCCCTCAGCCTCACCTTCTCTTTTCTCCACCCCTCACAGATAGATGTATGGAAATAAGCTGCCCTCGCTAACACAGCCCACGCAGGCTGGCCTCCACCGGTGGGGGCTTGTTCCTGGTCCAGGGCAGGGAGCTGGTGGGTTTGCTGCAGAGGCCTCCCGCCTTCTGCAGGGGCTGCTCTCTCTAAGGTCACCCGCGGCCTCCATGTTGCCACACACAACGGACACTTCAGTCCTTATCTGTCTGGGCTCTTTGCTGCTTTTGACACTGTGGACAGCTTCCTCCTTCTTGCAACTTTCTTTTCTCTTGGCTTATTTGATTCCATCATACAAAGTCTTTCAACAGCTATTTCTTGAGCACCTACTATGTGCCAGGCTCTGGGCACACCATAATACGATGTCCCTGCTCTCAGGGAGTTTACAATTTAAGGGAAGTGGGGAAAGGGGGACGAAAAAAATAAATAAATGTCAGGTGGTGATAAGAGTTGTAAAGAGAAATACAACAGGGAAGGAGGCTAGGAAGGGGGCTGGGGTTGGAGGTGGGCCTCACTGCAAAGGACATGAGAGCAGAAACCTATAGGAAGTGACAAATGCCTGGGAGATGAATGCTGCAAGGATGGGGAAGAGCAAGTGCAGAGGGTTGAGGCAGGAGCCTTCCTGAATGTTTGAGGAAGCCATTGTGGCTGGAGGAAATGGAGGAAGGGCAGAGTAGGAGGAGAAGGGGTCAGGTGTCTCAGTCCATCAGGGAAGACGCCCAGCCAAGTCATTTGGACTGTGGCCATTTCAAGGACTTTGGCTTTTACTTTGATACAGATGAAATACTATAGGAGTGTTCTGAGCAGAAGAGTGATTTTTAAATGATCACTTAGGCTGCTCTGGGGAGCATGCTGTATTTGTTAGCTTGAGCTGCCATAACCAAGTACCACACCCTGGGTGGCTTAAACCACGAATTTATTGTCTCACAGCTCTAGAGGCTGTGAGTCCAAGATCAAGGTGTTGACTGGAGACTCCAGGGAAGGGTCTGTTTTGGGCCCTTCTCCAACTCTGGGTAGCTTCTTGGCTTGTGACAGAAAACCTCCAGTCTTCCAAATGTCCCCTTTTTATAAGGATACCAGAGTCATTTTGGATTAGGAACCCCCATTCTATTTCAGTAGGACCTCATCTTAACTTTTATATCATCAATGACCCTGTTTCCTAATATGACATCTTCAATGACCCTGTTTCCTAATATGCCACATTCTGAGATCCGAGGGATCAGAATTTCAACATAGGAATCTTGGAGAGACACTGTTCAACCTCCAAGACATGGTTATAGAAAGGTAAGGGGAGGAGTGGGACAACTAATTAGGGGGTTATCACAGTAACCTAATGAGAGATGCTGCTCACTTGGACCAAAGTGTTACCAGTGGAGGTGTTGAGAAATGGTGAGGGTCTGGATATTACTTTACGTTAAAGCTGGCGTCCTTTGCTGATGGATTAGACGTGGGGTGTGAGGGAAAGAGGAAAGCCATGATGACTTGGGTTTAGAGCCTGAATAACCAGAGTGAAGTTGGACGTCTTGGTCTCCTAAGTCCTCTTCTCCCCTGGGGACCTTCCTCAGCAGCCTTTGCTGGGTCCTCCTCCTGGGTGGGCCCATCAGCTGCTGGGTTCTTCAGGGTTTTATCCTGGGTCAGTCCTTCAGTCTCTTCCTGATCAATACTTACTGTTCCCATGCTGAAGCCAGATGTCCTGACTGTGCTCTTTGGGTCACTCCTGCAGGCCCTGGCTGTGGAGGATGCTGAAGGAAGAAGACGCAGAAGCAGGACAACCCTGAAAGATTCAGCCTCTTCATCCTCAAACAGGTAGCTTCTTGGGTATTGTTGGTGTTGGAACATTTTACAGCAAAGCAGTCGTAAGACCATTTCTTGGACCCACATATTGTGGAGAACGGCCCAGGAAGCGGAGGAGGGCTGCTCTGGGCCTGGACATCCATTGATTTCTAGAAAATTTTCTTTGGGAAATGGTCAGGGATTGTGGATTCACATAATGGTTTTTGGCAGCTTCTGGAATGGGGTGGAGGGCGTCTTGTCTCTCTTGATTTCGCAGAGTTGTAAATAGTTGAGGATCCAATGGACGTCCACGGATGGTAGTTCTAGAAGTGTTTAGAAGGACTTAAAAATGTCTGGGATGCATCTCTGGAGAGTGGTGGTGTAGAAGGCTGCTGTGGGAAGCTCCACAGAGAATGCCAGAGGCGGATTCCTGGACTCAGGAGCCTTAGCTGGCCCTGGGGCATTCCTCGTGTTTTTATCAGCTCTGGCCTTAAGATCCCTTCCATTCTCAGTTTGTCCCTCCATAAAATGGGCATACAGCTATGATTCCTCTGCCGGGCCTCCCATAAGCTGTTTCAAGGGTCAGTAGTTTGTGCATAAATAGAATGTTAAGCTTTTATTTCAGGTGTAAACCCTGATCCAGCAGGAGATGGCTCCGTCCTCCACACATTCTTGGTGACAGTGGGGAAGCGGGTGGTGGTATCTGATTTGATTATGTCAGTGTGTGTGGTTTTGTTTTCTTGGCATGTGCCAAACTTTCCATTCCTCCTATGTGAGGCTCAGAGTTGATTGCTTCGGTTTCTTTTTTATTGTGCCTAATTCTGATTTAATTTTAAAGCCATTGTATCTCAGGGTTCCAGTCGGAAACATGTGGCTCGTGCAAATGGGGTAATTGAAGAGCCTCTACTGAAGGGACTATTTATAAGGATGCAGGCAGAGTTAAGAGAAGCCAACAAGGGATGCTGAAGCACCCAGGGTCAGCAGTGTCAGGGAGCTGTTACTGTGTGTAGGCCTGGAAGGAAGAGGGAGGGATTGGCTGTCAGGATGGGAAACAGGAGCTAGAGAGGTGTCCCTGGTAGAGGAATGTAATCAACCTACAGCAGCATGGCCAGGAAAGAGCCAAGAAAATAAATATCCTCATTGAACCCCTGAGATCTCCCGTCTCCTGATGCTGGTGCCTCCCATTAGGTAGCCTCAGTTAGAGCCAGAAGGCAAGGGAACTGGGTGGGTGCTGTCCACGGAGGGCAGAGCCTCTGTGGGGCAGAGCTGTGTGGAGGGGGATGGAGGGTGGATCTGCGGAGCGAATGGGAACAGTCTCACAGAGTCAAGAGTTGAAGGTCACTTGGATTACAAGGATGTTTCTACTTTAGACCAAAAGAAGCTTTTGTGTATGTTTGAGTGAAACTTTGCATTGTGAGGTCAGCACAATGAACTGATTAATCAGCTCATGTACCTGCCATGTGCAGGGATAGGGTGGACTGCAGGGTGGGCGTGAACCAGCAGCTCAGCAGTATCCTAAACCATCCAAGGTTTTTTTTGTTTTTTTTTTTTAATCTCGCTGCTCCTTTCTCCCTGGGTCAGTTCATCCTCAGGCTGGCTTCTGCACCAAACTGGCTTCTGCACCAGGCTGTGGGGAGACTGGGGGTGTGTAGAGTTCTGGACACTGTCAGGGGAGGAGGAAAATAGATCTTGGGAGCCACAGCTGACATCCATCATACTGTACCACCGGT
Organism: Mandrillus leucophaeus; assembly: GCF_000951045.1. Lineage (NCBI taxonomy): Eukaryota > Metazoa > Chordata > Mammalia > Primates > Cercopithecidae > Mandrillus > Mandrillus leucophaeus. The sequence goes on along the minus strand of NW_012103142.1, from coordinate 10,112,547 downwards.
AGAAGTAGAATAATAACCTTACTAATTTGGACCAGTCATTGGGGATAATAGTGAGAGGACACTCAACCTTAACTAGTAAAAGTTTGAATCTTCCAGTGTTTTAATGTGGTATAGTGTCAAGCAGAACCTTCCCAAACACATCCTGTTAGAAGCAGGTAGCATCTGTTCTTCAGTGTGTCTTAAAACGTAGGACCGTCTAGCAGGCTAAATATACCTTCTGAAATCCCGTTTAATTTCTCATTTGCTTATTCAACCTTTTAATAGCCAGAGTAAACACTGAACTCAAATTCTGGGTTGGTGAAGATTAAATTACAGTAATGAGGTTCCTCATTTATAACCTCATCTATAAAATGGAAATAAGAATAGCACCTACTTTATAGGTTTGCTGTAAGGATTAACTGAGGTGATCCGTCCGAGTCAAGCGCTTAGCCCAGTGGCTAGCCCAATAATTGTTACCTTTATTAGTGTCATATATTGCCAAATATTGTCACCTTTATGTTTTTATGTACATGTTTAATCTAGAAAATTAACTCTCTTCACAACAAATATATTATCTGCTGCTGATTAGTTCTGTTAGAGAGAAGGTAAATAAAGGTATTAAAATATTTAGTGTTTGTGGATTCTTTTTTTTACTGAAGTGTTTTTTTTTGTTTGTTTGTTTGTTTGTTTTCTGTTAGAATTCATTTTGGGGGAAGCCTAAATAGAGAGAAGTTTAAGGAGCATACAATTAAAAATAGATATAACCTCTAGAATATAGAGATTTTAAAATTTTATGGCAATATGTTCTTATATTCTTAGTTGAAAAATCTCTTAAATAGTTGATGGCCTGTCATGACCTGTGCCAGCTGATTTTTTTTTTTTTTTGAGACGGAGTCTTGCTGTGTCGCCAGACTGAAGTGCTGAGGCACCAACTTGGCTCACTGCAATCTCCGCCTCCCAGGTTCAAGCGATTCTCCTGCCTCAGCCTCCCGAGTAGCTGGGACTACAGGCACGCGCCACCATGCCCGGCTAATTTTTGTATTTTTAGTAGAGACAGAGTTTCACCATGTTGGCCAGGATGGTCTCAATCTCCTGACCTCATAATTCACTTACCTTGGTGTCCCAAAGTGCTGGCATTACAGGTGTGAGCCACTGAGCCTGGCGATTTTTTTCCTTATTCTCAGTTTGGAGGCTCTGGAGGGATAAGTGACCTCCTTGCCTTTGGTTTCCTGAACCAGCTGTCCTGGGAGGATGGATGGATTTTCGGATCACTGGGATTGAGTGAGATGCCGCAGTACTGAGAAGCTAGTCTCGGGCATACACTTTAGTAGAATTTCAGCTGACGATATGGTGAATCATTCCCGAAAGCCTCTGGTGCCACAGGGCTGACCTCTCAGAATCCCAGGAGGGTCAAGCATCTTGATTTGGGTTTCCCAGATTAATGGTGGGGAGAGCACAGGTTGGCACAGGGCCTCCAAAAGCTTTACCACCTGTTTCAGAACCAGGAGGAGGAGGCTTTGATGATGGAGGGCTGAGCATGTAGGGTGCAGCAGGAGAACAGTGTTCCAGAATGACCAGGAGCTTTGAAGACTACATTCTTCATCCCCACTCCCCTGAGTGTTGACTAAAGTTAGACTTCCGTTTTCTGTAGGTTGTTAGTTGCACTTGGGGCTTGCCACCATTTTGATACCTAGATGAGCACTGATTGACTCCAAA
>NW_012103142.1:10107711-10109682 GCF_000951045.1 Mandrillus leucophaeus | reverse complement strand
GGGACAGAAAGACTGCTTGCTCGCCCGTGTGAAATTATGAATGGAATCATGAAATCCTGGAGCCAAAGCAAGTTTGTTGCCTTCCTGCAGGACTGTCCTAACACTCATCACCTTGACTGGCAAAAGGTGTCCTAATTCTAACATTTCATGGGTCTCCTGTAAACAAGGACGTGATCTCAGATGTGTCTTTCTCAATAAAAAGAAGACCATTCTGTGGCACTCTAACACCTACAGTTATTGCCTGTTAACCGCATTCCTGGGCAAAGCATTACCATTTGAGTCCTTCTAGTATCCTCATCTGTGCTCATATGCTTTTATGGCACAGTTCTTGCACGTTCTAGCAAACACTGGATTTTTTTTTTTTTTTTTTTTTTTTTTTTGAGACAGTCTTACTTTGTCACCCAGGCTGGAGTGCAGTGGCACAGTCTTGGCTCACTCCAACGTCTTCCTCCTGGGATCAAGCAATTCTCCTGCCTCAGCCTCCTGAGTAGCTGGGATTACAGGCACACACCACCAAGCCTGGCTAATTTTTGTATTTTTAGTAGAAACGGGGTTTCACTATGTTGGTCAGGCTGGTGTGGAACTCCTGACCTCGTGATCCACCTGCCTTGGCCTCCCAAAGTGCTGGGATTACAGGCGTGAGCCACTGCACCCGGCTGACATTGGATCTTAATTTGTTCAGACCCCTTACCACTGGTTTCACTTAAGGCATATCTTACTCCATGGCAGATGACATTGTACTTTTTGACAGACATTACCACAACATTTTTGTCTTAGCTCAGGCTGCCATAACAAAATACCATAAAGTGGGTTGCTTAAACAATAGAAATTTATGGGCCGGACGCAGTGGCTCACACCTGTAATCCCAGCACTTTGGGAGGCTGAGGTGAGTGGATCATGAGGTCAGGAGTTTGAGACCAGCCTGGCCAACATGGCAAAACTATGTCTCTAAAAATACAGAAAAATTAGCCAGGTGTGGTGGCGGGCACCTGTAATCCCATCTATTCGGGGGGCTGAGGCAGGAGAATCATTGAACCCGGCAGGCGAAGGTTGCAGTAAGCCAAGCTTGTGCCACTGCACTCCAGCCTGGGTGACAAAAGAGCAAGACTCCGTCTCAAAAAAAAAAAAGAAATTTATTTTTCACAGCTCTGGAGGCTGGGAAGCCCAAGATCAAGGTGCTCAGCAAGGTAAGTTTTATTCTGAAGCCTCGTCTCTTGGCTTGTGAGTGAGAGCCATCTTGCTGTGTGCTCACCTGATCTCTTCCTTGTGCACCCAGAGACAGGAATCTCCTCTTCCTCTTCTTATAAAATCACCCATCCCATCGTGAGAGCTTCACTCTCATCACCTTACCTAAACTTAATTATCTCTCAAAGACCTCATCTCCGAATGGCATCCCATTGGGGTTTAGAGCTTCAACATAGGAGTTTGGGGGAAGATAAACATTCAGTCCAAAACAACTCTGAGCCTTTATTTGTGGTGCCTGTGAAGTGCTTGTAGGGTCACTGGTCCAGGGGCCCTGCAGTACAGAAAGCCTTAGAGTGACAAGTGTTCATTGCAGTGGAAGAGGGGAAGCATCCTAGGCTGGAGATGACACAATAAAATGGGAAGTTGGAAGACCTTTACCACAGAGCTGGAGTTGACCTGGGGCTAGACAGAGGTTCTCCTTGTCTCTCCAGGTCTTAGCTTTTCTAGTTCCGAATGTCAGTGGTCAAGTTGTGGTTGCCAAACTTGGTCAGCCTCAATGAAATTTGAATGGTTCAACACATCCAATATACCATGATCACCTTCTATAACCTTCATGTGCCTCTTAAAAGGAGGCTCTTGGAACCAAAGCCTGGGAAAATGCGTTTTTTTCTCAACACTTTATCATCTTGGGCATTTACTCCCTTTTCTTGGGGGAAAGAACGGCCATAAATTATAATAGAGCTGTTCCGTTTGAGATCAGTATCTTACATGTCATTCTAAATGTAT
>NW_012103142.1:10070282-10104175 GCF_000951045.1 Mandrillus leucophaeus | reverse complement strand
CAAAGGAATTTTGATCGCTGTAAACTAGTGGTTCTCAAATGAAGATTGCCTGGACCAAGAAAGCACTAGGAGAGAGAGAGAGAGAAAAAAAAAAAAAAAAAAAGCTTTAGGGCATTGGCCTAGGACTCCCAGTCTTTTTTATTTTGCCAAGTTAGGACATTTTAAAAACTCTTAACACTCATCACCAAGCTTTTATGAAAAAACCATCTTAATGCCAAAGTAGTAGGAAAAGATAATACAAGAACAAAACAAAAATCTTTAAATTGAAAACGCTCAGCTTTAGGAATAATTTACTACATTGTTCTTATTTTTCTGACATCACTTGTGAAAAGTACACCAAGGGAGGGTGGGCACTGCCCTGCATTTGCCCTCCTGGTGTTGGGCGCTCACCCGGTGATGTGGAGTTAGCTACTGAATGCGCAACTGTAGGGAAATACACCCTACTTTTTGAAGCCTCACTTGGAGCCTAAGAGTTCTCTAGAGTCATATCTTGATTGGATTTATAAGTTAAAGTTGGGAGAAAATCCATTTTAATACAAGTTTTGGTAAATCCAATTTATTTTATAAAGAAGGAACCGTTTACCCTCCAGTCATTAACTTAGAATTGTTAGTTTAATTTTCCACCAGCAGGAAGAAAATCTTGCAATACCTAAGTAGTTCAAATTAGAAAGTGTGTCAACAGTTTTTCCTTTTCCACCATTTAACCCTAAAATTGATAAATGTCTTCAATTTGATCTGGCTTTCAGTTGTATGGTATGCCTCTGCAGGTGGGAAAGGGTGTGTGCGCCACCCCCCCACCCCCCCACAAATATGCAGAAAGCTTGGTTTGATCCCTGGAGCTCCAGAAAGGAAGGGGTGCTTGTGAGAAATGTTGCTGGTAAGTGCTAGTATTAATACTTATAGCAGTCACTTGCTGGTGTTAGTACTTGTAGCAAAAGTTGCATCTCAGAAGTGCCAAAATAGTGTGACTTTTTAAGACGCCTTTTGGAGTCATTAAAAATCCCCAAACATACACCCAACCACCCCTGCCATCCAGAAGCTTAACTAAACATTACTCATTCTGCTTTCATTACACGTCTGCCTGGCTTTGCCACAAACACACTTTGCCTTCCAGCCAGGATTAAGCTTCTGTGTTAGGCCATGACTGGTGTGAAAGCAACTCCACTATCCTTGTTGACCGGGACAGAAAGACTGCTTGCTCGCCCGTGTGAAATTATGAATGGAATCATGAAATCCTGGAGCCAAAGCAAGTTTGTTGCCTTCCTGCAGGACTGTCCTAACACTCATCACCTTGACTGGCAAAAGGTGTCCTAATTCTAACATTTCATGGGTCTCCTGTAAACAAGGACGTGATCTCAGATGTGTCTTTCTCAATAAAAAGAAGACCATTCTGTGGAACTCTAACACCTACAGTTATTGCCTGTTAACCGCATTCCTGGGCAAAGCATTACCATTTGAGTCCTTCTAGTATCCTCATCTGTGCTCATATGCTTTTATGGCACAGTTCTTGCACGTTCTAGCAAACACTGGATTTTTTTTTTTTTTTTTTTTTTTTTTTTGAGACAGTCTTACTTTGTCACCCAGGCTGGAGTGCAGTGGCACAGTCTTGGCTCACTCCAACGTCTTCCTCCTGGGATCAAGCAATTCTCCTGCCTCAGCCTCCTGAGTAGCTGGGATTACAGGCACACACCACCAAGCCTGGCTAATTTTTGTATTTTTAGTAGAAACGGGGTTTCACTATGTTGGTCAGGCTGGTCTGGAACTCCTGACCTCGTGATCCACCTGCCTTGGCCTCCCAAAGTGCTGGGATTACAGGCGTGAGCCACTGCACCCGGCTGACATTGGATCTTAATTTGTTCAGACCCCTTACCACTGGTTTCACTTAAGGCATATCTTACTCCATGGCAGATGACATTGTACTTTTTGACAGACATTACCACAACATTTTTGTCTTAGCTCAGGCTGCCATAACAAAATACCATAAAGTGGGTTGTTTAAACAATAGAAATTTATGGGCCGGACGCAGTGGCTCACACCTGTAATCCCAGCACTTTGGGAGGCTGAGGTGAGTGGATCATGAGGTCAGGAGTTTGAGACCAGCCTGGCCAACATGGCAAAACTATGTCTCTAAAAATACAGAAAAATTAGCCAGGTGTGGTGGCGGGCACCTGTAATCCCATCTATTCGGGGGGCTGAGGCAGGAGAATCATTGAACCCGGCAGGCGAAGGTTGCAGTAAGCCAAGCTTGTGCCACTGCACTCCAGCCTGGGTGACAAAAGAGCAAGACTCCGTCTCAAAAAAAAAAAAGAAATTTATTTTTCACAGCTCTGGAGGCTGGGAAGCCCAAGATCAAGGTGCTCAGCAAGGTAAGTTTTATTCTGAAGCCTCGTCTCTTGGCTTGTGAGTGAGAGCCATCTTGCTGTGTGCTCACCTGATCTCTTCCTTGTGCACCCAGAGACAGGAATCTCCTCTTCCTCTTCTTATAAAATCACCCATCCCATCGTGAGAGCTTCACTCTCATCACCTTACCTAAACTTAATTATCTCTCAAAGACCTCATCTCCGAATGGCATCCCATTGGGGTTTAGAGCTTCAACATAGGAGTTTGGGGGAAGATAAACATTCAGTCCAAAACAACTCTGAGCCTTTATTTGTGGTGCCTGTGAAGTGCTTGTAGGGTCACTGGTCCAGGGGCCCTGCAGTACAGAAAGCCTTAGAGTGACAAGTGTTCATTGCAGTGGAAGAGGGGAAGCATCCTAGGCTGGAGATGACACAATAAAATGGGAAGTTGGAAGACCTTTACCACAGAGCTGGAGTTGACCTGGGGCTAGACAGAGGTTCTCCTTGTCTCTCCAGGTCTTAGCTTTTCTAGTTCCGAATGTCAGTGGTCAAGTTGTGGTTGCCAAACTTGGTCAGCCTCAATGAAATTTGAATGGTTCAACACATCCAATATACCATGATCACCTTCTATAACCTTCATGTGCCTCTTAAAAGGAGGCTCTTGGAACCAAAGCCTGGGAAAATGCGTTTTTTTCTCAACACTTTATCATCTTGGGCATTTACTCCCTTTTCTTGGGGGAAAGAACGGCCATAAATTATAATAGAGCTGTTCCGTTTGAGATCAGTATCTTACATGTCATTCTAAATGTATGCTAACATGGTAATGTCCACATGGACACACACACGCTCATACACCCCTGTGCCAGGTGGAATATTTTAAGATATAAAAAAGCCTTTGAAAATCCTTTTAAACTCTCAAGGAACAGATAATTCCTATGTTATATAAACTGTTCTGGGATTGAGAAAAAAGATGGAAAACTTCCAGATCCTTCTTTCAAGCAAGCATGGCCCTGATATCAAAACAGGCAAGTCCCCAAAGGGAGGATCTATACCAGTCTCACTTAGGAATGTAAAAGTTTTAGACAAAATTCTGGTGAGTAGATTTCAACAATAGAGAATATGAATGTTCTGCCATAACCAAATAGATTATATTCCTGGAATGTAAGAATGGCTTCATATACATATATTACCCTATGGTTCACATAAGTTGTTTAAATAAAAATATGTAATAACCTCATTAATTCCAAAAGTGTATTCAATCAGTTTTTAAGTTTTTACATACCACTTTAAGAGTGATATATAAAGTGACCAATCTTTAACATTATAAGAAAGATCAGGTTCATGCAACCCACTGCCACTGTACTTACTGGTGAAACACTAAAGGCATCACTGGTTACCTCTTCAAGTTTTAGTCAATGCAGAGAGTCATAAAATAGTAACTTGGAGAATAAATATTATAAAGAAAAATGATAACGTTATTATTAACTACAGATTGCCTAGTTGTAGATGAAGAAGACTTAAAGAGTTTAACTAAAACCCTATTTCTAGATGATGAACTTGAAATTAAGGATTTGGATTCTTCTGAAATTAGTTCATGAGTCTAATGCCATTCCTCTGAAAGTCCCATCAGGATGTTTTAAATTTCACAAGATGTTTCTATGTCTGCTTGGAAAAATAAATAGATAAGAACATCGGGGGAATTCTGAAAGTGGTTTTGGGGGAAGGGAGTCAGATCTATTGGATATTAAAATATATAGCACTACCAGGTATTAAGATGCAATATAAAGCCTTTGTAATTAAAATACTATGGTGCTGTCATAAAAGGAGGAAGTAGATTAGTGAACTAGGATAGTTCAGAAATAGACCCTTGCATAAATAATTTAATAAATCATAAAGCAGTCATCACAAATCAGTGGGGAAGGGAAAATTATTCAATAAATAATTCTGATGCCTCATTAGCAATTTGGGAAAAATCATTTTGGCTTCACCAAAATGAATTACAGATGGATTAAACGATTAAAGTGCAAAATGTAGAGGCATAGGAAATCTGTAGCATTGAATATTGCTTAGAAACAAAGGAAAGCATTCAAAAAGGAAAAGAATAGTCAATCAAACTACAGGAAAATGAAGCGTTTATGTAAAAAAAACACAGGGAAACAGATTGGGGAAAGACTGGCAATAATATGACAGCATTAATCTTTATACTGTGAAGTGCTCAAATTAAAAAGAAAAGTACTAAACCTTGTTAGAACACTTGAATAGATAAATAAATACAACACTAAACAAATATATAGAAAATGTACAAATTCAGTAGTAATAAGAAATATGCCCTCTCATGGCTTTGCAGGCTGCATCTGGACCCTTCCCCCAAGCACTGACACAAGCACCCTCCAAGGCAGCTGGATCCAAACCCGGATCCCATCCATGCCTCACAAAGGGCCTCTGGCCACATTCCAGCTCTTACACCAAGACCCCTGAAGATCTTCATCCAAGCTGGTGATAGGTACATATATTCTAGCTACTTTTGTGTACATTTGAAATTTTTCACAATAAAACATAAAAAAATTAAAGTAATACATGTCCATTGTTGAAAGCTTATAAAATATAGCAAATATGTAATTCCACAACTACCATCACCATTTTGATTGAAATCCTCCCATAATCTTTTCTTATGCATTTATAACGTGTTTATATATATATATGTATATACACACACTTTTTTTAAACAATAAAGAAATCATACTACTTGAATTGCTTTATATCCTGCTTTTTTACCTTATGAGCATTTTTATGCTTTGTTCATTCAGATATTCAGCATAATTTTAATGGCTATAAATTGTTTCAATACATGAATACACATACACACATGTATCATAATGTATTTAACCAGCTCCTTACAGATAGAGTTTGTTTGTTTTTTGAGGTGGAGTTTCGCTTTTGTTGCCCAGGCTGGAGTGCAATGGCGTGACCTTGGCTCACTGGAACCTCCACCTCCCGGGTTCAAGCGATTCTCCTGCCTCAACCTCTTAAGTAGCTGGGATTACAGGCACCCGCCACCACGCCTGGCTAATTTTTTGTATTTTTACTAGAGACGGGTTTCACCATGTTGGCCAGGCTGGTCTCAAACTCCTGACCTTAGATGATCCACCCTCCTTGGCCTTAGTGCTGGGGTTACAGGAGTGAGCCACCACACCCGGCCCTGAGTTGTTTTTTTTTTTTCATCTTCCTATTCAAACAACTCTGATGCATAGTTTGCATATTGTTTAATTACTTATTTCAACAAATATCTAGAAAGGCAAACGGGTTGTGGTTGTTTTTTGTTTGTGTTTTTTGAAAGGGAGTCTCACTCTGTCGCCCAGGCTGAGGTGCAATGGTGTGATCACAGCTCACTGCAGCCTCGAACTCCTGGGCTCAAGCCCAGCCTCCTGATTAGCTAGGACTACAAAGTGATGAGTTTACAGGTGTGAGTCACTGCACCCGGCCTGGGAAAGCTAAGGCATTTTTTTCCTGTTGTCATACCAAATTACTGATTGAAATTATGATACAATTTTCAACTCCTTTTTTCAGTGTATATGATTACCCATTTCATGATAATCTTAGCAATGTTGGATCCTGTATTCATAATATTTTAAATGTATAAATCTGATAAAGAGATAAAGACTATCTCATTTTCATTTGCATGTATTTGATTATTAGTGAGTTTGAAAATCTTTTTATATGTGTATGTCATTTACATTTCATATTTTGTAACTAAGTGGTTATGTCTTTTCCCCCAGTTACTACATTTAACTCTCACTTAACTGGCTCACAAGGGCTCTTTACATATTAAAGGATTCTAACCTTGGTTCATTTTTGGACAATTCATTTGTCCAGAATTGTTTAAGTAGATCTTGCTAAAAGGTCGTACGTCTAGATTTTTTCCCTTTGAGCTCTTGTAATTTTTTACTTTTTTTTTTTTTTTTTTTTTTTTTTTTTTTTTGAGACGGAGTCTCGCTCTGGCTCCCAGGCTGGAGAGCAGTGGCGTGATCTCAGCTCACTGCAAGCTCCGCCTCCCAGGTTCCCGCCATTTTCCTGCCTCAGCCTCCCGAGCCCCTGGGACTACAGGTGCCCGCCACCGAGCCCGGCTAATTTTTTTGTATTTTTTTAGTAGAGATGGGGTTTCACCGTGTTAGCCAGGATGATATCGATCTCCTGACCTCGTGATCCACCAGCCTTGACCGCCCAAAGTGCTGGGATTACAGGCGTGAGCCACCGCGCCCGGCCATAATTTTCTACATTTTAATGTTTGTAACCACATTCACTATTTTAAGATTTCACCATATAACACTGCTACCTAAAGTCTGCTTTTTTATTTCAGTAACTTTTTGGTTATCAAATAAGACATGTTTGTGGTCAAATCAAATAAATTTTAAAAATATACCTATAATTTGACTAACATACAGTGCATCACATAAAATTTGGTAATTTCCTTTTATTAGGTTTTCTGTGTGTGCATATTAAGGTAACACTAGCTGAAGAAACCATTAAAGCACCAAATTATGAGACTGGATGCACTGACTCACGCCTGTAATCCGAGCACTTTGGGAGGTCGAGGCTAGAGGATGGTTTGAGCCCAAGAGTTCAAGACCAGCCTGGGCAACAGGGCAAAACCCTATCTCCATAAAAAATTAGCCAGGCACGGTTGTGTGCCTGTGGTCCCAGCTACCCAGGAGGCTGAGGTGGGAGGATCACCTGAGCCTGGGAGGTTGAGGCTGCAGGGAGCCGTGATCATGCCACTGTATTCCAGCCTGGGTGACAGAGTTGGGACCCTGTCTCAAAAACAACAACAACAACACCCACACCAAATTATGGCTTAACACAATAGAGTTTATTTCTCACTCAGTCCAACATGGGTGTTTCGGATTGGTGGTCACTCCACCGGTGGAGCCCTCCCCTGAGCGATTCAGCAGCCTAGGCCCCTTCCATTGGTTGCTCTTCCATTCCCTAGGGTCTTGGAGTCCCCTGTGTCCGTTTGGCAGATGGAGGAAGAGAGCATGGAGAAGGCACATCACTTTCCACCTCCCTCAGCCTGGAAGTGCTCAAATCACTTTCCATTCCATTGGTGGGAGTAGTTACATGGCACCACCTAGATACAGGGGGTGCTGGGGCATGTAGCCCCTGGCTGAGCAGCTGCTTCTTGCCGAAAATCCCACACTCTGGAAAGAGAAGCATAAATATTTGTTGGACATTTAGCTGAATCTGCCACAAGATACTATATTTATAATGCACATGATATATATAATGTATATGCTGTATGTTTTTCCTTCACAAAATAGAACCATCCTATTAATAGCTTTGAGTTTTAGCATAATTTTGGGAGCATTTCCCTGTGTCTTTAAATCTTTTTCAAAAACATGAGTTTTAAAGCCGACATAGCATTCCTTGTATTGATGTATCATTTATTTAACTATTTTTCTATTATGGTACCATTGGATTTTTCTAGATTTTTATTAGTATGAATATTGCTGCTATAAATGTCTTTGCACATAAATCTTGGAGTATTCCTCTGATTATTTCATCAGGGAATATTCTTGGGAGTGAACTCAGTATTAAGGCTAGTGATCCATATCACCAGATGGCCCTTCAGAAATGTGGACTAATTTACAGTCATCAGTAGCATCTGAGGATTTCTATTTCAGAGCATCCTTGACTATCGTGAACAGTATAGTTGTTTCAGTTTTTGCCAGTTTGATCGTTGAAAATAGTATCGCGTTGTTTCAGTTTGCAAACTTTGCTTACTAATGGATTTGAACATTTTTCATGAGGCCATCAGTAATCTGCGTGTGTGTGTGTGTGTGTGTGTGTGTGTGTGTGTGTGTATGTGAGAGAGAGAGAGAGAGAGAATTGCCTCTTTGGGTCTTTTCTCATTTTTATTTTGCAGTGTTCCATCTTTTGAAAAATCATTTACAGGGGATTTTTATGCGGTGTGTGTATTCACTTGTCACATGTTGCAAGTGTTCTTATCTAGCTTCTTATTTTCATGTTTTTGCTGCATAACCTCATTTTCTTAAGTTAAACTCTGCAGTTGGAACCCCAATGTGTGGTGTTATATCCATTGAGTCTTGCCCAGTTAACAGTACTCCTGAGATTAAGAACATTTTAAAAAGCAAACCAGACTCTTTTTCCTGACCTGTCATAGGGTTTGAATGTCCTTAATGTGAATGTTTGTTATCTGAGAGTGAGGAGGTTTAAACTCGTCATCAAGAAAATGGACTTGACAGGAAGGATTTGGGGCAGGGGTCTAAGTTATCCATGGAGATAGTGAGATCAGCTTCTCCATGCTCCTTCCCTTCCCTGGGAACTTCAGAGAGGCAGAGAGGCAGGCTGAGAGATGGCATCTGATGACTCCATGCTTTAACCAAGTGAGTAACAGTGGGGACTCAGGGTCCATCTGGCCATTTTTTGTGTTAGAGCTTATAAAGAACACACGTGTTAGAGCATCAGGGACAGAAACTGTGGCACAGGGAAGTTAAATGTAGTTTTAGCTCTGTCACTAACTAACAGACTGTGTGACCCGGAGCAAGTCGCTTGTCTACTCTGGACCTCGTTTACTCATTTGCAAAACATGAGGGTTTGTTCTAGGTAGATGTGTTGGGTTAGTGAATTCCAGAGCTGTGTGGTGGGCTTCTCAGTGAGGCCTCTGTTGCATTCACTGGCTGCACTGACCTGTGTCAGGTGGTTGGTCAAGGAGCAGGGAGAAGTCTAGTCCCTTTGGTCTCCCAAATGATTTATGAAGGAAATCAATCTAGTATGTATCTGTTCCAGATAGAATGCGATCTAAATATGATAGTCCACTAATAAGATTAGATGAATCTAATACGATTTTCCTCTAAAACACAAATACTGTACCACTTTTAATTGTAGTAGCCAAATTAAATTACTCATCCCAAATTAGATTTTCAGCAAACTTAATTTGAACATGAGCTCAGTACTGCAGGCCCTGAGTAATTTTTTAAGATATAAAATAAATCAGTGGGATACTGGTATTGTTCCTCTGGGCTCTTCGGCGGTTACCATGAAAGGGAATAGGTAAACATCTGGAGAAAACAGGCAGAAATAGAGCTGAGATGGACACTAATTCTTTGGCTTACCATTGAAGGGTTTTACCCCCTCCATCACTGTGACCCTCCCTGGTCTTAGAAGACAGGAAGCAAATGAAGGCAGACTCAGTAATCACTTTGGTTTTATTGCTTATGATTGTCTTTCTTCTTTTTGTTCCTTGAATGACCTTTTTCACCTCTTCACCCACTTCAGGACACCAGGTAGGAAATGGTTCACTGGGTAGCTTATGGAGCCACAGGTTTAGTGAGGAGTTAGAAGTTACCTGAAAACCAACCCAGACTGGTTCAAGCAAAAGAAGAAAATGTATTGGCCTATGTGGTTGAACAATCTAGGGGTAGATTCTAGCATCAGGTGAGGCTTTACCCAGGGCTCAGCTGAGATGCCCCGAAACCAGTTTTTCCAGTGGAAAAAAAACAAGACAGCTTCCTTGATGGGCTACCCAAAGGTCTGGAATTGAGTTTAGTTGCCCCTGACCGGGTTCCCTTGGCTCCTGTGCTCCCCTAAAACAGATACTGTCTGAGAGGATTGGACAAATTGAGAGATTCAGAAGACTCTTGGGAAAGTAGACAGGGTAGTTAGTGAAGCTGGGAAAGTAGGTCCCTCCAAACCCTCATGGTGCATTATACAGAGCCTTCGGCAGTTCCAAGCACTTAGGCTTACACTGTCTCATTTCAACTCTAAATGACCCTGAGAGATAGATAGGACATGTTCATGGATGCGGAAGTAAAGGTGGGATCAACTTACCCAAGACCTTGCAGTGGTGGAACTGGGACCAGACTCACTATCTCGTGAGTCTTCCATTTCTTTTCACTGTATCCTGCCTTCCTTCTAACTTATCTTTCCCACTGCCCCCTTCCTTCCATTCCTTTTAGCACCATTGCAGTGTTCTTCATTAAATAGACAGTCAATGGTTGTTAACTTGTTATTGAGTGACCAGTGTACCATTAGACCAAAGGTGGCCTTTTTGCTCATACTTAGTGAATATCATTATAGCAAAAACCAATGTGGTCGATTCCCAGTTATTAATCTGTAGATCGTCCCCGGTAATTCAGTTTCTCTTTCTCTGAATTATGGAATGTTCTTCTAACAGAAGGATGAAATTTGTTTAGCTTGAGGGTAGACCTGTAAAGAGGAGCCAGGGAGGCCGGGCGTGGTGGCTCACGCCTGTAATCGCAGCACTTTGGGAGGCAGAGACAAGTGTATCACCTGAGGTTGAGAGTTCGGGACCAGCCTGGCCAACATGGTGAAACCCTGTCTCTACTAAAAATAAAAAATTAGCTTGGCATGGTGGTGCATGGCTGTAATCCCAGCTACTCGGGAGGCTGAGGCAGAAGAATCGCTTGAACCTGGGAGATGAAAGTTGGTAGTGAGCCAAGATCGCCACTGCACTCCAGCCTGGGTGACAGAGTGAGACTCCATCTCAAAAAAGAAAAGAAAAGAAAAGAAAAGAAAAGAAAAAAAATGCCAGGGAAATTTGGGTATGTGTTTATACAGACATGCACACTGACTTTCATTACAGGGTTAAGTGTGTTTCAATTCCCCACCTTCATAGTGTGGACAGCTGAAGTCAGATTTGATGCCCATCTTTCTATTCCAGTGTAACTCACATTTGTGAAGGTCACTATTGGCAAGTTTCCTATTTACTCAAGCCAAAGACGTGTGGATAGGTGTGCCATTTAGAAACACTTTCAGTAATAACTATACATTCATCTTTGATTTTTGAGAAAAATCATAGATACCTGCTATGTTCTTCCTGCCCGGAAAATGCTCCCCGTTTGGTATTACTTCTCAGGTTTTATTTCTGCTCCCTCTGGGGAACTCTGCGGACTTTGTCCAGCTTTGTTGCTCCTTGTGCTGAAATTCTGTGTTCCACAGTTAGCTCTTCCCCATACCTGGTGGTTCGCAGATTGGTTTATCTGTGAGCGTTTTATCTCCTTGATCATTTGGCTCACTCTTTGAGGTCAGGGCTTGGTCTTACCACTTTTCTTTTGTTTTTAGTCCTCCACAGCACATACTGCCATGTGAAGGAGAAGCGGTGATCCGTTGGTGTTTGCCTCGGTGGCTGGGGCGGTTGCTGTCCTGAGGTCTCCTGCATGACCAGCATTTATACATGATTTTGCAGTTGTTCCGTTACTTATCTACATTCTCACAGTACAGTTCTTGGCACATCTTAAGGGGAAAGTAAATATGTGTTGAATAATTGAACGATTCTCACCTCTACACCATCCCTGCCTGCACATCCACTCCCTCTCCCTGACTGAACCATCAGTTCTCAGAAGGCATAGACTGTGTCTTATTGTGCTTCGTGTTCTGAATCTTGCCTAACAAACTTTCTGCCGCATAGTAAATGCTCAGTAAATCCTTGTTGAATGAACAGATTATGTGGGTGGAGTAATCTCTTAGAACCTGCCTTTGGGAGAGGTGGGTGGGAACTGAAGCTCTAAGAGGGAAGAGGGAGATGGAGAATGAATGGGGATGGCTTCAAGATTGAGTGCGCCAACCTCTCCAGCTTCTTCTGATTTCCAAGTTTGTTACAGATAAGGTGCTTATTTCTCCAAGAGGGATACATGGGGTCCTCTCCCAACTGGTCGACTGATAAGCTCGTGTCTGTGAAACAGTGGAATAAAGGATAGTGGCTGTGATTCTAGGTTTTATTTTAAGAACAATAAAGAATTTTATTCTACCTCAGCCCCTTTGGAAACCTGTATGGTTGAGATGAGAGGATACAAGCCAGAAGGACCAGCAGGAAGGACACAGTAGTCACCTCCCTGGGTTGACCATTGGCCCCAGGGGTGCTAACGAGCAGTGACGGTTCCACAAAGGATGTGAGAAAGAACACCCAGTTATCAGGCAACTTCTTAGCATCCCTGAGGATGGTATGGCTGGGTTGACCAACTTGTCCTGCTGTCCTGGTTTTAGTACTGGAAGTCCTGAGTTGTAGGATGGCTGGTCTCTTTAGATGCCACTTGCTCTCTTCCCTGCCCCCTGCAAAGCTGTCTTTTGAAATTCCTTTTCCCTTTGCAGTGTCCTTGACTTGGCCTCTTTCCTCCTCTTTCTGCCTTCTCCACTGCTTCTACCCGAGCCTTGCTTGCATTTCTAATAGAGGCCTTTCTAGAGCAGTGCTCTGAATCACTGTGGATTGACCAGAGTTCTTGGAGCTGGACATAGACGCAGATGCTTCTCTTCCTCTCTGGCTCTGGTTGGCTCCTGAAATCAACTGAGATGTGAAAGCTTCTGTCACAGAGAGTTAGAATTCATCTGCCTTCAGGGGGAGTCGACCCTCTGTGCAGGAGGCTGTTTGTGCACATGTGGTGCTCAGTAAGTGGGCAGCTGATTAACTGGTCAAAGAAGCACCCCCTGCCTGGAAGACAGGGGCAGGGGAATCGGCAGTGACTGGGGTGGCTCTGCCCACAGTCCTGAGGTGACAGGCACTGAGGTCCACCTCCTGTCTCCAGCCTCAGCATCCTGGTCTGCTGCTGGCTCAGCCTGAGCATGAGCCCGCCCTCTTCCTCGCAGCCTTCTTGCCCACACTTACCTCATTTTTCTTAGAACTCCCATTACACATATAGTAAGCGCTGTGCCGTTAAGGGAGTGCACTTGTTTTCTTCCTCGTTTCTTGTGTGTTAGTCCTTCTCTGAAGGCTGACTTTATCTTTTGTTTCCTTTTCTTCCACCTGATAGCACCTGCTGGGCCCAGAGTTGGCCCTCACTGGGTGCATATTATTGATTAATGGCACCTCGGTGATTTATGGGTGACAGGGGGGTGTGTAAGTCACTGGGTTGGTTTCGTATGGGCACCTGTATACAGAATATGCTGTCAGAATGGAGAAGGAGGGCAGGAATCAAGACAGTGCTCCAAGCCAGGCCCAGGATCTTGGATGGAATTCAGTTATCCTGACTTCCAGTTTAATACTGGCATGGGAGAATGAGGCTTTTAATGCAAAGTGGATTTTTAGTTGCAAAAGACTGCACTTTATATATTAGTTTAGCTTTACATTTTCTGAAACATTCTAATATAATTTAAAAACAATCACAGAGGATTAAATAATTCTGAGACTGCTCTGGAGAGGCAGTGAAATAGTTTTTGGTTTTTAGAGTTTTCCTTTTTTGGAGGAGTTCTGAAAGAGGTGCTGCTGAGTCCTAGGCCCATGTAAACCTCGTTCTGTTATTTCTCTCAGCATTGCCGGTCTGTGAGTGAAGAAGCTGCACCAGCCCGCTGTCAGGAAGGTGGGTAAGCTGTCACTGGGCCTCACTTCTTGCTCGGGTCCTCTGTAACCAACGTATGTTTCTCCCGTGTGTGTGTGTGTGTGTGTGTGTGTGTGTGTGTGTGTGCGCGCGCGTGCGCACATGCATAAATGTGTTTGCTTTCCAGTGTAATTGCTTTACAAACTTATAGGAATAATACATGGTCTTTGTAAAACATTTAGAAAGAAGTTAAAATCGTCTTTGCTCCTACCTTTTAGAAAGAACCGCAATGAACGTTTTCATGTGTAGCTTTCTAGACTTTTTTTTCTGTCCACTCACACATGCTCAGACACACAGTAATGCTTTTACACAGATGAGATCATCATATATAGAATTTAGAGGCAGGCCTGCCTTCTTTTGCCTAACAATATATTATGGACATTTTCTCCATGACAATATAGGTTCACTTGCTCATTCATTCAGCAAATACCACATGCCTACCACATGTCCAGCACTGTCCTGGGTGCTGAAGATATAGCAATGAACAAAACAGAGAAGATTCCCTGCCCTCATGGAACCTATAATCTAGTTGGGCTAGACATGCGGTAACAAATAAGTACAATATGTAGAAGGTTAGAAGGTAATAAGTGTTGTGGGAAAATAATGAGACAAAGAAGGTGGATAGGGTGCACTTTGCAGTTTTCATGCAGGTGGTCAGGTGAAGTGGCAGCCTTTGAGCAAGCATCTGGTAGGGGGCTGTGACATTTAGCAAGCAGCATGTCCTGCCAAGGTGGCTGCTTGGGTTGATCTGCAGTTGGGACTGGAGGAGATATCCTATCAGAGCCTTAGTAGCACTGGGCAGGAACTGCCCAGATGCCTTGTGGTAGAAAAGATGGCCCAGGCTTGAGCACTCAAGCATTTTCCTGTGTTAGTCATTAACAATAATGATGACCACCATTTATATATCATTATACAGTTTCCAAAGCAGCTTTTTACCTATCCTCCTGGCCCTGTTGCTTACTAGCTACACAGTTTTGGGTAAATAACTCATCTTCTCTGGGCCTCAGTTTCCTCATTTACAAAATAATAGGATTTTTATACAGCTGAAATGAGTTAATGGAAGCGATATGCATAGAGCAGTGCTGGTCAGAGCTCAGAAAGTTCAGCTGTTATTATGACTGCCTTTCCGTTACTGCTGGCACCCAACCTGCGAAGAGGACATTCTGCTCAGTTTAGAGATGAGGAAGCTGAGGCTTGGGGAGTTTAACAGCGCTAGTTAACAAGTTTGGAACAATAGTGGAGGCGTGGAGCAGGGTCTCCAGTCTGGCCTTGAGACTCCAGGCAGCTCGGTCTTTGGGAGCACTTGCGTTTCTCTAGGTGAATGCAGCTCCTTCTCCTTCAGGTGGGATGCCCAGGAAGAGTTGGCCTCCAATTCTATGCAGTGCCTTCTTGCCTGCTCTGTCGGCCTGGGGCCAAGGGACGGTTAGGGCAGAAATAAGGAAGGATATGGCTGGAGCTTCCACAGGCAAGAACTGAGGCTCAGCAGCTCTGCTGGCATCCCCACACGGTCAGTTATGCCTCAGTTCATCTTCCTCCCCCTACCGTCTTAACACTGTAGGCGCCAGCTTGTAAAGATCCTGCTTACAGGCTCAGAGAAGAATAAGACAATTCATGACTTTTCTAGTTTTGCATTTCTGACTTTGAGAAATACCCATGTCCTCATGTCTGTAGTAGATTGTTGAAAAAACAGCACCACCATAAACACACACAACCAAACCCCGTACCCATTATCACTTGCCTCCTTCCAGAAGTTCTCTTGTCTGCAGCCTCACAGCTCACTCAGGCTTGTGCACATAGGCTCTGTCCTTAGGATAACATACTTCAAAGGACCTGTGCCCTGAAGGGGGTTGGGAGGACCAGTGTCTAGAGTCAGTTCTCCTGCGAGGTCAGCAGGCACCCCCTACAACCTCACAGAGCAGTGCAACACCAGGTATACCTTTTGTATAGTTCTCTGAAATGGATCGCAGAGTGCATGTCACCGTGGAAACCATCTTATAAATGGTGGCTACATTGAGTTAAAATAGCACCGTTAGTTTTATGCGGCAGGAACATTATGAGTTCAGAAGGCTTTTGTGGGCTGACCTGGGAGTCCAACCCTTATTTTAAATATGGTTTCTTGTGGCTACATGCTGTCAGCATTTTAAAGAAATTACTTTTAAGCAAACCTTTAGAGCAAGTTGTTTGTAACTGGGAAATTGGCACTCTATAATTTATATTATGTTTTCTTACCATCTTGTGGGTTTCTCATATCCCAGGACTCTCCAGATGGAGTGTAAGCTCCTGGGAGGCCCAGTGACAGATGGATGGAGTTGTGGCTCAACAGTAACAGGCTCAGAAATGGCATCAGGGTGTTGATATGAGCCAGTGTGGAGTGGGGCAGCCAGATACTATAGCAGAGTAGAGAATCCACCAGGAACAAGGTGACTGGTGTGGGAGCCATGTCTGAGTACCTGGCCCCAGAGAGGCCTTGGATGGGTCATTAGATTAGGATGGCATGCCAACTTTAAATCAAATCATGTGAGTAACAGTTGGAGAAATTGGGCCTAGAAAAGAGAAGACTTGGGAGCAGTTTAATAACTGTGCTTCGTCACTTGAGGGGCCACCATGTGGTTTCCAAAAAAGAGACTGACGAGAGAGACATGTTAGTAATTTCACGGGAAGGGTTTTACAGCCAAGACTGTTGAAGACAGGAAGAACTGCTTTATGAGATAGTGAGTCCCCTATTATTAGAAGTATGCAAGGAGAGCTGGCTTGCCACTTGTGGAGAACACTGTAGAAGGGATTTAAGCACTGTATGGATGATTAGACTAGACTTTGACAGCCTTTTCTAGCCTAGAGCTTCTGTGATTCTCAGGCATAGGTAGAAAATAGATTTGATTTCCCAGGCCTCCTGTTCAGGGTGATTAACAGTGGCTGCCTGGAACAGAGGTGAGAAGGATGCAGGATTCTTGGGTCTACTAGCAATGTCTGCCATGAGTAGGGGCTGGAGTTGCAGGATACCCAGTATTTGCCATCTCCTTTACAGTAGAGATTGTCTAATGGTGACCTTTGACCCCAGGTCAAACCAAAGTATAGGTGACCAACCACCCTAGTTTGCCTAGGGCTGAGGGAGTTCCTGGGACATGGTGTTTCAACTTTAAAACCATGACAATCCCAGGAAAGCTAGGATGAACTGAATGCCCTGAGCAGAAGGGACAGTCATCAGCAACTGTATGTGTTGGGCTTCCATTTCTGCTCAGGACAGTGGGAATCTCTACCTCCTCAGAGCACTGGCATGGGCCTCTGCCCTCAGGGGGAGCCCAGTAGACACATGCAGAATAAATGAGTTGGATGCAGTTCCTGGAAAATGGTTGCAGTATTCTTGCAATTAATTAATTTGTTTAATTAATTAAAATGATTTCACTAATTATATGTACAGGAGATTGCACATTTCATTAAGCCGAGCAGATGGCTCTACTAATAATTACCAAAGCCTGGGATTGCGGGAGGGGAATGTCTATGTATCACTTGATATTGAACATGCATTATGCCATCCTTCCCACAAAGAAAGTTGAAACTCCTACCCCATCACATCCAACATGAACTGATGAAGAAATGTTTATGTTCTTGTAGTAGTGTCAATGGATTATGGTAACTTGCCCTTTGTGACTGCTGATCTTTTTTTTTCATGAAACAACTGACAAGTAAAGGCTGTAAGCTCCATGGCTTTGGAAGAGGGAGCCATGCTAGGGGTAGACCTGGGGCCTTGGCATCATTCAGACCTTTGCTAACCCATTGAATTGTGATAGTAGGTCAAGTCTCCCAGAAAAACAACAGGCACCCCATCTCTGAAGGAAACATACCTTGCTGGGTTGCACTGTGCAAAACCTTGCTCTATGCCTACTCCATCCTGTTCCCAGGTCTTAGACTCCGAGGCAGACCCATGGACAGACCCACGGCAGAATGAAAATCCTGAGCAGACATACACACAGACCACCCAGTGCCTGTACTTAGGTGTGATTCAGCGTTGAATGTGATTCTTGAGTATTTTCACTATGGTGATAAGAATGATGCTTATTGATAATCGGCCAGTACTGAGCATCTTGTTTGGGCCAGAAACTTCCTACAGTTATTTGTAATCCTTGAAACACCCCTGCATGGCAGGTATTAATCTACAGATGAGATGGCCAAGGCTTGGAGGAGTTAAGTAATATGCTTAACATCACACAGAGCGGGGTTCAAACCTAGAGCTTTCTGTCTGTCAGTCCTCTTGTTTCTTCCACTCCTTGCTCTGCTGGTAAATGATTTGAGGTCATGAAAATCCTGCATCCAAATCCAGAAGGATGTGGGGGGAACCCAGACTGTATTCTCCACTATACACGGGGGACTATTTTGGAACCCAAGCAGAACTGATGGGCCCTTGGCCCCTTAGAACTGGCAGGGGACTTGGAGTAACTAGTTCTAAACAATTACGCAGCACCCATAGGCATGAAGATTACCCCTTAAAATCCAATCAGCTAGGGGTGTTATGGAGGAGGGAGGTACTGATCAGAGAACGTTCTAGAGAGAAATTGATCATTTCAGGAGAATCCTCTGAGAATGTTAATTTACTGCGATCTGAGAAGAGTTTTCTTTTTTGCCACCGGGTGTGGTGGCACACGTCTGTAGTCCCAGCTATTCATTCAGGAGGCTGAGGTGGGAGGATCGCTTGAGACTAGGAGTTCAAAGTTGCAATGAGCCATGATTGCACCACTGCACTCCAGCCTGGTTGACAGAGCAACACTCTGTCTCAAAATAAATAAATAAAATAAAATGAGGAGTTTTCTTTTTGCCCATATTTATCACTCGGGAAAGGTGACCTTTCTGAAGCTTCTTATGTGGTATGTGAAGAAGAAACAAAGCTAATACAGGGGGAAAATGCTACTTGTAAAAGAATAAATAGATTAATCTATAGGCTGATAAGTAGACGTTGAACATGGCAGCAATATTCATGTTTTGACAAATTGCCCATTGCCAGCAGAAAGAACCCTCAACTGTCTGTGGAGGGACCTGGTGAACCCTCATCCCTCTCTCTGCCTGCCCTCCCTCCAAGGTAGGCTTGGGGGTACTTACGCATCCCTTAAAGCTGTCACTCCACACTCCTTATGAGCTAGAGCAGGAATGGGGTGGTGTGTCTGAGTCACAAAAAAAATGTGAATCATTCTTGAAATGAGGGAGCCCTGAAAATATGAGTAATTTCTGTAGCATGTACAGGTAAAAAATGGCTGTTTGGTTGTGACTGGCAACTGCTATGCAATTTCTGATTTTGACTTGATAGCTGTTGTTTTGAGGATAGGACCAGACTTGGCCCTCGGGTGGGTGCAGGGTGGAAGGACATGGTGCCATTTGGACACAGTTCTTGCCTTTGAGCGCTTCACACCCTAAAAGAGGTCAAGACATGTTGATGGTTGCAGAAAACATGTTGGTTTGAATATATATTAAGTAGTAACCTGAAAGATAGAAATCTTAAACTTACTCAGCATTAAAATAGATTTTTCTTAATCATATATATCTGATTAAATTCTGGCGGCTCCAGGGCTCAGCCACAGGTAGTGTCCAGATTCTCTCAGTCTGCCTGGGGAAGAGCACTGGGCTAATTCATACATTGTGTTTCTGTTTACACATCTGTTCTCAGGAGGAGCTGCTTGTTCACGGCCTGTTGTCTTTGTTGATCTGTCAGTCTGCATGGGTTTGGCTGAGCCTTGATACCTGCTATGAAATTCAAGGGTTGTTAAATAGAAACATAAACACACTTGTGAAATATCCTTGTGATGTGCTTTTATTAGCTCATAAAAGTAATCCAAGAAGTAAAGAAACAACATAATAGAATTTGCTTATTGTTTTTTGCAGCTTTGGGTACAATTTGTAGCTATCGAGTTTCCTGGGCTCAGAAGAAGTTGCTGCCTGAGAACTGATTGGACATTAAGACTTGATGTTTCAAAAGTGGGTTGGTTGTCCCACCCACTTATATTGTGAGTTGGGGATGGAGGAGATGAATAGGAAAAGATGAAGGAAAAAAGGAGCAGAGGGTGGTACAAAAACTGATGGAAACAGTAAATAGGCAAAGAGGTGAAGCAGATGGAAGGAGAGACGTGGAGGACAGGAAAGACCAGAGGCATGCTTTTGGCTGTAAGTAGCAGAAAAACAAAGGAATGGTGATGTGAGAAACGCACTTTCCCATAAACCAGAAGTTTGGATAGAGGCAATGGTTATGTGGCACTGACCTGCAGTTCAGCAGTGACCTCAAGGATAGATAAGAGTTTTCAGTCTTTCCGCTTTGCCCTTCTTTGTGTTTTGCCTTTTTGGCTGAGTGCTGCTGCTTTCGTCAGTCCTGGCAGTAGTATGTGTTCACCCCTAGTTGCAAGAAAGGCTGGGAAAAAGATGATTTAGCTTTTCCAGCCTCTGTAGTGGAGGTGGGCAGGAGAGGTTAGGGATTACTGGTGGGTTAGTCAGCCAACTGTCTGGCACAGACCAGCTGTGAAAAAAATATGAAGATAAACAAATATACATTGAATCACCACCACAAAAAGCTCATGCTCCTGGGAAGTTCCTGAGTGTGGGCTGTGCAGAGAGTCCCATGTGGGAACCCTGGTGTTATGGTGCGGAAGGGCCTCTGGTAGGTCCCATTCTAGCCACGTGGTTGATTACTACCAAGATCTGGATGTAGGATGGCAGGCTGGGTGCAGGGAGAGCCGTCATAAATCCTGAAGGACTCCTAGGAATGGTGTGTGCGGAAGGGAGGTGGCAGAGGGAGCACCACGTGGGTCTACCTTTGATCTGGTTTCCAGCTCATAATTCTCCGATGTAACACTGCTGCTTTCCAGAGGTGAACAGGAGAGTGCTTGTTAATTTCTTTAAAAATTCCATTCTAATGAGCATATGCATTTAATTTAGTACTCACCTTCTGGTAGCAGTTCTTAGAGCCTGATACTTCTTTAGCACCATTTTGAATTTCATACCTCTGTGCGCATGCGTGTGTGTGCAGGCGTGCATCCCCTACCCACGTTCCGTGACCCAGGTCTCCTTTTCTTCTCTCTGCCTTAGAATCCCAGTCTTGTTCAGAACACTGGTTGCCCGTTTCCCTACCCCCAAGTTTCTTCCTTCGCTCTCTCCTGTGCCTGAGCCATATGGTGACCCTCCTTTCCCCACGGTGCCCAGCAGAGGCCAGCTCTGACATGTGGCCAGTGCTGCTTTTGGTGGTTTGGTGTTGTTTTGGGTCCTGCCACTTCCTCACAGCAGTGATCCAGGTGCCTTTGATCAGAAAAATGTAAGCCGGCTCATTTAAATGTAACTTCTCTGGAGCAGGACTTCCTAGACCTGCACGTGCCCACAGTCACCTGGGGGCTCTGGTTAAAATCCAGACTCTGTTTCAGGAGGTCTAGGGTAGGGCCTGAGACCCTGCATCCCTAACACGCACCTAGATGTCGCTGCTGCTGCTGCAGGTCTGGGTAGCAAGGGTCTCAACCCTCAACCCTGGGGAACTTTGAATAAATATCAATGTTTGGACCTTATCCCAGATCAGTTGCCTGAGAATCTCTGGCTGATGGGGCCTGGGCATCAGCCTGTGAAAGCTCCCCGGGTCGTTTTCATATTCCAAGGTTGAGAACCATTGGTCTGCGGCTTTCCCACCTCCATGCCTTTGCTTATGCTATCCCTCCTGCTTAAACCCCTCCCCTGCTTCCCCATTAGAAGGCTGTGTGTCCTTCAAGGCTCTGCTCAGAGGCCGTGTCTCCTTGAAGCCATCTTGATGCCCACTGTTGATGTCACTCCCCCTCCTCTGAGCTCTCACGTCACGTGGGCCTGTCTGTGGCTCATTTTGCCTCCAGATAGATGTGAGCATGGCTGCCTCTCCCAGTAGACTTGGTGGGCCTTGAAGATGAGGATCACCCTGCTCATCTGCAGGGAGGGACTCAATAAATAGGAGCAGAGCAAATTGTTCCTGAACCCAGAGACAAACCGCAGGGACCTCAGACCTGCTCCAGCTAATCTCCTTGAGGATCAGGAGCGGAATTAGAACTTGAGCCTGGCTTTTCTAAGGGTATAAGGCCAAGTGGAAAGAGATGCTTCAGCTGTTGGAGAAGATGGAGGGTGTTGCAGTTCCTGCTCCCTGGCCCTTGGGCTGCACACAGCTGGTCCAGCCCCACTCTGAGAGGGGTCTTATGGCCCCTACCCATTGCCCTTCCCTGACCAGCTGCCTCCCTGCTGGGTCTTGGGCAGCGTGCAGGGTGTGTCCAGCTCCTTCCTGCTCCCACTGCCACCAAGCAGCTCGGGGTGCCCATGGACATTCCTCAGTGACCAGAGTCTCTCTGCATCCTCCTGCCTCCTTTGCTTCCCACCCCATTCCAAATGCCCACTCTCCTGCACACACCCCCCGCCCCCTGCAGCTCCTATCACGAGCTGTTCTCTCCGGTGCTTGCTGAAGCCAGGGCTCCACTGAGCCGGAGTCACGATCACCCTGTCCTCCGCTGCGGCCCCAGTGCCCCACACACAGCCTGGACATGGCCAGAGCTTAATAAATATGAGCTGAACAAACACTGAGCAGCAACCGTGAGATAGGCCTGTAAGGCTTCACCAGGTTCCCTGATGCGTTACTGGCAGAACTAGAATTTGACCCAAGGCTGCTGACTCCCCAGTCCAGGGTGCTGTGAGTTTTCCTTGAGCCACCGTTTCCTTACTTAGTTCATGCTCATCCACCAAGTTGGGAGGTGAGCAGTCTGATAGGATGAATCTACATTTGCTGGTTAAGTTATGTGCAGAGCTTAGAGTGGGGAAAGAGGGATGATCCCTCTCTTGGACATATAATCTCTTAAGATTATTTAAACAGGGGATGATAGCTTGTTTACCCCAGTGCATCTTCAATAGGTGAAATAAGGCAGTCTGCAGAAGACATACCTCCTGACCAAGGTGGAGAGGTAGACATGGGCATTTATGGCTCCTGGCTCTATGATCTCAGAAGCTGTAAAGGTAGAGCAGCAGGGAGCTCCTCCAGGGAACCTCTCAAGACCCAGGGGATGAGGCGTGTGATGGTCGGGGATGGTGGTGCATGGCAGGTTAGTGGGGCAGTGCAGAAAGAACAGGAAAGAAGAGCGGGTGCTCCTGTATCCTGCTTCTTACTTCATCATCAACTTCCCTCTCATGTGTTCTTCCATTCATTCTTCCATTCATTCCGCATTCATTCATTTCATAAATGTTTATTGCATTCTGATCCTGCTAGTCCCTGGGGATATTGCAGCACAAGACAGGCCCTCGTGGGGATTAGGCCTGCGCTGTCCCATGTGGTAGCCACATGTGGCTATTTAAATTTGAATTCACTACAATGAAATACAACTTGAAATTCAGTTTCTCAGTCACACCAGCCAGACTGCAAGTACTCAACAGCGGCAAGTGGCTAGTGGCTACCAAGTTGAACAGCACAAATGTAAAATATCCCCATTATTGTGGAAAGTTCTGCTGGTCAGCACTGGCTTAGAGTCTTAGAGTCAGGCTTAGGCTTAGAGTCAGGGAGAGAAGCGTTTATCAGATAAACAGGCAAGCAAATAATGTCAAGCCATGAGAAGCAACAGGAAGATGGAGTAGAGGAAGCTATGTCAGCATGTAATGGAAGTTAGACCTTGTTTTGGAGAGTCAGAGAAGGTGCCCTTGAAGAAGGGATGGTTGAGCTAGAGTTGGACCAGGTGCTGACCAGGTTGGCAGGACTGTTGAGGAGGAGGGTAGAAGAGAGAGAATCCCAAAGTTAATGCACGTGAATAAGTGCCTAGACTTGGTGCGTCAGTGGCATTCAATAAATGACATGCCCCATCCGCACTCACGTTGACTAATCCAGAACCGTGTGGAAGTACAGGCCCTGGCTAACCCTGCCGAGCACAGACGCTAGATCCAGATAGCCTGGGTTCAAAACCAGCTTCTTAAACCTTTAGTGCATCAGTTTCCTCATCTGTAAAATGGGCATTAAAATATGTCCATGGCAGAATTGTCTTGTGGCGTTACTAAATGAGTTGATATACGTAAGGGACCTGGGAGTGCCTGGCGCGCTGTGAGCACTAGTAAGTGTGGTTGGCTGCTGCTGTTATTGTTGCCATGCCCCTGCCTTGTCAGCAGAGGGGATGTCCTACCTCGAGCTATTGGTAGAATTAAGGAATACCTCGTGCTAGCCCCCAGCATCTGAGAGCAAGGCTTTCAGGCTCTTGGCTGTCATTTCCAGGTGAGCCAAGAGTTCTGGCCTGCTGGTATCCCCTTCTCACTCTGCCCAGTTCCTTTTTCTCTGCTTTACTCTCCATAGCTGATCCCATAAATACTTAGTTTTGCTGTGCAGAAGGCACAGCACTCGAAGCCACTTCTGTGGCCTGTGTGCCATGTAGCCTGATAACGATCCAGCAGGGTCATTTCTGGGGCTAATATGCCGATTCATGTTGGTATGGATGTTAGGACTCTAGAGATGGAAGGGACCGTCTGGGCCAACTCCCATCACCTCACCAAAGATAAAGTTGAGTGAGCCAGGAGGGAACCATCAGGCTGGAACCCCAGTGCCGATTCCTGTCCCCTAGTGCCTCACTCAAGCACACATGGAGCTCCTTGGTGCTCTGTCGCTCACTCAGAGCTTTGAAACATCAGAGGGAGCATCCTCCCTTCCCTGTTTCACCTTTATGGCTCCTGGGCCTGTGGCTGTGACCTCCCTTGCCTGGGTGGGGCCTTGGAGTTTAATTCTCTTACCCATGAGGGAGTTGGGGCCATAAGCAGAGCCATGCCATGTTCCACTCAGCCCCTGTCACAGGTCCACCCTGTTCCCTGCTCAGAACTAGCTATTTCCATCACAGAGTAACCACTCTAAGGGACAGGCCTAGATAGAGGATTTGCTGTGTAGAATTAGTCCCAGAGACACTTTTTTTGCTAACCAAATCAAAATATCACCACGACTTGGCCCATACAAGCAATTCTTTCTTGTAATGAGATTTGATCAATGACATTGGCCTGTGTAATACTGTTAGGTAATACAATTGTTGAGACTATTAGAGTTGGGACTTCAGTTGCTTTACAACTTTGGAACAGGGTAGTAATGGTGGAAGTTGTTGCAGAGCCTGAGATGTCAGCTGTTCTGGAAGGAGGAGTGTCTCAGTGGCTGCTACAGGCAGATCTCCTGGGGTTCCTGTCTTAAGCTTTCCATAACCCTGACATAACTCAGCTACCTTCAGGTCACTGGGTGCCAGGTCCCACTTGCCTTCCCAAAGTTTTCTTTGTTTTATTTTTAGATTTCCACGTTTATCCCACCAGGGTGGCTTATGTATAAGATACACACACACATATATATTCATGTGTGTGTGTACATATACATATATATGTACATACATGTACATATATATTTATATATAGAGAGAGAGAGTATGTGTGTGGTCTTTTTTTTCCTAATGGCCTCAGCTGAAAGCTCACCTAGGACTACCAGTCTAAGAGAAAAAATATCTTGGCTGCATCCTTGAAATTTTCCATTTCTTGATGACCAGGAGGTGGTCGGATGTGGCCGTTGGGATTCGTCACTGCCCTGGGCCTCAGTGTCTTTGTATCCGTTGGTGGAGTCTGTGGGGCAATTTCCTCCTCAAGTTAAGTAAGCACTCGAGGGGCCCATGTGGCCCTCGGAGGCTCCTGTATTTTCCTCCCGTGGAGGCTGAAGTTAGTCACGGGGCCCCTTTTGGATCTTACAGTTATTTTCCACCCCTGCGCCTGTTAGAATGGGGGGCAGTCCCTTTACCTACCAGTGGTGGGAACCCTGCATCCTTGTCCAGAGACCAGAGGTCAGTTCTCAGGCCAAGCAGAAGCCTTTCTCCAGCTGCGCAGGGTGCAGGGCAGCCTCTGACGGATGCGGCCACCGCAGGTTTCTGTCAGGCGCAGTGAGCAGCCACAGGGAAGAGGTCCAGTGAGTCAGGCGCCTGATAGGACAACGTTCCAGGTCCTTTGGATAACAAAGGGAAACATCCCCTGGGACGTCCAACTCACGTCTCACGAAGAGGCTTGTAACTTACTCTTTCAAGTAAACTCTTAAGCATTGAGAACAGTTGT
Source organism: Mandrillus leucophaeus (assembly GCF_000951045.1). Taxonomy (NCBI): domain Eukaryota; kingdom Metazoa; phylum Chordata; class Mammalia; order Primates; family Cercopithecidae; genus Mandrillus; species Mandrillus leucophaeus. Next base: position 10,078,425 of record NW_012103142.1, on the reverse strand, counting down.
GAACACCCTAAAACATCACTTGACCCAAGCTCTTCAATTTATTTGAAATCCCAGAAAAGTGAAAGTGATTCATATGAAATGAACTTCTGAAAATTGAGATACATTTTCATTTACTGATTATTTTAATCAGGAACCATCTCAGTTAACACCAACCAGCAACCAATTCATCTCTATTAAGGAACAAGACCTTAAACGATGAGTGTGTGCTTTTGCCACAAGCTATTGAATGCTGGTTCATTCTGCTGACTCACACACTCAACTTCTGTACTAACCTCCAACCCATCACTTAGTAGGCTCTTCTTACGGGTAAGGATTGGTTCTTTTACCTTCCAACAGTCCCTGGAATAGCATGGGAGCTCCCTATATAATTTTTTGGGAAAATGACCCGTAAAAGTAGGCCATTTTCCTCTCAGCTCAGAAGGGCGTAGCATTTCTGCTCTGTAGAAGACCCTCCTCCGTAGAAGACCTTCCTCATACCCAGCTGAAAACATTGGCCGTTCATCACCTCGATCTTAATGGCCAGAATGCAGCCTGCTGGAATTCTTAGAAAAAGTAAGCACCATGACAGGAAAATACTGACTGTCCCAAAGAAACCAGTGGAAGAAGTCTTCTTTAAACAGGCCCTAAGTAACCATGAGGGTCCTTTGGGCACATTTACAGAGGTGAAGGTTACAGTGGTGGGAAGAGAGGTCCTATTACAGAAAAGGTGCAAGGGCTACCTCGTTCCTTTAGAGGGGACCATCCCTTCCATCAAGGAGTAGAGAGTGCTGCCCAAGGAAGGCGCTCCTCAGCCCCAGCCATGGGAGGTTGCTCTCCCTTTCATTGCTGCTTGCAGCCCAGGAAGGTGAGTTGGCTTTGCCCCCAGCTCCATCTCCGAGAGAGCCTTGACTGTCCAAGGGACCTTTGTAATGGTTAGTCTGCTTTCTGAGTTGTTTTCTGTCTATAGGGATCTAAGGAAATGTTGGAGTGGGCACTGCGTCCTTGGGCTTGGCCCCGCGTGATACACCTCACCTTGTCTCTCTCAGGGCCTCTTGTTTGCAAGGCTGTCACGGCTGGTTTAGAATGTTTGCCTGCTGGGCGCCGTGGCTCATGCCTGTAATACCAACACTTTGGGAGACCAAGGTAGGCAGATCACCTGAGGTCAGCAGTTCGAGATCAGCCTGGCCAACATGGCGAAACCCTGTCTCTACTAAAAATACAAAAAGTAGCCGGGCGTGGTGGCACATGCCTGTAATCTCAGCTACTCAGGAGGCTGAGGCAGGAGAATTGCTTGAATCCAGAAGGCAGAGGTTGCAGTGAGCCGAGATTATGCCACTGCACTCTAACCTGGGCGACAGAGTGAGACTCCATCTCAAAAAGAAAAAAAGAATATTTCCTGATTTTTCAGGGCAAGAATGGCTGGTGACACATATTTTACAAACTCCTCATTCCTAACTCTTTGGGGGCAGAGCTCAAGGGAAAGAGAGGCTGGGGGTGGAGGGGCCAGCCACATAGCCCGTGTGGGCCTGGGGTGTGTGTGCCCCTGGCAGCGCTGCTAGGCCAGCTTCACCTGGAACTCAGTGACACAGAATGTCAGAGCTAGAAGGAACAGCACCCGGCACCCAGCCCTGTGGCTCACGGGGTGCCCTCCCCTCGCTAATTAATGTCTGATTTTGCCCCAGCTGCTGAATCCCAGCCTCTCCCCTGCGTAAGGATCTGCAGCACCCAGTGGCCCTTCATTCTGTGGGATACGTACCTCCAAACCCTCTGACTTAGTGGTTATCAGGTGGGTGATCCCCAGGGAACGGGCTGATACTCGGGGTGACCTAGTTGCCAGTCAGTTAATCCCGAGAAGGAACCTCCACTCACACATCTGCAAAGTGCAGGCAGGTGGAGGGAGGGAGAGTCTCTGCAGGTCTCAGTCTCCTGCCTTCTGACTTTCAGTTAGTCCCATCTCTAGCCTCATCTCAGTCCCCATCCTGCACTCCCCTGGCTTCCTTGCTGCTTCTCTTACTCTCTGGACTTCACCGAGCAGATCGCATCCTTCTTATGCACATCCTTCTCTGTGAGCGTCCTGTCCTGCTGCCTCAGTTACTGCTCCCATCCATTCGTGGTCTCCCTATAATTTGTTGCTAATTGCCTCTCTCCTGTAAACCGTCATTTTAGTGGAATCTGAGAAAGGAAAGGAGATAAAGACATGCTTTCAATCCACCGTCTTTGAATCAGCAGTCCTGCAGCATACTTTGGAGGAGCTTTGTCGTATTCCATTCTATTCCTGTGCCTTCTATTTACCCAGTCTCGTATTTTGCACACTTAGATTGTTCCTCCCTACAGCTTCCCCGTTAAAAAAACATTTGGTGGGTGCAGTGGCTCACACCTGTAATCCCAGCACTTTGGGAGGCCAAGGCGGGAGGATCTCTTGAGCCCAGGAGTTAGAGACCAGCCTGGCCAACATGGTGAAACCCCATTTCTACTAAAAATACAAAAATAAATAAATTAGCTGGGCACCGTGGCATGTACCAGCAGTCCCAGCTACTCAGGAGGCTGAGGTGGGAGGATCACTTCAGCCCAGGAGGTTGAAGCTGCAGTGAGCCAAGATTATGCCACTGCACTCCAGCCTAAGCAAAGAATGAGACTTGTCTCAAAAAAATAAAAACTAAAACAATGTTTGCATAAGTATCCTTGCAGCTAAATCTTTAGGCATATTCCTACAGGTGAATTTCTGTAAGAATTTCTGGGTCAAAGGATATGCAAAACTTTAAGATGTTTCTGGTGCATATTGCTAAAATTCTCTTTATAAATGTGATACTATTTTGCATTCCCATTAGCAATAAATGTGTCCACTTCTTTCCACCTTTGTCAATACTGAATATCTTTGAACATATGTTTTTGTGTATATAATGTGAACATTCTGCAGTCTTGACTCTGGGGTCAGAGGGCATGCATGTTGAAATTTTAATAGATACTGGTGAGTTTACCAGGTTTTTCCGCCCAGCCAGTATATTAGCATACATGTTTCCTCCACATTCTTGCCAACGCTGCAGTATGATTTTAAATTCTTTTCCAATTTGACAGGCTATTTTAATCTGCATTTTACTGATGTCTCCTGAGGTTGACTATTTCTTGTGTGTTCATGCCATTTGTATTTCTTCTCTTGTGGGTTGCCTATAACCCATTTTTTTCCCTCGTGTGGTTATTGTTTTCTTATTGATTTTAAAGCTGTCTTTATATATTAAGGATATTAATATGCAGAGGGAAATTTATTTTTTCACTTTGTTGACATTGAATTTATTTACCCCTTTTTGTTTGTTCATACATAGAATCAATACTTTTTTTTCCCCCGCCGAGATGAAGTCTTGCTCTGTCGCTCAGGCTGGAATGCAATGGCACAATCTCAGGTCACTGCAACCTCCGCCTCCCGGGTTCAAGCAATTCTGCCTCAGCCTCACGACTAGCTGGGATTACAGGTGCCCTCCCCCACCACGCCCAGCTAATTTTTTGCATTTTTAGGAGAGACGGGGTTTCACCATGTTGGCTAGGCTGGTCTCGAACTCCTGACCTCATGATCCGCCCACCTCAGCCTCCCAAACTGCTGGGATTACAGCCGTGAGCCACCATGCCCGGCTGAATCAATACATTTTCAATTGTAAAATGTCTCAGTCTTTTTCCTGTGTAGTGTGCCTCCAGAATTACCTGTTCCCGAACTTCCTTTATATCTTCATTCACTGGGCCTGAGGGATGGGCTGGCCGCAAATGCATCTGTGACTGAGTTCCAGGTTGTGATCCTCGGTTCCTTCAGAAGACAGTGGACAGTTCCTCTGGGGGCTGCTTAGGCACGGTGGCAGCTGGAGGTGGGAGGTTGTTCCCAGGGAAGAGGCAGTCCCCACCTGAGCCTTTACATTATTGACCTGGGAGCTGCTGGCTGAAGCGTTCCAAGACCCACCTTGAACTGGGGCGATTCAGAGGCAGAGAGTGAACGTCAGGAGGGGCATGATGGGGATGAGCATGGCTGTCATCTCAGCAAGCCCCCACCCCACCCTGGCCACTGACATCTGGCCTCAGGGAGCAATGTTGGACACTAGGACCATGGGAACCAAGCTGGTGTCAAGAGGAGGGGTATTCCTGCCCAAGTCCGTTCTGACCGATTGAGCCTAAGTGGGAGTGAGGACAAGACAAGTTGGACCGCCTGACTTGACTCAATGCTGATTTGGATAAAGCATTGAATCAAGTCAGGCGGTCCAACTTGTCTTGTCCTCACTGTGATAACAGCACAAAATAGCCTCAAATGGCACAAGACAGTGTTGTTTCAAGGCAGGGCCTTACCTTCCAATGTGTGTTTCTCCCAGTGCTTGCTGTATAGATTCGCCTCTTCCCCCCTCGCCCCGCCCCCCCGCCCCGCCCATCATAGTGACTTCCTGGAGACCTGGTCAGGGAGGTGGTGGCTGACTGGGGTGGATGCTGGGAAATGTCTCTCAGCTGCTGTTGCTGAGCATGAGCTGCGGCCTTCCAGGATCAGGGTGAATTGGAGCCTCATTTTCCCCAGCCGGTTGCCCATGGCCTAGAAAGTAAACTCAGTTTTAGAAATGTGTGAACAGTGCTGTAGGGATTTTTTTAACTTTCAGCAGAGCAGATTCTTCAGCCCTATTTAAGATGCTCTGAACAAACCTTCAGAGTGGCCCTTAGACTCTGCCTAGTATGGCGTTGCTGTTCAGAGAGACAACTCCACATTTTCCTCCCAAAAATTAGGGATAGGAACCAGATACCACATGTTCTCACATGAAAGTGAGAGCTAAGTGATGAGAACTCATGGACACAAAGAGGAACAACAGACACTGGGGCCTGCTTGAGGGTGGAGGCTGGGAGGAGGGAGAGGAGCAGAAAAAATAACTATTGCCTCCTAGGCTGAGTGCCTGGGTGATGAAATAATCTGCACAACAAACCCACGTGACACCAGTTTACCCATATAACAAACCTGCAGAGGTACACCCGAGCCTAAAATAAAAGGTTTTTTTGGTGGGTTTTTTTTGTTGTTTTTTGTTTTTGTTTTTTTTGAGACGGAGTTTCACTCTTGTTGCCCAGGCTGGAGTGCAGTGGCATGGTCTCGGCTCACTGCAACCTCCGCCTCCCAGATTCAAGCGATTCTCCTTCCTCAGCCTCCCAAGTAGCTGGGATTACAGGCATGAGCCACCACGCCTGGCTAATTTTGTATTTAGTAGAGACTGGATTTCTGCATGTTGGTCAGGCTGGTCTTGAACTCCTGACCTCAGGTGATCCACCAGCCTCGGCCCCTACAAAGTGCTGGGATTACAGGTGTGAGCCACCGCGCCCAGCAAATTTTTTTTTTTTTTTTTAATTAGGCATAGTTGGCTGGGCACAGTGGCTCATACCTGTAATCTTAGCACTCTGTAAGGCAGAGGCGGGCAGATCACTTGAGGCAAGGAGTTCGAGACCAGCCTGGCCAACACAGTGAAACCCCATCTTTACCAAAAAATACAAAAATTAGCCGGGCATGGTAACATGCACCTGTAGGCTGAGCTACTCGGGAGGCTGAAGTACATGAGAATCGCTTGAACCCGGGAGGCGGAGGTTGCAGTGAGCCAAGATTATACCACTGCCCTCCAGCCTGAACGACAGAGTGAGAGAGGTGCATCCTCCTAAGAATCTTCCAAAACAACCGTTCTCTCTCATCTTACTCTGTTTTCTTAGCAGTTACAACCTCAGCAATAATAGTACCAACTATGTTCCAGACAGTGTTGTAAAAGCTTTTTGTGTGTGAATGCATTTGATCCTCACGTTAACCTTACAAAAGAAGACTGTTACTCCACAGACAAAGAAACTGAGTCCTAAGGGAGGCTAATGGGATAGCTGGGCACTGGGAGTTATCTATTCAGTAAACGTTTATTGGGCCCTCATTATGGACTAGGTTCTGTGCTAGGATCTGGGGATACAGAAGTCATCATCTTTGCATTCCAGTCATCAGCAATGTTCCAAGACCAGATTGGGTCAGTGACTCCTCTCTGAGACCCTGGAAAAGTTGCCTACACAGATACCTGTGCTTTATTTTACCCATCTGTAAAAGGGAGTTAAAGGGATGACCCCCAGCTCCTCTGGGTTGGTTCTTGTGAGATATATGGGTGAAACCACTTTGAGACATGCACAGTGGGGCACAGATGCAGGATGTCACTGGGTATACTTATTCTGGGACCAGGAAACAACAAGCACATCCCCCTCCTCCCACCTGGATGAAGGAATGGTGGAGAATCAGCCACTATTGATCTCTATCCTGGTGGTACTAAGTTTATCAGATTCCCCCCATCTCCTGCCCTTACTCGTGGGCATTGTATAACATCAGAGGATTCTTAAATGTCTCAAGGATTCCGGCTAGAATCTCAAAATCATTTTTTGGCCTGCTGCTAGAAGAGATGGTGTGCTTCTATACTTGGCCAGTAGGATTATGGCATTTGAGGCTGCAGTCCCATATGATTGGAAGTGGTTGGTTATATTGTTTGGAAGAGGTGACCACTGAAAAGTCCTTTGCCTGTTGATGGCACCTTTTGAGGAAACTGTTCTGATTCATTATTAGGCTGCCAGTCTGGCTGTTTTAATTCCAACAGTTCCAACAGCTGTTGTTATTCTGGAACCTAATACAAAAGCACTGTTTTGCTTTCTATCATTTTTGCCAAAATCATTAGTTAAAAACAAGCTTGTGGTAATAGATGATACATGGGTGCATGGTGGAGAAACAGCCCCATGAAAAAGGAGTCTCACTCCTTGTCACCCTCCTGAGATGGGCTATAAAGAATGGGATGATCAAATCTTAGAGCAAAGCAAGCCAGGGTGTCTGGCCCCATCCTCCTGGATTGTATGTCAGGGGAGGCTTTGGTCTCCAGTTCTTGCCCTGGGCCCCACCCACCTTTCTGTCATTCTGTTTTGTTTCCTGTGTCTAATTTGTTGCACGATCTGTTAATAACCAAACATGCCCTCACAAGTTGGGAAATATTTGCAGAGTGATAAAGCAATTGTGTTATAATCTCCCACTTTCCAAGAGAGACAGGCGTCAGACCTGCATACTCTGAGAAGCATCCAGGCTTTGGAACCTACTGATTCTGCATTTAATTTGATTCATTTGCATTGCTACCACCCTCATACGGCCCCTGTCACCCCTTCCATCCAGCCCGCCACCTGGCAAGCCAGTTGCCTGGCCAGTGTTGCACTGAATTTTTTTTATTTTAATTTTTCCTCTAGATTTGAGAGTACACGTGCAGGTTTGTTACAAGGGTATATTGTGTGATGCTGAGGTTTGGGTTCCAGTTGAACTCATTACCCAGGTAGTGAACATAGTACCCAATAGGAAGTTTTTCAACCTTTGCCACCCTCCCCCATTTTGGAGTCCCCTGTGTCTGTCCTCATCCATGTGTACCCCTGTGTTTAGCTCCCACTCATAAGTGAGAACATGTGGTATTTGTTTTTCTACTTCTGTGTTCATTCATTTAAGATAATGGCCTCCAGCTGCATCCATGTTGTTCCATGTTGCTGTGAAGGACGTGATTTCATTGCTCTGTGGCCCCAGGCTGGAGTGCAGTGGTGCTATCACAGCTCACAGCAGCCTCGAACTCCTGGATTCAATCCATCTTCCCACCTCAGCCTCCTTAGTATCTGGGACTGGGACTACAGGTGCACACCACCACAGCCAGCTAATATTAGTATTTTTTTTTTTTTTTTTTGGAGAGGTAGGGTTTCATCACGTTCTCCTGCCTGGTCTCAAGCTCCTGGGTTCAAATGATCCTCCTGCTTCAGCCTCCCAAAGTTCTGGGATTACAGGTGTGAGTCACCAAACCCAGCTTTTTATTTCATTTTTTTAATTATTTGTGGAGACAGGTTCTCAATATGTTGCCTAAGCTGGTCTTGAACTCCTGGGCTCAAATAATTCTCCCACCTTGGCCTCCCAAATGCTGGGATTATAGACATAAGCCACCACACCCAGCCAATTTCTTTTTTGTTTGTTTGTTTGTTTGTTTGAGATGGAGTCTCGCTCTGTTGCCCAGGCTGGAGTGCAGTGGCGCAATCTCGGTTCACTGTAAGCTCCGCCTCCCAGTTTCATGCCATTCTTCTGCCTCAGCCTCTCTAGTAGCTGGGACTACAGGCACCCACCACCACACCTGGC
>NW_012103142.1:10024045-10070215 GCF_000951045.1 Mandrillus leucophaeus | reverse complement strand
CAGGATGGTCTCAATCTCCTGACCTTGTGATCCGCCCGCCTCGGCCTCCCAAAGTGCTGGGATTACAGGCGTAAGCCACTGAATCTGGTCCAATTTCATTCTTTTTTATGGCTGCATAGCATTCCATGGCATATATGTGCCACATTTTCTTTATCCAGTCTACTGTTGATGGGCATCTAGGTTGATTCCATGTCTTTGCTATTGTGAATAGTGCTGCAGTGAACATATGAGTGCATGTGTCTTTTGGTGGAATGATTTCTTTTCTTTTGGGTATATATCCAGTCATGGGATTGCTGAGTTGAATCGTAGTTCTATTTTTAGTTCTTTGAGAAGTCTCCAAACTGCTTTATTTCCATGGCTGAAATAATTTACACTCCCACCAACAGTATATAAGCATTCCCTTTTCCCCACAGCCTCACCAACATCTGTTATTTTTTGACTTTTTAATAATAGCCATTTGGACTGGTGTGGCATGGTATCTCATTATAGCTTTGATTTGCATTTCTCTGGTGATTAGTGATGTTGAGCATTTTTTCCATATACTTTTTGACCACTTGTATGTCTTCTTCTGAGAAGTGTTTGTTCATGTCCTTTGCCCACTTTTTAGTGGGGTTATTTTTTTTTTCTTGTTGATTTATTTAAGTTCCTTATAGATTCTGGATATTAGACCTTTGTCAGATGCAGAGTTTGCAAACATTTTAACCCGTTCTGTAGGTTGTCTGTTCACTCTGTTGATAGTTTCTTTTGTTGTGCAGAAAGTCTTTAGTTTAATTAGGTCACACTTGTCAATTTTCATTTTTGTTGCAATTGCTGTTGAGGATTTGGTCATAAATTTTTTTCCAAGGCCGACGTCCAGGTGACTATTTCCTAGGTTTTCTTCTAGGATTTTTATAGTTTTAAGTCTTATGTTTAAGCCTTTAATCCGTCTTGAGTTAATTTTTATGTATAGTGATAAATAGGGGTCCAGTTTTAATCTTCTGCATATGGTTAGCTAGTTTTCCAAGCACTGTTTATTGAATAGGGAGTTCTTTCCCCATTGTTATTTTTGTCGACTTTGTTGAAGATCAGTTGGTTGTAGGTGTGTGGCTTTATTTATGGGTTTTCTCTTCTCTTCCATTGATCTACGTATCTGTTTTTGTACCAGTACCACGTTGGTTTGGTTACTATAGCCTTGTAGTATAGTTTGAAGTAAGGTAATGTGATACCTTCAGCTTTGTTCTTTTTGCTTAGGATTGCTTTGGCTCTTTGGGCTCATTTTGATTCCATATGAATTTTACAATAATTTTTTCAAATTGTGTGAAAAATGATGTTGGCCATTTAGGTAGTATGGACATTTTAAGGATATTGATTCTTCTGATCCAAGAGCATGGAATGGTTTTTCATTTGTTTGTGTCATCTATAATTTTGTTCAGCAGTGTTTTGTAGTTCTTGTAGAGATATTTCACCTCCTTTGTTAGATGTATTCCTGGGTATTTGGGCGGGTAGGCTGTTGTAAATGGGATTGCATTCTTGATTTGGCTCTTTCTGAGCACTAATTATGGACCAGACGCTATGCTAGGCTGTGGGAATACCAAGATTAGCAAGTCTTCCACTTTATGTCTCCACCTTCTCTTTGATGTTGGTTCAACAAATGCCAAGCACATCCCATCCATGTAATGTCCCTGTTGCCTCAGACATGTCACTTGATCAGAACACTTTGGCAACAATCTGTTCTGAAATAAAGTTCCAACTCCTGAGCCTGGCATTTAGATCTCCCCATTGCACTGCCCTGGCCTGGCAAACCGCCCATCTCTCACTCCTCGTATTACCAGGTAGACCTGCTCACTGTCCCTAAACATGTCTCACTGGCTGCCTTCTCCTGTCTAGTTCCACTCAACCTTTGGGGCCGACCAAGGCTCACCTGCTTAGGAAAACCTGGCAAGACATGTTGCCTCCTGGTTTGGGACTTGGAGGCACCTATGATTGCACTTTTCACTGGTGCTCATCATGCTACTTTGTATCCTGGTCTTTCTCCATGGTTGTCTCACCTTCCCTATTGTCAAGTTGCTGGGATTCTTGCTTCATTGGTATCTTTCCTCTCCCATGACAGAATGAAGGGCTGACCTATGGAAGTTATCCATCAGTATCCCTAATGAAAACCCGGGGAGGCCAGGCGTGGTGGCTCACACCTGTAATCCCAGCACTTTGGGAGGCTGAGGCCGGGGGAATCACAAGGTCAGGAGACCAGCCTGGCCAGTATGGTTAAACCCCATCTCTACTAAAAATACAAAAATTAGCCGGGCGTGGTGGTGCATGCCTGTATTCCCAGCTACTTGGGAGGCTGAGGCAGAAGAATCAGTTGAACCCAGGAGGTAGAGGTTGCAGTGAGCCGAGATCATAAGATCATGCCACTGCACTCCAGCCTGGGCGACAGAGTCAGATTCCATCTCAAAAAAAAAAAAAAAAAACAACTGGGGGAAAGTTGCACCTCCTTTATCACCTCTTCCTGACAGTTCCTTAGTTCTGCTGCTGAACTAGAGAAGGTCAGAATTTACCACTCTTAGACAAATACCTGTTTTGTTGAATCCATATTTTTTCATTCAGATAGGCCATGGAGAGGGCGGGGTAATGGAGAGTGTGAGAACAGGTGCTCCTTATCCTCTGCTTGCCCCCCTCCTCCCAGTGCCATTCTCTGCCCTGCTGTGGCCTGGGAGACCAACCCCAGTGAATTGTGTCAACTAGGCTCCTTTACTTTACCTTCCAGGTGTGGTTGGGTTTGGCCAGTAGGAGGCACCAGTAGGTGATCCAAGAACAAGAGGAAAGCAGGGAGCATTAATCCCCCTGCTTCCTCTCAGCCTCATCAGTTTTCAGGCAATGGCTATCTTTTACAGCTACAGCCCCCTTCCAGTCCTCCAGACGCACTGGGCTACAGTAACACTGTTCTGCCTTCTTGCCCTTCACATTTAGCATTTAGCATCTGCGTGCTGCACCATATATTGCTGGTTGTCTTAATCCTCCCCACACCTCTCTAACTTGTTCATTTATTAAATTATTTTTATTTAAATTCTTTTGATCATTATGGATAGTATCTGAGAGTCAAACTTACAGGCTTAGTTATCTGTCCCAATATACAACCCCATGAACTGATCTATGTTATTTTCTTGAAAAGGGCATTTTGCTTTATTTGGGGCAGGGGGGTTGCATTCAGAAGAATTTATAATAAAAATTTGTCTCCTGATCCCTTCCCTTCCTAACCCAGATCCACTCCTTGGAGGCACTTTTAACTCAATTTTATTTTATTTTATTTTATTTGACATTTGCCTCCATATTTTCAATAATGTGCTTTAATTTGACTCCTATTTTAGAAATTACCTGTTGACTTTCTGTTATGATAGATAACAATTTAACTCCCTTATACCATCCCTCTGCCTCTCCTCCCCACATCCTCACAACAAAGTTATATTATTATTTATAGTTCCTCTACTTAGTTACCTTTGTAAGTCAGATTCTTACTATCATATTTCTTGTTTCTTAACAACGGTACTTCCTGCGTCCCTGTGCAGTAAAATGGCAGTATTTGCGTTCTTACCTAATTTGCCTTCCACGTTCCAACTTCTGTCATCTCTGCTTTTACTTTTACATTGTTAAGATTGATAACATTTATATTTTTATTTTGTAGCTGCCATTCAGTCTTTTATGCTTTATCTACAGGTTGATCTTAAAGGCTGAAAAACTAGGAGATAGGGCTTATGTTATTGTGATTGCATAAATGACAAGTTGCACATTGACAATCCACCGTTGGACATACTTGTTTGATGTGCCCAGTGATTTTTTTTAGGCTTACAGCCAACATTTAAAAATTGGTAGAGTTTCTTATAAAAGATCTAGAGTTTGGGGTTTTGTTTTAAAAATTGGAAGTTCTGGCACATATGGTCTGACTTCCCACATATAGTAACACTCCGCTGGAGTCTGTCCCCTTTGGAACAGGCATTCCTACTCCAGTTTGCCACAGTTCCCACCACTCACAGCATATGCAAGTGTTCCAATACCTGACTTGCTCATGTATTTACTTACTTACCTGCCCCTGAAGGCATTTAAGTGTGTGACCCTGATGCTTGATGTGTTATTCTCTTCGGAGCCAAGTAATATATTATGGATACTTTAACAGCTTTAATTTTTCTAAGAGTTTCTCCTTGCCTTTTTTAAAAAACTATTTTCTGTTATTATATCCTCATTATTTTCTGTCAAACTCTCTAACCAGTTGGGTATTTTATGTATTCCCCTTTCTCCCAGGGTCTTCTATTCTTCTCAAATTTGATTTCATTCTAGGTCTGCTACAGAGCTGTCACCTGAGATTTCTTTGACTACGTTACTAGATTGGTTCTACTGCTTCCTGGGTCTCAAATTTTTTTTCAGGGTGGGGTTTGAGGGGGTCCCAGGGTTGGGGGTGGTCAGTTCAGTTTCTCCAGAGAAGGAGATTCCCTTTTTTTTTTTTTTTTTGACTTGGAAGAATAGATAACCTGGCTGCCTCATGAGCTACCTATGAAGGGCGCAAATCTTCTGACTTCAGATTTTTTAAAATTCCCCCCTTTTCAGCCTCCTATCTGATTCCTGCCCTCCATTGTTCTGGCATCTCTGAGTCATGAGCCTCTGGCCATTTTGCCAGGCTAATGGAATCTCATAATATTTGAATGCTGGAGCTCAGGCTTCCTGTGCTTGCATCATTAGTTTTTAATCTTCCATATTCTGTCTGTTTTCCACAAAGTTGTCCCAGTCTCTGTCCTGGGTAGCCCTCACCTGTTCCCTTTATTGTTGAAGGTATGCCTTCTTAAAAACATTCTTAGGCTGGGTGCAGTGGCTCACGCCTGTAATCTCAGCACTTTGGGAGGCCGAGGCAGGTGGATCACCTGAGGTCAAGAGTTTAAGACCAGCCTGGCCAACATGGTGAAATCCCATCTGTACTAAAAAATAAAAAAGTTAGCCGGACGTTGTGGCAGGCACCTGTAATCCCAGCTACTCAGGAGGCTGAGGCAGGGAGAATTGCTTGAACCTGGGAGGAGGAGGTTGCAGTGAGCCAAGATCACGCCACTGCACTCCAGCCTGGGCGAAAGAGCGAGACTTTGTCTCAAAAAAAAAAAAATTTTCTTTCACTTTTGTTTTGGTGGTGATGTGTTCACATGGAGAGGATATAAATGAATGCAGTTAATGTATTCGTCTTTAATAGGTTGTGCTCAGAATTGATCTCAACCCTTCTTGAATCTGTTTAAATTGTTGGCCTATCTCAGTGTAAGAGCCAATAGGCTAAACGATCCACCACCTAAAGTGGGAACTTTTAATCCTAAATTTACCCCTTTAGGATTTAGGACAGGTTTCATAAATCCTAAAGGGGTAAATTTAGGATTAAAAGTTGGATTGAATAGACATATAATAATATAACATAATTTAGTTATGGCCGGGCACGGTGGCTCATGCCTGTAATCACAGTACTTTGGGAGGCCGAGGCAGGTGGATCATTTGAGGTCAGGAGTTTGAGACCAGCCTGGCCAACATGGTGAAACTCCATCTCTACTAAAATACAAAAATTAGTTGGGCATGGTGGTGGGTGTCTGTGATCCCAGCCACTCTGGAGGCTGAAGCAGAAGAATTGCTTGAACCCAGGAGGCAGAGGTTGCAGTGAACTGAGATCATGCCATTGCACTCCAGCCTGGGAGACAGAGTGAGACTCCATCTCAAAACAAAAACAAATAATAATAATATAATGTAATATAATATATAATATATTCTATTATTATATGTCTATTGAATCCACCTTTTTTTTTTTTTTTTTTTTTTTTTTTGAGACACGGTCTCACTCTGTCTCCCAGGCTGGAGTACAGTGGTACGATCATGGCCTTGACCTCCAGGCTCAAGCAGTCCTTCCACCTCAGCCTCCCAGGTAGCTGGGACCACAGGCACACACCATCACACCCAGTTAATTTTTAAATTTTTTTGTAGACATGGGGTTTGCCTATGTTGTCCAGGCTGGTTTCGAACTCCTGGGCTCAAGTGATCCTCCTGCCTCAACCTCCCAAAATGCTAGGATCACAGGCATGAGCCAGTGTGCCCGGCTCATAGTTTTTTTTAAACAATCAAATTAAGAGCTTGTATTGGTTAGGGCAACATTAGCTGCTGTAATCATCTCCCACATTTCAGGAGTTTAACATGAAGGAAGTTTATTTCTTGCCCTTGTAACAGTCAATGCAAGTGTTTCTGGTTGTAACTGGCTTTCCTCTACAAGGTAATTTAGGGATCTACATGCCTTGTCTCTGTCACTCTGCTATACTCTGGAGCATGCATCTTCAAATGGGGGCAGTATCATGCCCAAGGGGGCAAAGATCTTGGAGGCTGAAAAATCTTATATTTTGATGCATAAATCACAGACATCTACATGGTACATAAGCAGATATAGAGTATATCTGTGGTGTGAAAATGTCATGGAGGAAAGTGATTAGGAAAAAAAATGTCTAAAAAGGTCCCTTAGGAGGGCAACAATGAAGAAAAGGTGGAGAAACACTGCCACAGGCCTATGAGGACTCTTCATTCAGGTGGAAGGGAAACAGAAGATGGAGAAGGCTCACCCGCTTCTTAACCACCTTGACCCAAAAGCGACACAGGTTACTTGGCCCACATTTCATTGGAGAGAACTAGTCAGGGAGTTCCACCTTGCTGCAGGAGGAGCTCGGAAATGTAGTCTCTGGCTGGCCACACTTCAGAGTACCTCTAAGTGAAGACTCTTAGCCAAAGAAGGGAGAGCATCAATTTTGGAGGATGGTTGGCCTCCCAATACAGGAATCAACCAATGTTGTCTTAAAGGACGAGGTACTACATATTTTGGGCTTGCAGCCATGGTATCTATTGTAACTACTAAACTCTGCTCATTGCAGCTAAAAGCAGCTGTAGATAATACTGAAATGAATGGGTGTGGCTATGTTCTAATAAAGCTTTATTTACATAAACAGGCAGCTGATTGGCCTGCAGGCTGTAGTTGTCCAGCCCCTGAGTATCCATTCTGGAGCCTTTCAGTTGTCCCCATTACCTCTCCTTCTTGGGACCTAACCCGCATTTCCTTTATTCCAGTGCCTAACTGGAGCCTAGAGCTTCCTCTCAACTGAATAAAAGTTTTGTCTTGGCTGTTTCACTGAAAACAGTGGAATATGACCCTGTACCAAGTGAAGTGACCCTTTCCCAAGACTGCAGAAAAGAAAGAAATTTTGTCTGTGTCAGTCCAGTGTTAGCTGTCCCCACAGCCACCCAACATGGTAGGGGTAGAGTGCCTGGCACTCAGTAGTAAGTGCTCAGAAATTTCCTGTATTCAGTGTTGAGCATTGGCTTAAAACTACCTGCATTCAGTGAAATAAGACCTTGGAGAATATGGACCTCTATTTCTTGTAGCATTAGAGTGGATTATTATTCAATGGTTAACACTAGTATTTACAAAGAACTTTGTTTTTTTTGTTTTTTTGGTTTTTTTGGAGACAGAGTCTCGTCCTGTCACTCAGGCTAGAGTGTAGTGGTGCGATCTCGGCTCACTGCAGCTTCCAAGCGATTCTCCTGCCTCAGCCTCCCGAGTAGCTGGGATTACAGGCGCCTGCCACCACGCCCAGCTAATTTTTGTATTTTTAGTAGAGACAGGGTTTCGCCATGCTGGCCAGGCTGGTCTTGAAACTCCTGACCTCAGGTGATCCGCCTGCCTCGGCCTCCTGACGTTCTGGGATTACAGGCGTGAGCCACTGCACCTAGCCTAGAACTTTTAATAACATGACAAAATGCTTATTTTATAAGCAGGATTCAAAATTATGTATACAATATAATCTCAACTATATCTTAAAAAGTTCAGCAAAAAAAAATTCTCAACAAGTGATGGAGTTTTTCTTCTTTTTATTTTGTATCTGTTTTCTAAAATTTTTACAGTGAACATGTTTTATATGTGGAGAAGAATGTTATTTTAAAAATTATTGAGGTCTGGGAGCTAACGCTTGTAATCCCAGCACTTCAGGAGGTCAAGGCAGGAGGCTTGCTTGAGCCCAGGAGTTCAAGAGCAGCCTGGGCAACAAAATGAGACCCTGTGTCTATGAATTTTTTTTTAATTAGCCAGGGATGATGGTGCGCACCTCTAGTCCCAGCTTCTTGGGAGGTTGAGGTGGGAGGATTGCTTGAGCCTGGGAGGTTGAGGCTGCAGCAAGCCATGGTCATGCCACTGCACTCCAGCCTGGGCAACAGAGCAAGACTCTGCCTCAAAACAAACAAACAAAAACTACTGAGGAGGAAATTAGTGCTGAGTGAGGGTATAATTATCCAACAGGTTCTTCCTTCCTGCTTCACAGACAAAACTAATTCACTGAGACCACAGTATTGCAGTAGACAAAGAGTTTAAGGCAGAGCCAGCCAAGCAGAAAGACTGGAGTTATTACTCAAATTGGTCTCCCAGAGAACTCAGAGGCTAGGGTGTTCTATGGATAATTTTGTGGACAGGGGAATGGGTGCTGCTGATTGGTGAGGGTTGAAATCATAGGGCTGTGGAAAATGGTACTTGTGCGCTGAGTCAGCCTCTACATTAGGGGGCCACAGGACAGGTTGTCATGAGTCCCAGGTCCTGGTAGAGTCAGTTGGTTGCCAGAATGCAAAAGTCTGAAAAGCATCTCAAAAGACCCATCTTAGGTTCTACAGTAGTGATGTTATCTTTAGGAGCAATTGGGGAAGTCACAAATCTTGTGACCTCTGGCCACATGACTCCTGAGCAGTAAGGGATTATAGAAAGGCAAGCTAGGAGACAAGGCTGGTTATCCTTTAGCTACACCTACATTTTAGCAGAATTCAGGCCCCTCCCATAATCCTAATCTTGTGGCCTTTGATTACTATTACAAAGGCCATTTTGGTCCCTGAGCAAGGAGGGGGTTCATTTCAGGGAGGGACTGTTATCATCCTTGCTTCAAAGTTAGAACGATAAACTAAATTCCTCCCATGGTTAGCTTGGTCTACACCCAGGAATGAGGGAGGACAGCTGGCTTGCGGAGATAGAGGCAAGATGGAGTCAGCCATGCTAGACTCCTCTCACTGTCATAATCTTTGCAAAGGTGTTTTCAAGAGTATTAATGAAGGTGTCTGCCTGCTTGTGCACACGTAAGCATGCACCTGAAAATGCCATCCAAAATTTTGTTAGAACAAAGTCACTGTGAGGCAACCCCCTTCATCTATCCTCCCCAAGTTAGAAAAGCTTCTTTGGATAGTGACCAGGAAGGGTTCTGAACTGCTTCTGCACTGAGGCATTCTTCTCATATCTTAGTAATGAGACCCTCACCTAGATTTTCTTTCCACTGAGGCAGACCGGCCTCTCTGGATGAATCATCAAGATTAGCAATGCGGGGAGGAGGCGGTGTACGCTTGGGGTTAACTGCATGCCAGAGTCATTGGTCATCATAGCCACTTCCCCAGACCCATGGACTTTCTTGACTTTGGGGGAGAAATGAAATAGCTTGTGACTCGAAATGCCATTTGTGTAGACCCATTAGCGAGGCAGCCTGACGTCCAGGTGCCCCCACCCCCAGTGGAGCAGAGAACAACTCATTCTGCAGGAGGAACCAAATCTGAGATCATCCCAAAACAGCCTCTTATTTTCTAGGCCTCCCTTGGGTCCTCACGTGTATCTTCCAGGTACCGTGAGGATAGGTGTGGGTGTCCTCTCCCCTGAAAGGAGAACACCCCCACCCAAGTCCTTCCTGTTCAGCTCTGCCTGTGTTTCTGCTGATGATGTCCTTCTTGAGCCTTGAGCTGTCTGCACACTGGTCCCAGCCTGTGCCTTCCACACTGCTCAGACCTGCAGCGTTCTCCAGCCCTCAGCTACTTTGCTATGACGTCGAGGGGTGGCAGGGTGGCGGGGGGGGGGGGGGGTTCCTCTCCCCAACCCTGACCCAGGGGTCCCACCTGGTCTCTTGAAGGACATCAGCTGCTGGAAGACAGCCCAATGGCCCCCCTTCATTTGACCTCCTTTGTCTCTACTCCAGGAGCTCCCTCTTAGCTCCAAGTTAGGTTAGGGTGACCTCGTCACAGCCTCTTTGCCTCTACCCCTGCTTCTGTGTTCTGAGCGCCGATCCTAGAGCCTTTCTCTTTCATCCCAACGTGCGTACTCTAGACCTGGATGTGCCACGTGTAAGGATCACACTCCAGCAGGCACGAGGCATTAGAAAGTCCTTGGTGTGTGCTTCTGTGAGCACCCAGACTTCTTAGTGTGACTTGTGAGGCCCTGCATCAGGGTTTGTCAACCTTAGTGCTATTGATATGTGGAACTAGAGAATTCTGTCTTGAAAGGGACCGTCCTGCACATTGTAAGATGTTTAGCAGCATCCCTGCCCACCAGGTGCCAATAGCACTTCCCTAGTCGTGAAACAGAAATGTCTCTAGACACTGCCAAATGTCCTCTGGAAGGCAAAATCACTCCAGGTGGAGACCACTACCCTCCATAATGGAGACCCCCTCCTACCACGCTGCCTCATCCCACCAACTGCACACCTGCCACACGCACGCTCATCCCTACCAGGGTCACTGCATTCACTGTCCCCACTGCTCTGAACGTTCTCTCCTCACATCTTCATGCTCTGCTTATTTAGGTCTCAGCTCAACTGACACCTCCTTACCTTGGCCTTTCCTAAGCTCCCTATGCAGCCAACCCATTCGCTCCATCCAGTGCATACTTCTGTTTTGTTTTAAAATCACGTTTAGAATCTCTGACCTTGTTCCTACCGCTTTCCTCCTGGTTTTCACTGTCCCAGCCACACCTTTCTAATTCCTCAGTCACATCCGGCGTGTACCCACCAACAGGGTTCTTGCTGTTCCTCCTCCTAGAATGCTCTTTCCCCAGATCTCATTGTTCTTGTTCCTTCAGGCCTTTGCTCAGATGTCACCTTCTCAGAGAGGGCTTCCCTGGCTATTTCCTATTTCATTTTTTCCCGTAGCATCTACAGCCATCTAATACACTATACACTTTAATTATAATGATTTTTATTTTCTGTTTCTCCCTATTAAAATGAAATCTCCATGAGGGCAGGGAGTTTTGTCTTCTTTGTTCGCTGTTGCATGGCAGTCACGGAGAACAATGCCTCGCGTTGAGGCACTCGGCCAGTATTTTTTTAGATGCATGAGCTTAATTTTGCAAGGCTTGCTGGGACCTCTGCCCTAGTTTAACTGTGCACATTTGAACGCATCGGGTGAGCTTGGCTTCTTGTTGTAAAACAAGGGATTTATGTTGATGAAGAGTTCTGTCAGGGTAGACTCATACTCTAAAGCATGTTTTCTTGTGAATAGAGATGTTTACAAAGCACAAAGCAGTGAATTTGCTAATAGTTCTTTTTATTGGCATCAGCTAGAGTTCTGAATTTAGCTGAAGCTTATACTTACCATGCCGTGGTAGAGGTTTTCATTTCCTAATATGTACATGCACTTGTCTAAAAGTAATTAGTCTTCAATTATGAGCCACAAGAGGTCAGGACCACCACTATGGCACCTCTCCAGAAGGGGCCCTGCCTGATAAGCGCAAAAAAAACCCTTTAGGGCCGTACCTCCGGCTGTTCCCTGTTTCCTGGGATCTTGTTTATTTCTCATCTCTCCTGGATCCCGGCTTATTCCTTTGCTTTTTGTCTTACTAGGCTCTCATCCTTGTCTCAAAATCCCTGTCCTTACCTCCATGATCCATGAAGACCATGGCTGTCAGAAGGCAGCGTAGAAGTGAATCTGCAGCACCTCCCGACTTGGAGCCCAGGAAGTCCTGAATATGACCAGGAGAGTTCCCAAGGCCCACATCTCCTAACATGTTGAAATCCAAGGTCTTTCAAGGAAGCCCCACCACATATGCCTTCAGGGACCTGGCCAACCCTGCCAGCCTCTCCCATAGATTCTCCCTCATATGGTCACAGTGCCAGAAATCCCGACCCCTGGGGCTCAGTGAAGGCCCTTGGGTCTTCAAGGGAATTCCCTGTTCTGGGGCCCACATCCCAGGAGAGGGCACAACTTGAGCATGTTTGCATCCTGTTAAGGGTTACTGGGAAGGCTCAGATTTACAGGAGACAGATGGAGAGGGGCTGGTGGGAGAGTTAGGATGTTGCAGAGAAGACCCCTTTTCCCGCTTATGTAATCGCTCCAAGGAAAGAGAGAGAAACAGAGAGAGAGAGATGGAGCTTAGCAAGTGAGTTCCTGGCTGCTTGTCATATGAAGAAAACTGATGTGAACGACACTTTCCTCCTCTGCTTCCTGCCCTGCTTTTTTGTTCTTTGTATCGTGAATAATATGAATACAGGAGCCTCATACTTAGAGTTATTTTTACAAGGTCTCCTCTCTGCTTCAGATGACTCAGAGCCAGAGCCTTCTCTTGAAGACGTTCCTTGGGAAGCACCAGAGAGGTGCCGAACCCCAGGCAATCTCAGGGTCACAAGTGGGTGTCCTGGAAGTGTGGTCTGGAAGGAAAGCCTTATTGAAGGCAAGCCTTCTGCTGGTTCCCCTCGCTGCCCAGCCAGCCCTGCCTTTCTCTCGCCATCTTTTCCTGCTTCAGCAAAAACAATCAGGCCCACTTGCCAGTCTGGAGATGAGCAGAGGGCACTGCCCCAGGGTCGAGGCTGCAAGCTGTGGGTAGATGAGGGGAATCTGTAGGCCCCAAAAGGCTGGATGCTCTAGTCTGAAGGCAAGAAAACTATTTGGGCAACCAGGCACTGAAGGAGAAGGAAGATTGGTAGAACCTATTTCGTGTCTGTCTCCCACACTGCCCTCTGTCTCCCACACTGCCCTTGTGTTCCTGGAGAGTGGGGACTGCCTCTGACTGTTCTTCCAAACATGACGCCCAGCACTAAGACCCAGTGCATGTGTGTGGAGTCGATGAATTAATGAAAGGGAAGCCCCTTTCCATGGGTAAAGCCAAATTACCTGGATGCGAGTACAACACAAACCCGCGTGCCCGAGGAGGATGGAGCATCTGTATCTGCTCCCGAAGGTGCGGATGCCCAGACCTCGGCACACCCAGCACCAGCATTGTCTGCTTCGACCCATCATAACCACTCTGAGAGGCCACGGAGGTTGTTTCCATTTTACAGAGGGGAATGCCGAGGGTCAGAGAGATTGGGTGGTGTGCCTGTTGTGCACTTAGTAAGCGGCAGAAGAGGATTCTTCTGCCCCACTTCTACCGACTCCATGATCCAGTGCTGCCTTGAATCCTCAGAAACTCCAAAGTAGGGGCTTCCTGCTTCTGAGAAAGACTCCATAGCTCTCTTTTGGACACAGCTGCAGTGCCATCCTTCTGGGAGAGCCAGCCTGGAGCAAGACAGCTGGGACTCATCTATCTGCTGCCCAACAAACCTTGGAAGGAGTGTGATAGGAAGGTTCCATTCAGACCACTGTTCTCTGTGGCTCTGGGGAAAAGGCATGATGGGGGAGATGCCCTTTTTCCTCCTGTTAATCTGCCCTCATCCCTGACTCCCTTTCCTGCTGTCTTCTATCCGACCACACAGTCCCCAGCTTAAAACCAAGGTGGATGGAAAAGGCTTCACGTTGATCATGAAACTCAGAATGCATTTTCCTGTAGAAGTAGCTGGAATGCGATGCTTGGTCTGCCCATGATATATCTGAAATAGAAGAGTAATAGCATTGGCCCAGTAGAGAATTAGTATTAATGTTGATGATTTAATTAATGAATTAATAATAAGCCAGCACCCGCTCTTACTTGGAAGACGACAACAGCTCTCTCCACTCTTGTCCTCTTACAGTTTGTTCTCCACGTGAAAAGTGAATCAGACCCCATCACTCCTCTGCTCATAGCCCTCCATGATCTCTTACGCCTACAGCCTGGCCTCCTCCCTCACTGACCGCACCTGCCGGCTCCCTTCACCAAGCTCATTCCACCAAAGAGTGGAAGGACACAGCTGCTGTGTCCTCTGCCTGGGACTCTCTTCCTTCCCTGATTCACCTGGTTCAGTCAGTTCATTCAGGCCTATGCCCAGATGTCACCTCTTCAGGTAACCATGGATAGGCCCCACCCATGCTCATCATTCCTCTGACCCTTACCCTGCTTTATTTCCCTTCATAACACTCATCATATCTGCCATGACATTGCACATGTGCCTGCTTACTTGTATATTATTATTCTCCTCCACTAGAATATCAGCTCCACAAGGGCAGGGACCTTTTATTTGTTTCCTGCTGTGTTTCGAACACTAAAAGAGTACCCAGCATATAGTAGGTGCTCAATAAATATTTATAAATAAATAGATGAACGGACAGCTGAATGAGTGATATATCTCTACGCCTAACCAACAGCAGATTGTGGTTTCCATGCAGAATTTATCACACATTTCAAACATCAGTGCCATAAAGGAATTTTTTCCTTTCCTTGCCCTCGGGATTGGAAGTGCAGGGACTTCATTTTAGTAATGAGTTATAGATTTTTCTGGAAACCAGAACTTCTTATTCTGCATTTTTGGCAAAAATAGACACCTGCTTTCTTGGTGAGTAGCTTCTCAGAGTTCTGAAGGCTTCTTGGGGTTTGGCAGATGGCTGGGGGTAGGTACTCTTTGGTCTCCTTAGCCTCCTGCTACCAGTTCTGCTGAGACTGGCAGTGTTCTCTTGATTACTCTAGAGCAGGGTTTCTCCTACTAACATTTTAGACCAGATCGTTCTTTGTTGGGGACTGTCCTGTGCCTTCCAGGATGTTTAACAGCATCCCTGGCCTCTACGCATTAGATATTAGTAGAACTCCCCCAACTGTGACAACCAGCAATGTCTCTGGACATTGCCAAGTATCCCTTGAGGAGTAAAATCACTCCCTGTTGAGAACTACTGCTCTGCCGTGTTCAGAAAGCCCCACCCACAACAAAGAATTATCCAACCCACAGAGTCACAAATGCCAAAGTTTAGCTATGCTGCTCTGAGGGCTCTGTCTGATAGGACTCTCTGCATTGAGGGAAATCTTCTATTTGGTGCTGTCTAATATGGTAGCCACTAGCCACATATGGCTATTGAGCATCTTAAAATGTATAGGCCGGGGCGTGGTGGCTCATGCCTGTACTCTTAGCACTTTGGGAGGCTGAGGCAGGAGGATCACCTGAGCCCAGAAGTTAGAGGCTGCAGTGAGCTGTGAGCAAGCCACTGCACTCTAGCCTGGGTGACAGAGTGAGGCCCTGTTTCTTAAAAAAGAAAAAAAAAAAAAAAAGTAGTTAGTGCAACTGAAAAGCTGAGTTAAGTTTAATTTTAGGCTGGGTGCGGTGACTTATGCTTGTAATCCCAGCACTTTGGGAGGCAAGGCAGGCAGATTGCTTGAGCCTAGGAGTTGGAGACTAGCCTGGGCAACATGGCAAAAACCTGTCTCTGCTAAAGGAGACCCCTGGTGGCACATGCTTGTAGTCCCAGGTACTTGGAAGGTTGAGGTGGGAGGATCACTTGAGCCCAGGAGGTTGAGGCTGCAGTGAGCCCTGATCGTGCCACTGTACTCCAGCCTGGGTGACAGAGTGCGACCCTGTCTCAATAAATAAAACAGAATAATAAAATAAAGTAAATTTTAAAGTTTATTTTATTTTAATTAATATTCATTTAAATATCCACTTACAGCTAGTAGTAGCTGCCATATTGGACAGCACAGCTATAGAAAGGCCAGTGCTGCTCACACTTCAATGTACATATGAATTATCCGGGGATAGCAAAGTCCAATTCAGCAAACTTGAGGTGAGGACTGAGAGTCTATAAATTCCCAGGGATGCTAAGGCTTCAGGTCTAAAGACCACACCTTGGAGTAAGATGGTCTAAGTCTGGGACATAAAGAGCATTTTGCACATAAAACACAGAGATGATATTCCTGCTGCCTAAAAGAGCTTGTTGAAGAACACAGTGGCATAGAGTAAGGAGACAGAAAAAATATGGTCTGTGGAGTCAGACAGATACTGATTTGAATCCATTGTTAGCTCTGTGCCCTTAGCCTCTCTGAGCCTCCATCTTCTTATCTACAAATAAAAGAGATCATTTCTCCCTTGCAGTGTGATTCTGAGATAGTGCATTTAAAAGCACCAAACCCAGTGCCTGGCAGATACTTGGCACTCAGTAGGTAAATAGTATCAGTCATTATGGATTCATCCAAAGAAAAGGCATTGTTTACACAAATCGGCCCTGCATTGTAGGCTGTGTTTGGGGACCACCCATCTCAGAGTCACCCAGGATGTTCTTTTAAAAAATAGGTCCCTGGGCCCAGCCCAGACCTAATGAGTTAAAGTCTCTCTAATGGTAGGGCTCAGGAAGCTTCTTTTAAAAAAAGAAAAAATATGTATGAGGCAAAATTCACCTAACATAAAATTAACCATTGGTCATTTTTTTTTTTCATGTAAAAAATTTTTAGCTTTTATTTTATGTTCGGGGATACACGTGAAGGTTTGTTACAGAGGTAAACTTATGTCACGGGAGTTTGTTATGCAGATTATTTCATCACCCAGGAATTAAGCCCGGTACCCAATTGTAATTTTTCTGCTCCTCTCCCTCCTCCCGCCCTGCCCACTCAAGTAGATCCAGTGTCTGTTGTGTTTCCTTCTTTGTGTTCATAAGTTCTCATCATTTAGCTCCCACTTATAAGTAAGGACATGGGATGTTTGGTCTTCTGTCCCTGCGTTAGTTTGCTGAGGACAGTGGTCTCCAGCTCCACCCATGTTCCCGCAGAAGACATGATCTTGTTTTTCTTTATGGCGGCACGGCCATTTTAAAGTATACAAGTCATTGGCATTTCCTGCATTCACAATGTTGGGCAACCTCACCTCTGTCTAGTTCCAAGGCATTTTTGTCATCCCAGAAGGAAACCCTGTACCCACTCACCATTCTCCCCTCCCCAGCCCCTTGCAACCACTAACCTGCTTTCTGTTTGCATGCATTGGCTTATTCTGGATGTTCCAGATAAAAGGAACCATATAGTATGTGACCTTTTGTGTTCGACGTCTTTCACTTAACACCCTGTTTTTGAGGTTCATCCATGTCATTGCGTGTATTAGTGTTTAATTCCTTTTTATTGGTGAATAATATTCCATTGTGTGAATATAATGGATGAGTTTGGAATATAATGGATACACACGTTTGTTTATCCACTCATCAATTGATGGACATTTGGGTTCTTTCCACCTTTTTGGCTCTGTGAATAATGTTTCTGGGAACATTTGTGTGCAAGTTTCTGTTGGAGTACCCGTTTTCAGTGATGTGGGTTATATACCTAGGAGCAGAATTCCTGGGTCACATGGTAATTCCATGTTTAAATGTGTTGAGAAACCGCCTGAACTGCCCTCCCCAGTGGCTACACCATTTTCCATCCCTACTGGCAATGCATAGGGTGCCAGTGTCTCCACTTGCAGGTCAACACTTGTGATTTTGTTTTTTTGGTTATGGCCAACCTGGTGGGTGTGAAGGGAAGCTTCATTCTTCACAAGTTCCCAGGATGGTTCGTGTGGACCCAAATGTTGGAGAACCACCACTTTGATGAGAGCTCCTCTTTCGGTGAGTTCAGTCAGAGTCTCCTGCTCCCATGTCCTGGGACTCCCTGCAGCAGTGCCTTTGTTGGGCTGGGGCAGCTCATCAGGGAATTGGAATTGTTACTTCGTGTGCTGTTGTAATCGCGATTGGATCATTTATATATACACACACACACACACACACACACACACACATCTTACCCTCTCCCCTTTAGTAAGCACAACTGCGTAGAGAAGAACAGTTTGCCATTGACTTGTCCTGGGAAAGCCGAATCAGCACAGATGACCCACCCCCTGGTGTCTCCTGGGTGAGTTTCTGCAAACATCTCTACCTGTCCACCTGAGGCTGGCCTGGAAGGCCCGTTCCAACATGAAATGGCCTTGAACTCTCCTGTTTTAATAAAGTTTAATGTGGAATTTTATATTCTACTATGTAATATAGCTGGGCCTGTTTTAATTAAAAATTAAAGGATTTTACTCCAAATATTTAAGTGTGTTTCAGAAACACATCAAGTTAATCCTGTGGCCCTTAGGATGAAGGTGATAAACCCAGGTAAGGGGACAGAGGAGTGTCGGGGAGGAGGCCGTGTGGGGGAGCACTTGATGAAAGGAATAGTATTCCTCTTTAACAATGAGGGTTTTGTTTTCTTCTTCTGGAATTTCCTCAAAATTAATCTCTAGGGTGGAACACATTTAAGTGATACATTGTATATGCAAGCAAAGAGAGCAAGGTCCTACCATTAGTATAACTGCCTGCACCGCTTCAAAATTGTTCTAGGACATAAGCCAAGGTCCTCTTCTTCAAGTCATCGGTCTCAGCCTTGGCCACATATCACAGCCACCTGGCAAGCTTTACACGCTCTTGTTTAACAAGGTGTTCAACAAGAGCCCATGTGGAACCCAGGCATCCCCGGTTTCTAAAGCTCCAGGTGATTCTGATGTGCAATCAGGATTGACCGCTGTGCCAGGCCATTAGACACAACCCATGCCCTGATAGAGCTAATGGTCTGACTGGGGAGACCAACTCGTTAATCATATAATTGAGTAATTACAACTCTGATAAATGCTGTTGCCCCATTAAATTTCAAAGGGTTGGAGACACCTTCCCGAAGCTACAGCCTGACAGACGATTAGATGCTAATGAGGGGAGAGCTGCATCCCAGGCAGAGGGACTGGCACGTGCAAAGGCCCGGGGGTAGAAAAGAGCTTGGTGTGTCTGAGGACTTGAAAGACACGCTGGTTGGAGCTGTGAGCAAGGAGGGTGGGCAGCCTGAGGTTGGGTAGCAGATGGTAGCCTGTCACCCATGTTGGCCTGTGGTGAGTCCACCTTACATGCTGTCAGTGTTTGAGCTGCTCTGATATTGGTGTGAAAGGCCCAAGCTTCTGTGCTCTGGAATGAGCAGATACACGAGGGCCTGATTAAGTGATCATGGTCTGGGCAGGATCAGCTTCCTCCAGTGTGTGAAAATTATTTACTCAGCCTCCATGGAGAGAGAGGAAGGGCATCAAAAGAAGGGAGAGATTGGCCAGGCGTGGTGGCTCACACCTGTAATCCCAGCACTTTGGGAGGCTG
Source organism: Mandrillus leucophaeus (assembly GCF_000951045.1). NCBI lineage: Eukaryota > Metazoa > Chordata > Mammalia > Primates > Cercopithecidae > Mandrillus > Mandrillus leucophaeus. The sequence goes on along the minus strand of NW_012103142.1, from coordinate 10,051,156 downwards.
AGGCAAGGGGATCATTTGAGGTCAGGAGTTCGAGACCAGCCTGGCCAATATGGCAAAACCTCCTCTCTCTCCTCTTAGCTGGGCATGGTGGCGCACGCCTGTAATCCCAGCTACTCAAGAGGCTAGGGCAGGAGAATTGCTTGAACCTGGGAGACAGAGGTTGCAGTGAACCGAGATCGTGCCACTGCACTGCAACCTGGGCGACAGAGTGAGACTCTATCAAAAAAAAGGAAAGATATTTGGAGAGAGAATGGGAGTTTTCCTCATATCTGAAAAGTTTCTGGGCCTCACTTGAAAATTACATCTCCTAGCATCTCCACATAGAACTCATTTGACAGAACGGTGGGTCCCTAGGTGACTGGAGCCTGGGATCTCATTGCAGTGATTCCTCTCTGCACTGTTTCTCAGATGCTCTGTGGAGCCTGTCTCACGTTTAATTCCTCTTCCTTCCCATTTTCCTCCATCCCCCTCCCCCTGCTCCTTTTTCTTCTTTTTAAAATCTGCGCCAATTTCTAATGAATTGTGGGTGGCATGGAGGGAATTCTTCACACTTCATTTGGTCCTGCTTCATAGTTTATATCCTGTGTCCCTCCCTTCCTCTGGCTGAACCCCCCGTCCCCAGTCTGGTAGACATGAGCTGTTCTTTTCTTTTCAACGGCCTTGTGGCTGCAGAGAACCCCTCTTTGATTTGGGCTTTTAGATACTGATTTAAAGTGTTTGTTTCTGCATATTAATTTCTTCCTTCCTTAAGACTCCTCATCTTCACTCTCCCTTAACTCCAACAGCAGTGTGGCGTGTGACGTGGCATTTGTCACCCCCATTGCACAGAAGGGAAACTGAGATTCTGATAGCAGTGTGGGGCTGTGGGAAGATTCTGGCCTTGCTGGGTGGCATGATGAATGTGACAGGTCCTTGGAAAGTCACCGAACCCTCCAGGGCTGCCTCTTTACTGGTCATATGGGAAGGAGATAAGATTTCTACCCCTGTAAGGAGGTAGGGGTAAAGAGGATGGGATTTGGCCCTTAAAACTCTGGCTCCACCACTCAGTTCTGTGACCTTGGGCAAGGCATCAGACCTTCCCTTCCTCCCTTGTAGAATGGTGATCCCTACAGCACCTCAGCAGGATGGTTGTAAATACTAGAGGCACTGTCTGGGAAGTCCTAGCAACATGCCTGGTCTGAATGGGATATAGTAGCTGTTCTTTGGCCTTTTTGGCCTTTGGGATATAGTAGCTGTTCCACCTCCCCTGCCATCTGGGATTCGGCTGTTTGTCCAAGAGGACCCCAATCATTATGGTGGAGCTGGAATTAGAACTAGAACCCAGGTATGCTGGCTTCAGGCCCTGAGCTCCTGGGAGGAGCTATCTGTAAGCACCCTGGTTTTGTGAGCTGGATAATCCTTGCTGTGGGTAGGCCTTTCTGTACACAGTAGAGTGGTAGTTCTCAACTGGGACTGATTTTGCAAGAGACACTTGGCAATGTCTGGAGAGTTTTTTCATTGTCTCAGCTTGGGAGGTTCTACTGATTTCTAAGGGGTGGGGGCCAGGTATCTGGATTGTTCTGGGATCTCTCAGCACAGTGACTGGGGATTTTGAAGGCACACACCAAGAAACAGCAAGTCATCAAGACCCCTGGTCAGTGACAGCTGACTCTGAGCCCTTGCAAAGCTGCCCTGCAGCGTCAGCACCGGCTGGGAAATCCTTGTGGATTCTTGTGGATATTCATATAGAGGGAGGGGCATGACTATCCCCACTCACTGGGCATAGTGCTAGCAACAGCTGCCACTTATCCAGGGCCTATTGGGAGCAGGGGCAGCATGCTCAGTGAGGGACCTATGCTCTCACTGATCTCCCTGATCAGCAAGGAAGACACTGCTAACCTCATTTCACAGAAGTGGAACAAGGCCATATGGCTTGTGAGGGGCAGGGCCAGACCTAGGGCAGAACCCAGGTCTCCTTAGCTCCAAAGCTCACACGCTATGCATGAAATTGCATGACCTTCCTTAGAAAGTAACACCCCCCCGTGAGGCTTCTCCAGCAATAATTTTAATAGAATGCTTATCCACATCCCTATGTCAGCATTGGCCACCTAATTTTGCCACCAGCCAGACTGAATTTACCACTGTTGCAGAAAACGAGTAGATAAGAATCTTAAAACTTATCATACATTGGGAGGGAGGGCAAGGGTGCCCCTATTTTGGATGTCTCATGCCAGTTTGGGAAGAGGAAGAATTTAGCAGTTAGGCACAGTATGTTCCTAATTTGCCCTAGAAAACTTCTTGGGTGCTTTTGGGAAAAACCCGTACAACTTTTTTTTTTTTTTTTCTTTTTTTGAGACAGAGTCTCGCTCTGTCACCCAGGCTGGAGTGCAGTGGCGTGATCTCGGCTCACTGCAGCCTCCACCTCCCAAGTTCAAGTGGTCCTCCCACCTCAGCCTCCCAAGTAGCTGGGACTACAAACACAAGCCACTACACCTGGCTAATTTTTGTATTTTTTTTGTAGAGACAGGGTTTCACCATGTTGCCCAGGTTTTGTCTCGAACCCTGGGCTCAAGCGATCCACCCACCTTGGCCTTCCAAAATGCTGGGATTACAGGTGTGACCCACTGTACGCAGCCAAATCTGTACATCTTTAATGCCTGTCTTGAATGCCACAGTGGTTGGAGCACAGTGTGAAGTTAAGAAACAGTGCAATCCTGATTAAGAGCCTTCTCTCCTAGTTAGAGTACACCATGCTCTGTTGTGTCACAGGACCTTTGCACAGGCTACTCGGGAGACCAGCAGCACCTTTGCTCTCTGTCTTTCTCCTGCTTTCCTCTCTACTTTGCTTCAGTAATTTATTCTTAGGGTTCATATTAAAGACTAATTCCTTAAGAAAGCACTTCTGCCCCGTGTCCATGCTAGTCCACCTTCTGGCATATGCTATTATGCATTAGCTATGCTTCTTTAGGGGACCACTATTATAGTTATATCTAATTTGTTAATGTTGGTTTCCTTCTTCCACTTGATTGTAAGCTCCATGAAAGTAGGGAACACATTGGTCTCACTCAGCTCTTGTATGCCGAGTGCCTTGCATTTGTCTAGTACATGCTAGGCACCAGCCAACATTGGATGGGTGAATGGATAGTTGGACGAATGGATTGAGCTAGTTAATTTCATTTCCTTTCCCTTAACTCCAGTCAATAATCTCTTCTTAGGGAATTGTAATTATCTGTTTATATGTCTCTTTTGAGCCTCTTTGAAGAAGAACCTATCTTTAGAAGCTCTGAGTCTAGCTCCATGCCTGACATATAGTAGATGGCTAATAAAAGTTGACCATATGGTTGTCTAAGACAAACTCTTGCCCATAAGACAAGCAGTTCCAAGAGCTCATGCTGCTGCAGAGAGGACCCTAGAGAGTTATTTTCACACATAGAGGATAAGGATGGTGAATTTATTCATAGAAACAGAATGAAGTGCATTCCTGCTTCCCACCCGTGCCATGCTTAGCTCCTCGGTAAGGTCTGCTATTCAGGTTGCCAGTTACTGTACTGACTTATTTGTACATAAACAGTTATTCCCCATAACCTTCCCTTCGCCAACATTCAGAGATAATGATATACAATCTTTGTAACATTACAGATGTTGCTTCAAAAATACTCTGTTGCTATAGGAATGTTTGTGATGTGCTTATCGCTAGAATTTCATAAGCAACAAACTCCAAAATTGCAGATGATTTAACATTTGAAGCAGGGAGTGAGAGTGTATGTGTGTTTGCATTAAAAAAAAAAAAAGGCTTTGAAAAAGGAAGTTTTCTTCTGCAGAGTTATCTTCTTCTAAAGCTTAAAATAAAAACTACTTAAAAGCAGTGAATTTAGAAGAATGAGCACTTTCTCTTAAACATTCAAATGGGTGAAAATGACTTGTAATGCCTCCCTCAAGTATTAAGGAAATAGGCAGTTAAAGGTTTTTTTTGGAGCTGGCTGTCACAGACAAAGGATTTCTCATTTAAAAAAAAAAAATCATTTTATAGCATTAAATAGGAGGAATGCATACCAGCAGCCCTTTTGACATTTTGAAAATGATTTATTTTCTGAAATGTCCCAGTCCATTTTAATAGATGACTCTTTGTTCTTCTCATTCAGGGACGGAGCTTCGGGTGGGGTTGCCATAGTTAGGGTTGGGAAGTTCAGGGTGGAGGCAGACAGGGCTCCAGGAACAGCTTTCCGTGAGCCTCACACTTTGTTACCTGAACACAGCAGGTGGGTGCCACCACCTATCTCCAGACAGCATGGAGCCACACTTTCCCAAAGCTCCTGCTGTGGTTCTCCTTCCCAAAGAGAGACTCTCTGAACTAACTTTTTATAGTCCAGAGAGTGAATTTGAAATCATTTCTCTTTCTAGCCTCCCTCTCTGAACCAAGATATCAGCTAGACATCTTAGGAAAGGTGTGCAATGTGGAAGTCTCTACCATCGCAATGCTACTACTCAGCTGTGGCTCAGGAGTGGTGCTCTCTGCAAACTCTTTAGCAGTCCATGAGATAAGTTCAGAAACTGAGAGTTGGTGCTTAGTAACTTTCATGCCGATTTGACGGAATAATCTGTTGAATCAGAGAACCTAAAAGTGAGCTTGCACTTTGTATCAGTATCTTTTCATTTCCTTTTTCTAGCAGTTCATTTTTACTATATTTTATTAAAGTAGTCATCTGTAATGGTGTGGAAATTTTTTTAAAAACTGGTCCTTTGGCTGGGCGCGGTGGCTCACACCTGTAGTCTCAGCACTTTGGAAGGCCGAGGTGGGCAGATCATGAGGTCAGGAGTTCAAGACCAGCCTGGCCAACATGGTGAAGCCCCGTCTCTACTAAAAATACAAAAATTAGCCAGGTATGGTGGTGGGCACCTGTAATCCCAGCTACTTGGGAGGCTGAGGCATGAGAATTGCTTGAACCTGGGAGGCGGAGGTTGCAGTGAACCGAGATCGCGCCATTGCACTCCAGCCTGGGCAACAGAGTGAGACTCTGTCTCGGGGGGAAAAAAAAAGAAAAAACTGGTTCTTCATGACAAATGACTTGAGAAGCTCTATGCCAAGGCACCTGTAAGCTGCTGTCGCTCCCCTATAAGGAAAGTCAGCTGTTGAATGGATTTGGGAAATCGCAGCACTTAGCAAATGATGTTATAATGAGACTCAGGTCTCTCCCTGTCTCTGTCTCTGTCTCTCTCTCTCTCTCTATGTCTCTCTGTCTCTGTCTGTCTCTCTTTCTGACTGTTTCCTAAATGCAGAGACTGCATGCAGTTCATCTCCGTGGCCTCATTCCTCAGCGCCCTGCCTGGCACATTGCAGACTTTTGGAAATGTTTGTTGAATGCATGCCTGTCTGCTTTCTTGTTACCTAAGAGTAGGTGAGGACAGCCTCAGGAATTTCCCTGGGATTTCTGGTAGTGTCTTCTGCAGGATGGTGATGGAGAGCTAGGAGCAAATGATGAGGAAATGACCTTTCCTTCTTCCTTTCCCCATAGGACCAGGCCTCCTCTTCCCGTCTGTCCAGCAGCATGAAAGCAGCATGACTGGCCGACCGCAGGAGAAGCCCCCAGAACCAGGCCCCCAACTCAGCCATCTGCGGAGGTCAAGGTAAGCTCACTTTCCTTCTTCTGGAAGGCTGAGGAATTTTCATTTTGGTACATTCTGTATGCGTTTGTAATCCCTTGCTGTGTGCTAGAAGAATGAGGTTTCCTGGGATGAGGGTAGACTTAGAAAGTGCGTGTCAGCCTTACAGGTTAAAGCGTGCTCATTTTGGTTAAAGGAGAGCCCAATATGGAGCAGAAAGGACTGAGCTGAGTGTCTAGAATACAGCTCTTCTTATTCTTCCACCACTTCCTGAATCTGGGACCTTGGACAGGGTCTTTCAGGATGGGGTATCCAGGGAATTTTGAATGAAAAAATCTCTGAGACAGGATAGAATGAGAAAGACTACTCAGTCCACGACCTGAGAGTCCCAGTACCTGCCACACGGACTTCCGTCCCACACAGAGTCGTAAGGGGCCTTAGACAGTCAGGCCAGTTTCCAGCCAGTGTTGGACAGTTAGTTGTTAGAAAGTTCTGTCTGCTGGCCTCTGCTCTGCCATTAGGAACCGCAAAGACTTGGCTTTCAAAGACTCTTCCACATGCCTCTCTCATTTGGTTTGAAGATTTGAAGATTTGGCTGTCATGACTCCGTCTTTCCTTTTTTGGTATAAATTCTCCCTAGGGACTGGTGCCAGTCACCTTGTCCTCTCATCCCCTCCATCCTGGAAAGGGCTTTAGTTATCTCCAGTGTCTGCCTTGCTGGTTGCTCATGCAACCTGCACCATCTTCAGTAGAGAATCATTCATTCACCATTCATTCTTCAGTGGCTATTTACAGCCTCCTTTGTGACAGGCACTGTGCTAGACTCTGGAGATATCTCAGTGAAGAAGAAAGACAGGGTCTCTGTCTTTAAAGACAAAATAGGTTTAGATTCTTAGAGAGAGTTTGAAATATGCATCGAACTACTTCCGTGTGCTCCTTGTTTACATTTTTATCTCTGCAACTTTTTTCTTAGATGTCCCACAAGTGCTTGAAAAAAATCTTCAAATATTGGATATAGTTTTCTATATACCATCATTGAAAAATAAGTTAGTTTCTTGTGCAGCTCAAATCATCTATAGTATATCCTTTTCTGATTTTGTCTGATTATCTATCAATTATTGAGAGAGGTGTTTTAGTTAAAGCCTCCCACTGGATTTGTCAGTTGCTCCTTGGCAATGCTGAAATTTTTGCTTTATATGTTTTGAAGCAATGCTGTTTGGTGCATAGATGTTTAGAACTGGTGTATTTTATTGATGAATTGGGATTTATTTCTACCATCTTTATATACATTTAATTTTTTCTGCTCTTTCTTTTAGGTTGAGGTATTTCCCCCCCTCATTCCATTTTCCATCATCTTATTTGGAATTTACACACTCTATGTCTGTTATTTCTGGGGTTACCCAGCTAACTACCTGGATAGATGATAGATAGATAGATAGATAGATAGATAGATAGATAGATAGATAGATAGATAGAAAGAAAAAACACTCTATGTGTGTTTTTTCAGGGGTTATCCAGCTAGCTGGATATGTATATGTAGATAGATAGATAGATAGATACATAGATAGATAGATAGATAGATAGATAGATAGATAGATAGATAGATAGATAGACAGACAGACAGATAGTTTTAGAGACAGGGTCTTGCTCTGTTGCCCAGGCTAGCTTCAAACTCCTGGGCTTAAGTGATACTCTCACCTCAGGCTCCCAAGTAGCTACCTTAACTTTTTTTGTTTGTTTACTTGTTTGTTTTGTTTTGTTTTGTTTTTGAGACAGAATCTCTCTCTCTCCCAGTCCGAGGTACAGTGGCACAGTCTCGGCTTACTGCAACCTGCACCTCCTGGGCTCAAGCAATTCTCCTGCCTCAGCCTCCCAAGTAGCTGGAACTACAGGCGTTCACTATCATGCCTGGCTAGTTTTTGTATTTTTAGTAGAGATGGGATTTCACCATGTTGGCCAGGCTGGTCTCAAATTCCTGACCTCACGTGATCCGCCCATCTCGGCCTCTCAAAGTGCTGGAATTACAGGCATGAGACGCTGTGCCCGACCAATTTTTGTATTTTAAGTAGAAATGGGGTTTTACCCTGTTGACCAGGCTGGTCTTAAACTCCTGACCTCCAGTGATCCACCCACTTCAGCCTCCCAAAGTGCTGGCATTACAGGCGTGAGTCACCGCCCTCAAACCTATTTTACACTTTTCATCTCTTCGTCTCTCTGTGCTGAACTCTGAATAATTTATTCAAATCTATCTTCTGGCTGGGGGAATGGGTCATGCCTGTAATCCCAGCACTTTGGGAGGCCGAGGCAGGTGGATCACCTGAAATCAGAAGTTCAAGACCAGCCTGGCCAACATGGTGAAACCCCATCTCTACTAAAATTACAAAAATTAGCCTGGTGTGGTGGCGTGCACCTGTAATCCCAGCTACTCTGGAGGCTGAGGCACAAGAGTCACTTGAACCCTGGAGGTGGAGGTTGCTGTGAGCTGAGATCACACCACTGCACTCCAGCCTGGGCGACAGAGCCAGATTTTGTCTCAAAAAACAAAAAAAACTATCTTCTATTTAACTAATATATTATGTGTGTTAAAGGCTGTTTAACCCATTCATTGGATTTTTTTCTTTTTGCTTTCTTTATTTGTCATTTCTAGAAGTTCTGTTTGGTGATTTTTGTGGTCTCTCATTTCTTGCTCATATTTGAAGATGTTTATTTCTTTAAAATATTAAATTTGGTATTTAGAAATTTTATAATTTTGTGTCTTGTAATTCCCAAATCTGAAGTCTTTGTAGGTCTGGTTCTGCCACTTGCCGTTTCTGCTGGCTGGTGTTCGTAATGCCTTATTTCCTGTGAATTGCTCATTTTTTCTTGGCACTTTATCTTTGGGAATTATCTGAGGTGTGGGTTGAGTTGTCTTTGCCAGAGAGGATTTGCGTTAACTTCTGCTAGTTGTCTGGTGGGCACTACCAACAAAAATCACTTTAAATTAATTTTCTAGTTAAGGCTTTTCTGGCTACCCAAGTAATATACTTCAGGCTACAAACCTGTGTGAAGTCCAGCTATGGTTACACATTTTCAGGAGAGAGTTTTTCCCCCCATTCCCTGCTCAGCCCAAGGTCCAGTTTTCTTGCAGTCTCTTTCTGTGTTGTGCATTTATTTCTCATTCACCAAGTCGAATGAATTTTGTGGAGTAGGGCCATTTGAAGTCCCGACTTTGTGGAGGGGTCTCCCTAGGCTGTTAACCCTGTGCTGCTGTCATTGGGAAACTTAAAATCTCCAGGTTTCAGCAGAAACCCTCAGGGCAAAAGCCAGCTTTGATGCCAGCTCACCTCCCAAGGTTCCTGCTTTGGGTTTGTTTTGGTCTTTTCGTTTGTACTATCTCAGCACTGTGTATTCAGTCTTCATGTCTAAAATTGTATCCAGCATATTAGTTCTTTCCATTAGGAGGGGCAGGTAAGGTATCTGGTCTGCCATCTTGCCAAAACTATATCTTTTTCTTCTCCACAATAGTCCTGTTGGGCAGGAATTTCTATTTCTTCACAGAAGAGTGACCTGAAGCTCAGATAGGGTATAGCCATAGGCCTAGCAGGTGAAAGGCTGGGAGAGAATATGTCCCACTCCTCTTCTCTCTCCCCACCTTCCCTCTCCCCAAGGTAACTGTTGACCGTTGGCGAGGACAAACTTTAGTCTCACAAAGAATATGAGTTGCTACGAAAATGTTTTAACTAGCTGAACAGCTTTGTATACTTTGTTTATGAATCTATTGTTTATCTTCCTTGAGGGAGGAAATGGCTTCTGCATATTTTGTGGTTTGTCTGGCAGTCACCAGCAGCTCTCCTGCTTCATTCCCATTCTTCAGAAAGTCTTCTGAACCTGAAGCCAGATCCCATGGGCTTCTCATCCAGACCCTGGCTTCCTTTCCTCCTTATGCTACTTTCTCCTTCTTCTCACCTTCTTCGCTTCCCTCTGCCTCTTCTTCCTTTTCCCCTCTCCCCATCCTTCCTGCAACTGGTTTTTCTTTTTCATGGTGGTGTGCCTTTCATTGGAGGGGAGTCTACAGAGCCAGTGGTTTGGCTTTTGGGCTTTGAGGGGCAGGGAGAAAGAGCTGAGTTTGAACCTAGCTCTGCCACTTAATAAATGAATCTCTCTAAGCTTCCGTTTCTTCATTGGTCACATGGGGACAGTGGATAGAGCTGTTCAAGGACTTAATGAAACGATGCCTGTAGAGCTTGTAACACAGAGCTTGGACATCATCAGCACTTGGTCAGTGGTGGTTCATATAACTATGACTGAGAACAGACCACTTCAAGGCCAGTGCTCTTGCTGGTGATGCTTTTAAATTGACAAAGCCGGTTTATAAAATAGGGTGAAAATGGAGGCAGAAATCTAATGTAAGTGTGGGGATCCCGGCCTCGCTATGTTGTTCTTTGAACTGTGGTGTTTTTAAAAATAATCTGAGGGAAGATAGAACACACTGGTCTGGCCAGTGTTTGTGGAAGATGTAAACCAGGGGTTCTGAAAATGGGGCCTAGACCTCTAGACTCCAGATCTTGGCCTTCCTGATGAGCTGTGCCCTGTGTCCTGGTACCGCGGTGGGGCTGGGGCTGTGTGGATTCACTGTGGAGGTTCCCCTTGCAGGGCCCCCAGATCAAGGGATTGCATTACTACTCTGAGGACGCATTTTCAGCAGTGGTGGGGCTGGGGGAGAAGGGTCGTCAATGTCCTTTAGCTCTATTCTTACACCTGTCATGAGACTTCACTTTTAACGCCCTCTTCTAATAAATGCCTTTATATTACACCTAGACATGTGTTGTTTCCTGATTTGATATCTATCAGGCAACAAGTCTTTTTTCAAAGCCTGCTATTTATAGTGACTCTGGGCTTTGTACAGTGGGCAAGTACTATAAAAGAATGCATAAAGTTGCTGTGAATCTAAAACTACTCTAAAATTAAAGTCCGTTAATCACAAGAGGACTTTATAACCAAAAAAAACGCATAAAGTCTAAAACATCTTCATAAGATCGTTAGGTACTCAGAGTGGATATCCAAGAGGGAAAAGCACGGTGCCCTTGAATGGTCAGGGAGGGCTTCCTGGATGAGGCTGGATGATGATTTGAGCTGGTCTTATGGGGCAGCCAAGGTGAGCTGCTGGAGAAGGAGCCTCATGCATCCTGGGTGTAGAAGTGGTAGGAACTGGGGTTTAGAAAGCCCCACAGATGGCCTTGTGTTCCCTCTTGGAGCGCCATCTCCCATTATCAAAAGCGCTCAGAAGTCCTGCAGCTGACATTTGACAACAGGTTTCCCAAGTGTGTTTGACTACTCATAGCTGATGAGCATGGAGGTCTTGAATGGGTTTCCACATGGCTTCTGTCTCTTTGACTAATGCTTCAGCTCATCTGGGCTACCACCTCACTTCTGTAAAACAGGGATTGTTCAGCCTCTTGGGAGCACCAAAACATTATTTGAAGTTCACCTCTTATCTTTTTCCAAGCATTGCTCAAATATTTAGAAGGGTGAAGGTTTCTAGGGGGACTAAGCAGGGACATTGTTAGAGTTAGGGAGGGGGCTTCTTTGTTATCCCAGTCTCCCAAGATGATTGGGCATTTCCAACCCAGCCGAGTGGCCAAGCCTGTTTGCCTGGAGTTAAATGCCCAGCCCTACCCCACCCCTCGTCCCCCGCAGCAAACCTCAAAGTCTGTTAACAGCCTCTGTCCTGATCATGATTCATCCTTCCTGCCCCTTCTGTATTCTGGTTACTCAGAGCTGTGAACCAAGATTGATTACTAATGCCATCTAACTGACCTTGCCCATGGAGAGCTTACCTGGTAGATTAAACATTCTTCATCAGATGACACCTCAGGTTGAGTTCTGTTGTCGGCTAGCTCTGTACAGTGCAACAAGGGATTGTCCTAGATGCAGATGGAGACCCTTTTCAGGACCAGGAAGCCAGGGGACACATTATCTGAGGAGTTTGGGGTGCCAGGGTTATTGCGGGTATAGAGGCAGGAGGTGCCCCAGGCCAAGAGCTCTGTGCTTAAAGAGCCACAGAAAAGCGGTGGAAATGTGCTCTACATCAAATCTTCACATGCTGCCCTGGAGATTGGCTATCAGCCCCTTCTGACTGTTGGGTGGAACCCTTCTAAAAATATTTCAGTATTTATTATGCCAGTCATATCCATTATTCTATTTTTTTAAATTACAACATTAAGACCGGGCGCCGTGGCTCACACCTGTAATCCCAGCACTTTGGGAGTCTGAAGCAGGCAGATCATGAGATCAGGAGTTTGAGACCAGCCTGGCCAATATGGCAAAATCATGTCTCTACTAAAATACAAAAAAAAAATTAACCGGGCATGGTGGTACATACCTATAATCACAGCTACTCAGAAAGCTGAGGCAGGAGAATTGCTTGAACCCAGGAGGCGGAAGTCGCAGTGAGCTGAGATCGCACCACTGCACTCCAGCCTAGGAGACAGAGCGAGACTCCGTCTCAAAAAAAAAAAAAAAAAAAATATATATATATATATCTCTCTCTCTCTAGAGCTTGAGTTCACTCTAATTCCTACCCCTGCTCACTCTCTTCCCTTTCCCAAAATATGGCAGAACTGAGACTGAAATCCATATATCCTGACTTCTAGCACTGTTTCCCTGAAAGGCTCAGATCCTTAGGGATCAGATGTCATTGGTGGGAAACCCTACTATCTTAATATCCTGGCCCAAGATTGTTCAGTGTCCTGGACAGGCCAGGCAGGGTCTCAGGAGGTTCGTCCAACAGAGGCTTGGGGCTCCTCAGGTCCAACTTTATTCTGCAGAAGCTGAGTCTGAGGTGCAGGGAGGGGAAGTCATTTACTCAACCAGGTCACAGGGTACATCTCTTTTTCTGTTTGGTCCGGGTTATCTTTATATTGGGTTTGCATTTCCTGAATACACAGCAACAGGGTGGGGGGTGGGTGGAGGACAAGGGAAGTGGGCTTAAAAGAACCCCATCTGAAAATGTTTAGATTTCCTGTGACTGTCCCGTGAAGAGGGAGATAATCTGTGTTCACGGAACTAAGAGGAGAGGGAGAGATTTGGTTCAGGTCCAGGAGGCCAAGAGTGCAGAGAAAAAGGAGGACAACATGAGAGCTATTCAGAGAAAGCTGTGACATTTTTATGGATGAAATAGAAACAAATAGGAGTTTGTTTCTTTGCACTTCAGTGATGCCTTCTTGTTTGTATTTTTGGACAACACTCAAGCCATGTGGAGGCTCTGGCCTCGTTCTAGTAGCAGTGGTTTGTGGTCTTCGGAGGCTCTTTGGCCTGGGACTGGGAGCCTTTGATTCTCATCTCCCTTGAGTTGGCTTCTACCAGGATGTGTGATCCTTTGGAAATCTCTCTTCCTCCCTCGGAGCTTCCATAGTTTATCTCAAGATGGAGATAAAACCTCCTGCTGGGCCTGCCTCACAGAGAAATAATGGGTATGAGAGTGTCCCCCACAAACTCTCAGGGTTAGCTTGGCCTCATTTTTTTCTTTTTCCATGTCTGTGAAGCTGGCATGAGCTCTGAGAGAGTCAGGAGCTTCTACCAGGGAAGGCCCATGTGCCCATCGGATCAGGTGGCACATGTGGCCACAGAGGTCACTCTAGACCCGATTTCCTGGGACAGCCCTTCCAGGCAGTGTGTCCCCAGTTCCTTAAAGGGGAATGTCATTTAAGCAGGAAAGGCTGTAACTAAAAGTAAGAAAATGGTAAATATGGACAGAGTTACTGCTAATTTTCTGGAATTGGAGAGCTGGGTACCCTCTTGAAACAGAAAAAGAAGTAGAGTATCACTTTATCTGGTATTATAAGAGGAACTGAAATGACTCTAGCTAACAGAGGCCACCCTTTCTAACTTATTTAGATGGTGATACCAGGTGAAGTGATATTCTACTGCATACAATTAAGCTTTAGATTGCCACTAAATAATTACATCTCATTTCCTCTTCTGGGGTCTTGAACTGCTTGAGAACCATATCCCAGAAAGTAGAACACCACCTTCATTATGAGTAACGCCTAGTTGGAGAACTCAGCCTGACCCGTGGCCACACCAATTCCCTCTTTTGCACCCCTTGAATTGCACTGACCAGTGTAGACTTGTAGGCCTCTCTCTCTTGGACTTCCTGCAAGGATGAGCCAGTCATGTGCATGTTTGCATTCTGTTTCCTGCTGTCAGTGAACAATTCTACTGAATGAACTATGGCCTTTCCTTGATGTCTCTGGATCATCATTGTGGATAAAACAAATGTGCCCTGGACACAGGCGCTTTCAGGGGATGTTAGAGTAAGCGAGGTCATTGGTCCCTATCCCAAAGGGCCCGGACTGCCCTTCTCTCTTCGCTCCTGCGTCCACTCCTGGCAGTTTCTGCCCCTGAGCACCATTCTGCTGACTGAAACAAAAGGAGGGCTGAAGATTGCCCAGGAAACAAATAACCAAACCAACTCAATCAAGCCTCAGTCTTTGAGCCTGGTATAAACTGTAACCCATGTCAAAACAAAACAACAGAAACCCCACCCCAGGCAATGAGACTGCTCGAGTCCTCCCTGGGAGCACATGTGTCCTGTACCGTCTCTTGTTTAATCTTCTCAGAAACCCAGAACAGCAAGTATTATTATTACTGTTTCACAGATGTCAAAATTGAGGCTCAAAAGCAAAGTTAGATAGGCCTGCTGGAGGGACTCACTTTGCCAGTGGAACATTGAGATGTGAACCCCAATCTTTGACCCCAGAAGCAGTGTTCTTGGTGCTTCCGTGAGGAAAATACTTGTCATATAATCCGTTTGTTTCTCTCCAGTGAGATATTTCTGATGAGTAAAAACTTGTCAGATAGGGCCGGGTGCAGTGGCTCACACCTGTAATCCCAGCACTTTGGGAGGCCGAGGCGGGCGGATCACGAGGTCAGGAGATCAAGATCATCCTGGTGAAACCCTGTCTCTACTAAAAAATACAAAAAAAAATTAGCTGGGCCTGGTGGCGGGCGCCTGTAGTCCCAGCTACTCGGGAGACTGAGGCAGGAGAATGGCATGAACTCAGGAAGCGGAGCTTGCAGTGAGCTGAGATCGCGCCACTGCACTCCAGCCTGGGTGACAGAGCGAGACTCTGTCTCTTATACACATCTAGATGTGTATAAGAGACAGGGACATGCCTGTACTATGGCATAAACTTTCTCCTTGGCCCTTCAAAAACCAATAATAAAAGCTGGAAGCATCCAGCAAGGAGGAAGTAGCTTCATGCTGAACAGATTTGCAGTGGGAGGACAAGAGGCACCACAGAATATCAGAGGAAGCCTCGTCCTTTGGCAGGAGAGGGTTGGGGGCTTAGCCCTTCATCACTAATCGTGCAACCTTGGGAAGCTCATCCCCTGCATGTTAATTTCCTCCTTTCAAATAGAGAAGACAGTTCTGACCTCACAGGTTTGTTGTGACCTCATAGAACAAAATAGTATCTGTCCACTCGTTTTGCAATATTTTCAAGAATGTTATTATGAAATAGTTTCTAGAATGTTAGTATTGGCCATGAGGACATGCACACCCTTTCACAAAATCTTTGGTGTCCTTCTCAGAGACTTTACACCGAGCCAGAGGGTTCGTGACTGTGGCCCAGAGCGTAGAACTTTTTTTTTTAGTGTAAAGTGCATCAGCTTCTTTTTCACACTTCCAAGTTCATGGCTAAACACTAGAGCATTGAAGTTTGCTGACAGCCAGATTCATGGGACATGCCTGTACTATGGCATAAACTTTCTCCTTGGCCCTTCAAAAACCAATAATAAAAGCTGGAAGCATCCAGCAAGGAGGAAGTAGCTTCATGCTGAACAGATTTGCAGTGGGAGGACAAGAGGCACCACAGAATATCAGAGGAAGCCTCGTCCTTTGGCAGGAGAGGGTTGGGGGCTTAGCCCTTCATCACTAATCGTGCAACCTTGGGAAGCTCATCCCCTGCATGTTAATTTCCTCCTTTCAAATAGAGAAGACAGTTCTGACCTCACAGGTTTGTTGTGACCTCATAGAACAAAATAGTATCTGTCCACTCGTTTTGCAATATTTTCAAGAATGTTATTATGAAATAGTTTCTAGAATGTTAGTATTGGCCATGAGGACATGCACACCCTTTCACAAAATCTTTGGTGTCCTTCTCAGAGACTTTACACCGAGCCAGAGGGTTCGTGACTGTGGCCCAGGGAGACTGGTCTCCAAGCCAGGGGCTCCACTGATGTTAAGCGAACACACCATGTGGTCACTGGAGCAGGCCACCCCACATCCCAGCACTGACTTCCCCATCCCAGGGCTGTTACAGAGATGCAATTATGAGCCTTTTACTCTTCTGTACAAAAACAAAATAGGAAAGAAATGGAAAAAAGGATAAATTAATTTTCTTTAACCTGTGGCTTTTTTTTTCCTTCCTCTCTCCTTGCTGTGAGATTGCCACTTAACTTATTTTAATTAAAAAAAAATGATGTTCTGGGTGATGGGACATAATGTTTAGACATGTTGAGCTGACAGTTGATGAGTGTGTTGTCAATACACCATCACCACAAATCATGCTCCCAGGGTTGATCGGAAGGAGATCTGTGTGCAAATGTGTGTGTGCTCACACACTTGGATGATTTAGAGTGATTGGGGAAGGGTCCAGTGGCCCTTCTCAAAAGCAGTTGCTAGGGAGGGCTGGCCACAGGCGAGGGACAACTGACCAGGGCAAGAGGAGGAAATCGACTTCTATTGTGAATTGAGGTGATTGCTCTGAGTTTGCTGTGGAAGCAAAAGCCTCCGCTTCCTCCTCCCTCCCTGCCTTCCTCTGTCATGTCCTTAGCACCCAGTGGGTGCAAGGTATTCTACTGACCATGAGGCACTCCTTAGAAGCAGTCTCAGTTTGATGGAGGAGACAGAAGAAACAGTTTGAAGCAGTGTGCTGAATGGTGTGAGGAAGACGTGCCCCCCGAGCACTGGGCCTGTGCTCACCGGCGCGCTGGCCGCCCTTCCTCGTGTTCCTGCCTTCAGTGACTGCCCATTCTCAGGGGCCTCACACATCTGTCTGGGCCTTGGAACCTCAGTCCAGCTGCCTCAGTGACAGCTCCTGTTGAGGTCTCCATGTGAAACAGCTCTCCCAGTGCTCCAAGCTTCATAGATGTGAACCTGACATCTAGGTCACATCTGACTCCCCCTGCTGTACCTCCATAGGTCCCTTCTATCACTAAGCCTGTCAGGTTCAGCCCACAACACCCCTCCATCACCCTCATCCAAGCTATCTGGCCTGGACCATGGCAAACCTAAGTTGCCCCATGTCCTCATTCACCTTCCTCCAGTCCATTGTCTGCATTGGGGGTCAGCAAACTACAGTCCAGGAGCCAAATCTAGCCACTGCCTGGTCGATTTCACGCAGTCTGTGAGCTGTTTTTATAGATGAGCATTTGATGATATGGGAATACTGACTTTCCTTCCCTTTGAAGGGGAAGTGTTATCTCTCCAAAAAACAATTCTATTCTTCTCATTAGAGGATCGGTATTATAAAAATTTACACTCACTCAATTATCATTATATTTTCAGTGTTCTCAAAAATGTGTAGAATTTTCTTTCTTATTACGTAAGTACTACATAATAGCCTGTATTTGCCTCTCGGTGGCAAAGCCCGGAATATGTATCATCTGGCCTTGAACAGAAAAACTTAGCTGACCCTTTGTCTCTACTGTGGCCAGAGCAAGATTTTTTTGTTGTGATGTTTTTGTTTTTTGAGACAGGGTCTCACTCTGTAACCCAGGCTGGAGTGCAGTGGCATGATGTCGGCTCACTGCAACCTCCTCCTTCTGGGTTCAAGCAATTCTTGTACCTCAGCCTCCCGAGTAGCTGGGATTACAGGTATGTGCCACCACACCCAGCTCATTGTTTTGTATTTTTAGTGGAGATGGGGTTGTACCATGTTGGCCAGGCTGATCTTGAACTCCTGACCTCAAATGATCCACCTGCCTTGGCCTCCCAAAGTGCTGGGATTATAGGCATGAGCCCCTATTCCTGGCCCAGAGCAAACTTTTCAAAATAGAAATATGATCAGTTACATGTGCTTGGTCACACACACACACACACACACACACACACAGCTCAAGATACTTTAATGGTTCCCCATGCTCTTCAGGGGAGCCATTAAGATGAGGATCCTTAGCCT
The DNA here is from genome assembly GCF_000951045.1 of Mandrillus leucophaeus. NCBI lineage: Eukaryota > Metazoa > Chordata > Mammalia > Primates > Cercopithecidae > Mandrillus > Mandrillus leucophaeus. The sequence goes on along the minus strand of NW_012103142.1, from coordinate 10,033,412 downwards.
CAAGAGTCTTGGATGGTCTTGCCCTTGGCCCCTGTCCAGTTTCATCACAGTGTTCCTTTGTCCTCCACGCTGGCCTTCTTTTAGTTCTTTACATCCACCTTGTTCCCACCTGCCACAGGGCCTTTGCCCATACTGTCCTTGATGCTGTCTGGAATACAGCTTTCTGCACCCTATTTCCCCTCCCTATGTCCTTCTCATCTTTAGATCACAGCATCACCATGACTTTCTCAGAGGATCCTTCCCTGACTTTTCTGCCAAGGTCACAGCCCTGTCTCTTTTTTTTTTTTTTTTTTTTTTTTTTGGTTTTAAGATGGAGTTTCGCTCTTGTTGCCCAGGCTGGAGTGCAGTGGCACCATCTTGGCTCACTGCAACCTCCACCTCCCAGGTTCAAGCAATTCTCCTGCCTCAGCCTCCCAAGTAGCTGGGATTACAGGCGTGTGCCACCATGCCTGGCTAATTATGTATGTTTAGTAGAGACAGGTTTCACCATGTTGGCCAGGCTGGTCTCAAACTCCTGACCTCAGGTGACCTGCCCACCTCAGCCTCCCAAAGTGCTGAGATTACAGGAGTGAGCCACGGTGCCCGGCCCTCGGCCCTGTCTTGTATCTCCTCATGACACATGTAAAATTGCACTTGTCTCTGGCTGACATGCACACCCCCAGACAGCAAGCCCCAGAGAACTGACACCATCTCTGTTCCCACCTCCATTATATCCACTGTACCTGGTATATAGTGAGCATGCAATAAATGTTTTGTTATGATGAGGGGCTGAGGATCAGGGAAGACTTCGTGAAAGACATTAGGTTTGAAAAGGAACTTGTAGGCTGAGAAGGTGAAGAATGGGAGAAAGAGCTTTCAAGCAGAAGGACCAGCATTCTGGAAACCTTGTGTGGCTTCATAGGACAGGTGCTCAGGCTGTGTCTGAGTGGGTGGGGAAATCACTGGAAAGGTGAGTGAGGCCAGATCGCGAGGGCCTTCTGAGCCCAGCTGAGCTGTTTGGACACTTACCTGTTGGCAGAGGGAGCACTGGAGGTTTTAAAGGAGAGGGGTGCTGTGGCAGGGCTGGAGGGGGCGAGACCCGACCAGAGGAGCATGGATTAGGGAATGAGAGAAGATGGCCAGGGAAAAGCTGTGCAGGAGAAGTGGGCAGGAACTGATCATCTCTTGGAAGTGAGTGGGAATGGGGAGGTGGTGGGCCCTTGGGGTCCCAGTTTCTGTTTCAGGATCCTGGGTAAAGGGTCACCATTTGTTTCAGATAAGTGAAGAGGAAGGAGTTAGGGCTTGGAGGAGGTGTGAAAATTTGTTTGGCGAGAGGAGGTGGAGAGAGCAAAGGCTGGCAGCTCCCATTCTCTGTGAAGCAGGGGTCAGGGTCATCTGCTGAGACAGAGGCCTTCTGACTTCAGGTCATGGACTTGGGCCTCTTCCCCCTTTAAAAGCAGAGGGTTCCACATTGTCTCTAAACAGTTGAGGGATTCGCCCCAGCCTAGGGCACTGGGGGCCGACAGGGGATTTAATCCCAGACACTTTAGGAGATCTTACAGACTTGCCCTTCCCCATCCCTTTCCTAAACCGTGAAGTCTAAATGTCAACTTTGTCAGAAATCTTACCTTGAAGACCTTTGAAAAAAGAAAAAAGGTCTGCTCACTTCAGAAAATGTTTTCAGAGTGGCTGCCCCATGACAGCTTGGCTCTGATCACCACGGGGACCCCAGCACTCTGCCTGAGGAGCGTGTGCCTGACCTGCACATACTTACTTGACATTTGAATGCATGAATCACAATGTCAAAAGGCATAGTTCAGAGACATCGAGCATGCTCCTCATGTTAAGGTTAGCAAGTCACACTCACACGCAGGTTGAACTGTCTTTAACCAGCCTCTACGTAACTGAGTGGCAGCTGGCCTTCTCCACAACTTGCTAGAGCTCCCCCAAACAGAGTACCCACTCCCACAAATGTAGTCAGGGGCTGTGTTGGTCCCCAAACCTGCTTGTCCTAGTTGTCCTTGTAATTATGTAAATTAGTTAAATGTGATATAAGCTGATGAACTATAAATGCAAAAAAGAAAGAGAAGTGCTATTTCAATGAAAAGTAAGAGTCACCTTGTTCTACCTCAGCTGAGAATGTGTGACCGGCGACACATTTTTCACTGTTGAATGCTTTGGAAAGAAGTGATAAAAGCAAGCCACCAAAAGAGAATTGCTGCCAAATTAGGTGTGAGCAAGACAACTATTAAAGACTGGCACTGCAGTGCCGTGGCTCACATCTGTGATCCCAACACTTTGGGAGGCCAAGGCATGAGGATTGCTTGAGGCCAGAAGTTCAAGACCAGCCTGGGAAACAGCAGCACCCTGTCTCTACAAAAAAAAAATTAAAAATTATAAAGATTGGCACTAGAGGGAGAGGAAAATAAAAGCATGTCAGAGGATGCAGCACTACAGTTCCTTTACCAGGCTTCTCTACTTCTGGCTCCTTTTTAAAGAAACCAAACTGAAAAAGTATAGATTATGCATCATCAGTGGTTTATGCATAAAAGGTAAATACAGAGCTCTATTCCACAGATCTATGAGCAAAGAAAAGTTCTGGACCCTGCCTTAAAAGACCAGTAAGATATTTGTGTTTTAAGTTAAAATAAATTCATAAGGCATTAATGTACTGCAAATTTAAGTGCACATAAAGGTTTTTTCGGCTGGGGCACAGTGACTCATACCTATAATCCCAGCACTTTGGGAGGCCGAGGCAGGCAGATCACCTGAGGTTGGGAGTTCGAGACCAGCCTGACCAACATGGAGAAACCCCATCTCTACTGAAAATACAAAATTAGCCAGGCGTGGTGGCGCACGCCTGTAATCCCAACTACTTGGGAAGCTGAGGCAGGAGAATCACTTGAACCCGGGAGGCGGAGGTTGTGGTGAGCCAAGATCACGCCATTTCACTCCAGCCTAGGCAGCAAGAGCAAAACTCCGTCTCAAAAAAAAAAAAAAGAAGGTTTTTTTCATGTTTTATTATATCTGGGTTTTTTTGTAAGTAATATATTCACATGGTTCAAAAACACAGAAAAATATAACAAGTTATAAAATGAATAATCTCCCTCCTGCTCTTTTCCCCAGTTAGCCCAGTTTCCACCACCTCCCTGCAGACAACTATTATTAGTTTCTTGGATCCTTCTAGATTTTCTTTATGAATATATATCAATTATAAATACATAGTTGACCCTTATTATTCACAAATTCCGTATTTGCAGATTCTCTACTCTCTAAACTTATTTGCAACCACAGAACCAATGCTCGGTACTTTCTTGATCATTTGAGGACATGCACAGAGCAGTGAAAGTTTTGAGTCGCCCGATGCACGTTCCCAAGCTGAGTTTGAACAAGGCAACTCCGCCTTCTTATTTCAGCTCTCCTGCTGGACACAAGTGTCCTTTTTGTGGTGTATTTAGTGTGGCATTTGTCATATTTTTGTGGTTTTTGTTGTTAGTTTCACTGTTTAAAATGGCTCCCAAGTGTAATGCTGAAGTGTTGCCTGCTGTTCTCAGCACAAGAAGGCTGTGATTTGCCTTACAGAGAAAATGGGTGAATTAGATAAGCTCCTTTCAAGCATTAGTTGTAGTACTGTTGGCTGTGAGGTCAACGTTAATGAATGAAAAAAATAGATGTTAAATAAGATATCCTTTAAGCAGACACATATAAAACAAGGTTATATATACTGATCAGTTGACAAAAATGTTGCAACCAGGGGCTTGCAGGAACCTAACCCTGTATTTATCTTAGGAGCAGTGGCTCAGTATTCACTAATTCAGTGATCATAGAGACTTTATAGGATGTAACTACCACAACTAACAAAAATCAACTATCTATATACCTCCATACATATATGTTCTATTTTAACCATTTCTTTACACAAAAGAGAGCATATTGAACATACTGTTCTGCATCTTTCTTTTTCACTTAACCTTGGACATCTTTCCATATCATTTCATAGAGAGTTTCCTTGTTGTTCTTTTGGAATTTTTGTTTTGGTTTGGTTTGTTTGTTTGGGACAGGGTCTCACTCTGTCACCCAGGCTGGAATGCAATGGTGCCATCATGGCTCACTGTAGCCTCAACCCTCTGGGCTCAATTGATCCTCCCACTCAGCTTCCCAAGTAGCTGGGACTACAAGCGTGCACCACCACACCTGGCTGATTTTTGTTATTTTTTGTAAAGGCAGGGTTTCACCATGTTGCCCAGACTGGTCTTAACTCCTGGGCTGAAACAATCCTCCTGCCTCATCCTCCCAAAGCGCTGGGATTACAGGCATGAGCCACCGCACCCAGTCTCCTTGTTACTTTTAACAACTGCATAGTATCCCATCCTGCGGTTATTCCATGATTTCCTTCAATCGATCCCTTATGGTTAGGCATTTGGGTTGTTTTCAGTCTTTGGCTTTTCTAGCAATACCGCAGCATACATACTTGTCTACATGTCATTTGCTATGAGTCTCTGCTTTAACCAACTCCCTAGAAAGGGAATTCTGAGGGCAGTAGTTCAGCCTGGCCAAATTGACACATAAAAAGCATCACACCAGCCGGGCGCGGTGGCTCAAGCCTGTAATCCCAGCACTTTGGGAGGCCGAGGCGGGCGGATCACGAGGTCAGGAGATCGAGACCATCCTGGCTAACACGGTGAAACCCCGTCTCTACTAAAAAAAATACAAAAAAAAAAAACCAAAAAAAAAAAATCTAGCCGGGCGAGGTGGCGGGTGCCTGTAGTCCCAGCTACTCAGGAGGCTGAGGCAGGAGAATGGCGTGAACTCGGGAGGCAGAGCTTACAGTGAGCCGAGATCCGGCCACTGCACTCCAGCCTGGGCGGCAGAGCGAGACTCCGTCTCAAAAAAAAAAAAAAAAAAAAAAAAAAAAAAAAAGCATCACACCTTCCTCTACTCCTGGGTATGTATCCTAAAGAAATTCTCACAGATGTTCCTAAGGGGATGCATCTGAGAATGGTCATTGCAAGGTGTCATTGGGAGGTTGGTAAGGTAGTTAAGGTAATGGATGCGCTTACCACCTTGTGGGATTATTGGGAGGGGCTTCTAAGGGACTTGGCACTGTGCCTGGCCCGGGGTTAGCGCCCAGTGCACGTTAGCCATCGTTGCTGTTCTTCCTTCCTGTTTGTGTAGCAGCATCTTAGTCCAGCTCATTGGCGCCAGGCTGGGTGTCCCTCCTACAGCCGTCCCTCTGTGACCCGCCTCCACACAGGGCTGGAGGATGCTGGCAGAGTCCGGGCACTCTTGAGCAGGCATCCTAGATGTAACTCTGGACCACCTCAGCTGGTCTGGAGAAGGGGATTGGCTCCTTCACTCTCTAATAGTTTACCATGCACACACCGTTGATGTTTGACAAACTTATTTGCTGTATTCCATAAACATTGAGTGAATCTGCTTTGGTCAAACACTGCTCGTGGCACAGTGGAGAGAGAGGGAGAGGTTTTAAAAAACAGAGCTATTAAACACAATTCTGTTTCTGTGGAACTGGAAGTCTAGTATTGTTTGAAAAATAAAGTACCTAAGGTGACTGAGCTTGGTGGGGTAATGTTTCCAACAAACAGAAGTATGTGTGTCTGGGCCTGTAAAACCTTTAGCTAGGATTTGGTCCTCACACTCTCCCTGCGGCCCAGGCTCCGGAGCCACATTTCTGCCTTCTTGGTTCAGCTGCAGGGGTCCCCTAGCAGCAAAGGGAAGTTGTTTTGGCAAGAAATTGGGACTGTGAGATAATGGGGGCCAGTGACCAACAGGATATCTGCCTTGAGCAGGTCCAGACAGGTTTGGGGGCTTTCCAGGGGAGCGTGAAGATTACCAGAGGAGGAGCAAACCCAGAAAGGGTTTGCTCTTTTTCCCCTGAGGCCTCTCAGTCACCAGAAGCCAACCTTCATCATCCCTGCCACCATCCACATACAAAGCACCAGACAGTGGGAATCTCAGGTGAGGGGGAATTTCACTTCCAGCTTTATTCCATAACACTGAATTCTAAGAAGCATTTGTGAATTAAAACATACTGCTTTTCTTCATTGTGGCATGCTGTGATTTGGAACAAATTTGGAACCAGATCCTCCTGACAGACTTTCTCTACAGCTCCCATGGACTTGCCTCTCAAGGACATCTTCCCGACTGGCTTCCAGGCCACCTCCCTCACTCCTTCCTTTCCCCTCCCTCAGCAAGCCACCAAAAGAGAATTGCTGCCAAATTAGGTGTGAGCAAGACAACTATTAAAGACTGGCACTGCGGTCTTTAGTGCACTGGCACTGGTAGGCAAGAGCCTGCATCTGGGTGCCATGAGAGTGAGGCTCCCCCTGGACCCTCAAAGGAAGAGGCTCACCCATCTGCCTGGGAAGGCCACCTCCCGTAGGCCAACCTCCCGTAGCACACAGAGGAGACGTCGCCAGGCACAGCCAAGTGGCTGGGCTGAACCCCGAGGGCTGCAGGGCATAGAGGCTTCTTCCTGGCTGCCCTGGGTCAGTGCCTGCTGAGCACTCACTCACACTGTCAGGCGGTGGCATGGCTGAGTCCCGGAGACGAGTGAGCAAGCGAACCAGGGCTCCCCCTGCCCTCCCTCAGAGTCCAAGCCTGCTGGGAGATGGGTGCCTGAGTGAGGCTCACCATCCCCCAGGGCTTCTAGAAGGAGGCCAGAACCGGATCCTCGGAGGCCTGGAGGAGGGAGCAACTCAGGAAGTCCCACTGGAAGGCCTCCAGCCCCAGTCACCAGAGGTCCCCTCGGGTTTGTTTGTTGACTCCCAGAATTCCCCAAAAGACCTTAGAACTCTGAGCCAAAGGGACTGTGGAGATTGCTTGTCTGAGCCCCCTTATCTTAAAAGTGTAAAGCTTGGGACCGTGGCACTGCCCAGGATGTAGTTCAGGGTTGCCGCCGGTGTTTACAGAATGCTCCCGCGTGGCACCGACGTCGTAACCTGGGATACCCTGGGCTTCCACAAGGGCTTTTTGTCTGAAACGCAGGCCGGAGACCCAGAGGGGACCCACGACAACCCAAACACAAGAACACTATTGCACGGTTATTTTACATACTGACTTTGTACATCACTGACATTTACTGTGTGAGCTGTTTTCCAGACAGAAGGGAAGTGGTTGTCCCCCAAGATAATCCCCCCATTTCTGGAGCCCTGGGTGACCCTTTGGTTTTTTTATACAGTCTGATGTCTTGGAAGACCACACACCAAAGCCACACCAGCTGATCCGCTTGGGAGTATAGCTCACACACACACAGGCCTGGAGAGTCTGTGGGTATGGTACCATCTCAATGTGCGTGGCCAGGATGTGGTGACAGCACCAGCCACCTCCCTCCCTATCGTCCCTTACAGAGGAAGCTGGTCTGTGGTGCCCACCTCCCGGAGGCTGTTCTGGCCGCTTGGCCCCATGACGCTAGGTGTGGAGCTTGAGTGATAGCAACAGAGCCTGCAGGTGCTTGACTTGTGTTTTCTTCTATTAATAATTCACTCTGCGGCTGTAGGTAGGGCCAAGGGGGTCAGATCTCCCTGCCAGCCCACTTCCCCTCTAGCTTTATCCCCACTCTTGCCAGGGCCTCATCAGAGCAGCCGGAGGGAAATCTCCTCCCATTCTCCCAGCCCTGCCCTGCCCTGCCCAGGACAGCTGCAGGGCCGGGGATCCTTTGTTTGGCTGAAGTCCCAGGTGCTGATTCAGAAGGCCCCACGCCCCAAGTCCTCGGGGGCAGGAGTGGAGGATCCTTCCTGTGGGCCCTGGGCCCAGACCCCTTCAGCTGAGTGCCCTGCAGAGACCTTCCCGGAGTCCCCCACAGCAAGGGTCTGCCCACTGCACCTCCTGGGCCCTGGCCGGAGTGACCTTATCCTTCTGTGAGGCCCAAGCCGCATATTGTGGCTCCCACCCTGCGAGGGCTGGGGTAACCAATTGTTCTTCTCTGCCTTCCCCTTGTGACATTCCTTGGGGTCCTTTGGAAGCCTCCTCCTCCCCAGATTACAATCTTAAAAGACACAGGTTTGTCCCATAGTGGCCCTGCCATAGAGGGTCTTCAGTGTGAGTTGGTATAAAAGACTGTAAAGGATGACAGAGCACAGGTGCTGGTCTGAGCCATGAGGGCCTCAGTTCATGTAACTGTAAACCTCATGAAGCCAGAGGCCCTCCTGACCTCTCATCTCTCCTGGCACATAGCAGGTCTTCAATCTGATTGATGATTAATTCTGAAATTCTCTTAGCAGCTCCTCCTTAGGGGACACATGTGATCATGAAAGCATTTGGGTCACTCAGGGAATCACGTGTGAATTGTTTTGGTGCTCCTCTGTCCCATCTTCTTTCTACAGACCTTTCAGCTGGATCATCTGTCAACCTCACCACCATCAGGTGATGGGGGATGGTGTCAACTGTGGGTTGGGAGGAAGCTTCCTGGGGAGCCAGGCAGGCTGGAGTGGTCCTCGTCCCTGGCATGCCCTGCTCAGAGCCTATTGCACCTCTCCCTTTAGGCTGAAAGGTGCGGTAAGTGTGGGTCGTAAGTTTGCTAAGGATCTCTGCATTTGTATCTGCTACTTTCTCCTTGGAACCATAGACTGTAGCTGACTTTACCAGTACTAATGTTAGAGTTGTTAATCCCAGGTAACTGTGTTGGAGCTTGTCCCATTCTAGTCTCCCAGAGCAGTTTGTCATACAGGAAGTGCTCAGCCATGTCAGTTACATCAATTTAACATCTCCTCCCCTCCCTAGCTTCTGTGTGTCATAAAAGGAGAGGTGGAGACCACATTGGCCTCTACACTGTGTGCATTTGCCCCCTAAACAGTCATCAGATCTATGCAGTGAATACCAGCTGGATCCAGAACCCTGAATTCGTCTCTACAAGTGAGGTTAAGATGAGGGAGAGATTGTATGGATTTTATTCAGGCTCTCTTTCTAGAAAAACTTTGCTTCAATTATCTGGATATAGAGAAAGCCAGGGCTGAAGTCCAGAGAGGGCAAATGACTTGCCCAGGGTCACATGGAGTCAGTAGAGCTTCTTCTTCTTTTTCTTCTGCTTCTTTTTCCTTCTTTCTTCTTCTTCTTATTTATTTTTTTATTTTTATTTATTTATTTATTTATTTATTTATTTTTGAGACAGAGTCTCTCTCTGTCTGCAATCTCGGGAAAGCTCCGCCTCCCAGATTTAGGCAATTCTCCTGCCTCAGCCTCCCAAGTAGCTGGGATTACAGGCGCCCAGCACCACACCTGGCTAATTTCGGGTTTGTTGGTTTGTTGGTTTGTTTGTTTTTGTATTTTTAGTAGAGACGGGATTTCACCATGTTAGCCAGGATGGTCTCGATCTCCTGACCTCGTGATCCGCCCGCCTTGGCCTCCCAAAGTGCTGGGATTGCAGGCATGA
>NW_012103142.1:9950691-10023975 GCF_000951045.1 Mandrillus leucophaeus | reverse complement strand
TTTTTTTTTTTTTTTTTTTTTTTTTTGAGATAGGGCTCGCGTGCAGTGGTACAGTCACCACTCACTGCAGCCTCAACTTCCCAGACTCAGGTGATCCTCCAACCTCAGCCTCCCAAGTAGCTGGGACTACAGGCGCACGCCACTATACCTGGCTAATTGTTTGTAGAAATGGGGTCTCACTCTATTGCCTAGACTTATCTTAAATTCCTGGGTTCAAGTGATCTGTGGGCCTCGGCCTCCCAAAGTGCTGGGATTACAGGCATGAGCCACTGCTCCCACCTTTTCCAGTGCTTTTCTAACTACACCATATTCACAGAGCCAATGCCCATGTTCCTAATCTCCCTACAATCCTAGCCATGTCAGGACTGCTGCAGGACAAACCTGTATCTTTAAGCTCACAATCTGAAGGAGGAGGCTTCAAAAAGGCCCCAAAGAATGTCACAAGCAGAAGGCAGAAAAGGACAACTGGCAACCCCAGGCCTCACAGGGTGGGAGCCACAATATGGGGCTCAAGCCACACAGGAGGGTGAGGTCATCCCAGCCAGGGCCCTGGAGGTGGAGCAGGCAGACCCCTGCTGTTGGATACTTAGGGAAGGTAGTATGAAACAAATGTGTCTAGGAATGCAACAACAAGGCCCACTCAGACCTTGGCTGCCTCCTCCAGGAAGTTACCCTAGACTCCTGCAGCCCCTTCTCTCCCCATGTCCTTAGTTTCCATACCACTCCATGGCAGCTAGGGAGAGAAAGAAGTGGCATATGGTAATCACAGGGGAGAGACGATGTTCAAGTCCCTGGTAAAGAACTATAGCCAGCCCAGAGGAAAGATGGCAGTGACAGTGACGACCAAAAAGTGAAATGGCTCCAATCTCTATTTCCTAATGAGGAGCCACCTGCAGGAAGCACAATCCAAACCCTCCATTCTGCAGGTTCCTGGGCTATGCGTCCGGCTTCTTACTGATCCCCAGGGCTTGGAGGGAGCAACTGATGCTACAGGGTGAGACCTGAGGGTGGAGAAATGAATGTTTCTTGCTGCCCAAAGGGAGCCTTGAAAATCCTCCCACAGCCCCGAGTCAGCAGGAAAGCCAGGGCTGTGAGGGAGTAAGAGCGAACCATTCACTGCGCAGAGGAAGATTTAGGTGCTAACCGCCGTCATTGGCAGCACATGTCCACGATAATCGGGTAACTGGATTATAAAATACCCACTGGAATTATTTAGAAGACTAATCAGAAAGCATTTAGAACAACAACGGTGCTAAAAAGAAGACGGCAAACTGCGGCCCACATCCTGGAGAGCCGCCCTTGGCTCCTGCCTGCTTGGGGGAGCTGGGGAGTGAGCTGGAGTAAGAGGAGCCCCCAGGGGAGTCAAGTGAAGCTTCCTTGACAGAGCCCAGAGGAAGGCTGGACTAAAACACAAGCCAAAGCATTTGGAGAATTGTGTATACAGTCTGTAACTGACGGCCCAGGGTCAGAAAAAGGAAAATCTTTTTGGTTTTTCTTCCTCAAACAAGCAATGGTGGTCTGGCCGGAGCAGGGTGTTACCCCTTCTGAATTGTAAGCAAACAAGTTCTGCGGAGACCTTGGCCAAAGTCAACTTCCTCTCCTGATGTATCTCTCTGTCTGTCTCTCTGGTTCAAAGGGTGGCCCTTAGGACAGATATCCTCCTTGCAGACTGCGGCCTTGTCTCCTGGTGCCCCAGGGCAGGGGGTGGGGTGTGGAGAGACTTTGATGCTCTAGAACAGGGGTCAAGCAAACCGTGGGTCAGGCCAGATCCAGCCCACACCTATTCTTGTACTGCCTGTGAGTGAAGAAGGATTTTTACATTTTTAATTGGTTGAAGAAAAATCAAAAGAAGAACAGCATTTGGCATGTGAAAATTATATAAAATTCAAGTTTCAGTGTCCATAAATAAAGTTGTATTGGAACACAGCCACGCCCATTCGTTTATATATGGTCTGTGGCCGCTTTCACGCTACCGTGGCAGCGTTGTGACAGAAACCATATGCATGGGCCCCAAAGCTGAAAATATTTACTAGTTGGCCCTGTATAGAAAAAGTGTGCTGGGAGGTCTCTGTAGAGTCTTGTTATTTTCTACAGCACTCCATAAATTTGGTGCTTTAGGGCACTATGCCCTCAACAGAAACTAGTAAATTCTGTCCCTCAGTCCATGTCAGAGGCATGGGACCTGCAGAGGGGAACAAGCCACTCTAGGTCTCCTTTGCCTGGCACAGTGTTGGAGTTCAGTGAGCGTTTGTTGAGCATCTGCTATGTCCCAGTCCCTGAGGACACCACATGGGCAGGCTACTGTCCCTGCGTCACAGTGACTGGGCAGCCAGTCGGGAGATAGGCACAGAAGTGGGTCGCCTGACTGTGACGTGGTCAGTGCAGAGGAAAGGCGGTCACAGGCTCTGTGGGAGTGTAGAGTGGCACCTTAGGTTCTGAGTGGGCATTTATTTGTTGAGCCCACCCTGGAGTCCTGCTCTAAGGAAGAAACTGACTGAAGAAATGGGAAAGTAGCAGTTCTGTTAATTAGTTCATGAATGAAAAAGCTCCTGGTACAAATTACCCAGTAGGAATTGTTACACATAATGAGCAAAACAGTTACCTTGTTAGAAAAATAATAGAGACTTGAATCCTGAGTTGGTATTATAAGAATTCTGGGAGATTGACTAATCCACCAAGAACAACAGTTTCCAGGTTTTAAATGATATGTTTAAAATAGCCTTTTGGCAAGATGCTAAACCACGGCCTAGCACGCTACCATCTGTATAAGAGGGGCTGTGCACCAGTATTCTTCTATGAGCATAAAGTGTCTCTAGGAGGATATATAAGAACCTAATTCACTGTCCCAGAAGGGGTGCTGGGTGGCTAGGGATGGGGGTGGAGGGAGACTTTTCACATATGCTCTTATTTTTACAATTTGCATGATTTTCACTTTATTTACAAGCATTTATTTGGGATAATTTTTGCTGTTTTGCATATCCATTTTAACCTTTTGAATTTTGAACCATGTGAATCTAGTACCTATTCAAAAAATATTACATTTAATGTAAAATAAATAGCACATGGTTTTGCCATTATCTCCCTACGGTGTTTTAGGAAAAATCATTTTCTCTCTTTTTTTTTATTTTATTTATTTATTTATTTATTTTTATTTTATTTTTTTGAGACAGAGTCTCTGTTGTGCAATGGCTTGATCTTAGCTTACTGCAACCTTCACCTCCACAGTTCAAGCGATTCTTGTGCCTTAGCCTCCCAAGTAGCTGGGACTACAGGCATGCACCACCACGCCTGGCTAATTTTTGTGTTCTTTTTTTTAGTAGAGACAGGGTTTTGCCATGTTGGCCAGGCTGTTCTCGAACTCCTGGCCTCAAGTAATCCGCTCGCCTTGGCCTCCCAAAGTGCTAGGATTACAGGCTTGAGCCCAGCCATTTTCCCCTTCTTTCATTGAACAAATGAGGCTTGATTGCCTACCATCAGCAAGGCACTGCTCTGGGCCCAGAAATTACATCTCTGGGCCTCTATTTCTTCATCTGTAACGTGGAGAGACCAGATCATCTCTGGGGCAGTGGTCTTCAACTTGAGTGTGCATCAGACTCAACAGGAGGGCTCATTAAAACACAGACTGCTGAGCCCCAGTCTGTTTCTGATTTAGGGGGTCTGGATGGGGCCTAAGAATTAGTATTTATTATTTCCCAGTTGATGCTGGGGCTGCTAGCCCAAGAACCACACTTTGGGAACCCACCTAGGGTTCCATCTAGGGTTCTGTGCTTCTAAATAAACTACATTCCAGTTCCGGAAATGTCAACAAATAAAAAATAGCCTCCTGCAACTGAGAATGGGAAGTAATCCCTTTCCCTAGCAGTTTGGGAAGACTTAACAAAGCAAACATGTCAACAGAAGTTCAATTATCTAGCTTCCATTCTACCCACAGGGCCACAGGAGAGAGACATGAAATCAATAGTGCTCAAAGTCGGGTGAGTTTCAACAAGTAGTTCTTTCTGGGTGTGGTGACTTTGTGTAAGCCTTTTAAGGAAGGTTGAGTGGAGAGGTTTAAGCCTGGTAGAGCATTCTGAAATAGCCAGGCCTAATGCCCAAAGGATAATACTGTCAGATGTCACTTTAAGGCCCACTACAACTTATCCCTTTCTTATAAATTTAGCCTGATCATTGGTGAGTTCTGGACAAGGACATGATGTCCCAGCGTGAACTCCTGAACCTGACTCCATGCCTTTGTTCATGCTGTTCCCTGTCCAGAATACCCTTCCTGGTCCTCTCCACCTCTGTAAGCCCTATTTGTCTATCAGGACCAAGGTGCAATCTGACTATTCTTCATGAGAACTTAAGAACTTCTTGATCTATACTGAGTATCTTTTTCTGCCTGTCTCAGCTCACTGGGATATTTGATCACTGTTTTCTAATTTTTTCTCATTTGTTGATCTATTCATTCAATAAATGCTGCCCTTCCTTCAGCAAATCCTTATTGGAGTCCTGCAATGTGCTGGGCATTATGGTAAGTTTGAGGAAGAGACTCCTAGGTAAAAATAGACCTGGTTCCTGCTCTAATAGAGAAAGATCCATTAATGAAATAATTGCACTGGTGGATGTACAATTACAAGCGGAGAGTAGTCTAAAGGAAAGGAATATGGTTTTATGAGAACATGTAAGAAAGGAATCTGATGTAGACTTGGGGATTGGGATCAGAGTCAACTTTCTGAGAATGTGTAATTTGAGCTGAGATCTGAAGGATACCGTGTTGGGGAGGAGGGGAAGAGCTCTCCAAATGGTGAGGGGGCATCATGTACAAAGGCCCTGCAGTGGAAGAGAGCATGGCAGGTTCAAGGAAAGAGCTCCTTGAAAACAGCATCCAGTTTGGGAGAGATGATGTTGAATTGCCTTTGAATGTGGATGTGGTGACGTAGAGTAGGGAGCTGATCAGGATCTCAGATCATCTGAGCTGGGGGCAGTCATGATATTGCTTAAAATCAATAAGGGGTCAGAAAGGATGGGTGGTGGATGAGGCTGTCAAAGGAGAGAATATGTGTGAGGAAAGGAGTGGGTGTCTCAGACTGGGTCCTAAGCCCCAGGGGGCCAGAGTGTTTCAAGGAAGGAGAGTGGCTTCCCACTGGCAAGACAGGGAATGTTTCTCTTATTCCTCCCTCGCTCCCTGCTCAATGTCTTCTGAGTTCTGGTCTTAGTTATGCCTCACCTGGATGCAGCGAGAGTCTGCTGATTCAGTGCTTCTCCAATTTTAATGTGCACATGGGGGTGGGGATCATCTCAATAAAATACAGATTCTGACTCAATAGATCTCAACTGGAGCCTGAGATTCTGCATTTCTAGCCAGCTCCCAGGTGACCTGGAACACCGTTTGAGCAGCAAGGTTCATTAGTCTCCTTGCCTCTGAAGCTCAGCATCCTTGTGCCCAGCATCCTTTCACTGCTGCAGCCATCCTTGGCCAGCCTCCCCTTCCACCCACGGCTGGCCTTCCTCCACCCTTCCCTCTACCAAATGCAACCCTTCATCTGAAGTTTTCCATCTCTTTCTCTCATAATTCAGAAAGGGACAGACCAACTCAGCTCACTCACAGGTAGAGGGGGACGACTGCAGTGGTCTTCAAACTTTTCTGTTTAAAATCCTCCCTAAAAGAATCTTTTAAAACTCTTTGCCCCTTCATACAGTTTTAAGTTTACACCCACATTTTTTTATCATACATTTGCTGAAGATACAACTTCCAGTATGTTGTAAACATTGATATTTTTAAGCAAAACTATTACATCACTGTTTTAAATTTATCCAGTGGAATCTAAACACCATAGCAATTTAATACCTCCCGTCATCCATTTTAAAAATGCATGAACACCCTCTTTAATAGTCAGTGTTCCTTTTTCTTCTGGAAATTGTATTTTCATTTCACTTGCTCTGTGGAATTTTATCCTAATGTGATATGTGTAATATATTTTTATGCTTGGAACTTTTTCACCTGTTTCCTTACCATATTTTTCTGTAACAATTTTGTAGAAAGTTGAAACTCTTTTAATTTCCTAAAATCAAAAGATCTAAGTATTAAAATGTTCTTCTGGCTTGAGTTATCACAATTATTAATAGTACACAGTTGATCAAAACAACATTAAATGTGTTACTAATTTGGATAAATAGTAAACATAAATAGTTAAATTACATTGAAAATACATCTCTAAATGAAATGGTGGTACTGGGTAACTTCGTTGGGCGGGGGGGTGACTTTTTAAAATAAACTTTTTAAAATTGACACACAGCATATACACCTTTATGTATATGACCAGGTCATAGTGTATAGCTTGAATTACAGCAGAGTGAGAATGACCATGCAGTTCCCACCAAGGTCTAGAAATAAAACATTGCTGGTGCTGAGCTATGTTTTCAATTTCATTATCCATAGAAGAATATTAGTTATTGCTAGCATGAGACAAGGATCAGCATTTATTATGTTTCCATTTTTCATTCTTCCTGATGCAGTACATGAGAAGTTTGCCCTTCTTTTTGTAAAGGAGGGTGATTAGGAAAGAGAACGCCTAAAAGGACTCTGCCACCCATGAGTTCTAGAAAGAATTTCTGTAGAAGTTGAGGGTCTAGGAATTGAACCTTTTTTTTTTTTTTTTTTGAGATGGAGTTTTGCTCTTGTCACTGAGGCTAGAGTGCAGTGGCACAATCTCGGCTCACTGCAACCTCTGCCTCCCGGGTTCAAGCGAATCTCCTGCCTCAGCCTCCCAAGTAGCTGGGATTACAAGTGCCTGCCACCACGCCCAGATAATTTTTGTATTTTTGGTAGAGACAGGCGGATCATGAGGTCAGGAGATCGAGACCATCCTGGCCAACATGGTGAAACCCCGTCTCTACTAAAAATACAAAAATTAGTTGGGTGTGGTGGCAGGCACCTGTAGTCCCAGCAACTCGGGAGGCTGAGGCAGGAGAATCGCTTGAACTCAGGAGGCGGAGGTTGCAGTGAGCCAAGATCGCACCATTGCCCTCCAGCTTGGGTGACAGAGCGAGACTCCATCTCGAAAAAAAAAAAGAGATGAGGTCTTGCTTACTATGTTGCCCAGGCTAGTCTTGAACTCGTTAGCTCAAGCAATCCTCACCTCATAGGTGAGGGTACAGGTGCATGCCATCACACCCTGCTTCTCTTATTTTTACCTTTTGATTACATGTATCTTTTTCCCCTTTGTAATTATTCATGCAACTCATCACCTTTTCTAACTACATGCTTGAGAGCAGGCCTATGTCTTAGTCATTTCTCAGCATTGTGCCTTAACAGTTAATAGGTGTCTGATAAATATGTGTTGAACAGATAACTTGATTAATGCATATCTTAAACCTCTTTATATTTCCCACAGGTCCTAGAATAGTGTTGGGCTTTCAATAGCAGGGTCTCAGAAGAATGGATGAATTAATCAATGAACAAAACAATGAATTAACAAATCAATAAACTACTGAGCCATTGAACAATGGCTCGAAAGTAAGAGTTTGCATCTCATGTGAGAATTAAGATCTGCGGACTCAGTGAAAAGGGTGTGGAGTGCAGTGCATGACACTGGCTATTTCTAATTGAGTCTCCTGTTTCATATATATATATATATATGAATACATATATATACATATATATGTATGTATATATTTTAGAGATAGGGTTTCACTCTGTCATCTAAGCTACAGTGCAGTGGTGTAGTCGTAACTCAGTGCAGCCTTAAACTTCTGGTCCCAAGTGATCCTCCTTCCTCAGCCTCCTGAGCAGCTGGGACTACAGGCGCATGCCACCACACCCAGCTAATTTAAAAACATTTTTGAGACGGGATCTCCCTACGTTGCCCAGGCTGGTCTCAAACGAACCTCAAGTCTCAGCCTCCCAGGTAGCTGGGATTATATATTTATTTTTATCACTGGTCATGGTAGATATCAATTGCTCATCACAAAACATCCAAATAAATCCTTTCCTGTGTTTTGCCTCTTGCCTTGCAGGTGTGAGCGCCGTCTCCTCACCGCAGTGCTGTGTGGTCCGTACCTCAGCCAGGGAGAGGATGTGAAACCCCCCGCCCTGCACATGAGTGGTACAGGCCAACAGGAACACCTGGCTCCAGCCACGTTCACAGACATGTCAGCCGTGGAGTAGTGCCGACACTTTCTCTCAGCTTCTCAGGGTTTCAGTCCTTTTGGGTTTGTTTTATTTACCTTTTTTATGGTTTTGTGGCTGGACGTTCACAACCAAGGCGGACAGCATGGGTGACCAGCAACTGTACAAGACCAACCATGTGGCCCACGGTAGTGAGAACCTTTTCTACCAACAGCCACCACTTGGCGTCCACGGCGGGCTGAACCACAACTATGGGAATGCAGTAACAGGGGGCGGAATGGATGCCCCTCAGGCCTCGCCCATCTCCCCCCACTTCCCTCAAGAAACGCGGGATGGTCTGGGCTTGCCTGTTGGCTCCAAAAACCTTGGCCAAATGGATACCTCGAGGCAGGGAGGGTGGGGAAGTCATGCAGGGCCTGGAAACCATGTCCAGCTACGTGGAAACCTGGCCAACTCAAACATGATGTGGGGGGCACCGGCCCAGGCTGAGCCCACTGATGGCTACCAATATACCTACTCCCAGGCCAGCGAGATCCGGACCCAGAAGCTTACCAGCGGTGTCTTACACAAGCTGGACTCTTTCACCCAGGTGTTTGCCAACCAAAACCTGCGAATTCAGGTCAACAATATGGCCCAGGTGCTGCACACTCAGTCAGCAGTGATGGATGGAGCCCCTGACAGTGCCCTCCGCCAGCTGCTGTCTCAGAAGCCCATGGAGCCCCCAGCACCGGCTATCCCTTCCCGCTACCAGCAGGTGTCCCAGCAGCCTCACCCTGGTTTCACTGGTGGGCTGTCCAAACCAGCCCTTCAGGTCGGGCAGCACCCTACCCAAGGGCACCTGTATTATGACTACCAGCAGCCACTGGCTCAGGTGCCAGTGCAGGGAGGACAGCCACTGCAGGCCCCACAGATGCTGTCACAGCACATGCAACAGATGCAGCAGCACCAGTATTACCCACCGCAGCAACAGCAGCAAGCCGGGCAACAGCGTATCTCCATGCAAGAAATACAGACGCAGCCGCAACAAATTCGCCCATCACAACCACAGCCGCCGCCACCGCCGCCGCAGCAGCAGCAGCTACAGCTGCAGCAGCGGCAGGGTTCAATGCAGATACCTCAGTATTATCAGCCCCAACCCATGATGCAGCACTTGCAAGAGCAGCAGCAGCAACAGATGCACCTGCAGCCCCCTTCTTATCACAGGGACCCTCACCAGTATACCCCAGAGCAGGCACACACTGTCCAGCTGATTCCCCTGGGCTCCATGTCCCAGTACTACTACCAGGAGCCCCAGCAGCCCTACAGCCACCCCCTCTACCAGCAGAGCCACCTGCCTCAGCACCAGCAGCGTGAGGACAGTCAGCTGAAGACCTACTCTAGCGACAGACAGGCCCAGGCCATGCTGAGCTCCCATGGGGACATGGGGCCTCCTGACGCAGGAATGGGAGACCCAGCGAGCTCGGATCTGACCCGGGTCAGCAGCGCGCTCCCCCATCGCCCCCTCCTATCCCCCAGTGGGATCCACCTCAACAACATGGGGCCTCAGCATCAGCAGCTGTCTCCTAGTGCCATGTGGCCCCAGGTATTCTCCCACTGGAAGTTTCTCTGTATACCCAGTGTGCTACAGGGTCAGCCAGGGCTGAGTCTGCAGTGCTCAATCCTCTCTCCAAGCCTCCTCAACCCTTTTGTTCTTTATTCATTCCCCAAACATTAACCTACATGTGTCACACACTGTCTGTGCCAAGCACTTGGAATACAAAATCAATCTCTGTTAAGTCCTTTGGCCATGGAGCTTATAATCTACTAAGGAGATGGCCAGAGTACCATATCATGCCCTAAATGATTCACGTAATGGTCAAGACCTTGAGTAGGGTGCCAGGGGACCACACAGTGGTGGTGTCTCAGTTCCCTTGGATCTGTGTGCTCAGGATATGCTCTGTGACATTGGTCCCCCTTTGGGAGGGAGACCACGTTATGACAGCATTTCTCAAAGTATATTGCTCAGAACAGTCGTTCCACAGTGTTTAATGGATATTGCTGGGGAAACAGTGGGTTCTCTGGATAAACTAGGGGGTTCTTTTTTTTTTTTTTTTTTGAGAAGGAGTCTCGCCCTGTCGCCCAGGTTGGAGTGCAATGGCACAATCTTGGCTCACTGCAACCTCCGCCTCCTGGGTTCAAGTGATTCTCCTGCCTCAGCCTCCCAAGTAGCTGAAATTCCAGGTGCGCACCACCACACCTGGTAAGTTTTTGTATTTTTAGTGGAGACAGGGTTTCACCATGTTGGTCAGGCTGGTCTCGAACTCCTGACCTCGTGATGTGCCTGCCTCACCCTCTCAAAGTGCTGGGATTACAGGCGTGAGCCACTGTGCCCGGCCCCTTTTTCTTTTTAGAGACAGGGTCTTGCTCTGTCATCCAGGCTGGAGTGCAGTGATGCAATCATAGCTCACTGCAGCCTTGAACTCCTGGGCTCAAATGATCCTCCCACTTCACCCTCCCACATCGCTAGGACTACAGGTGCATGCCACCATGCCTGGGTACTTTCTTTGGTTTGGTTTTGTTTTGTAGAGACATGTCTCCCTATGTTGCCCAGGCTGCTCTTGAACTCCTGGCCTCAGACGATCCTCCTGCTATAGCCTCCCAAAGTGAAACAGGTTGCTGTACTGCAGGACTTTTTGTAGTCTTTAATATGGTAATGCATTGTGAGTCTCCCACACACCATGTGTGATTGCGGAGATGAAAACCTTAGCTGCCCACATGATCCAGTCTGGGAAAGTAAATAAGCAAAACTGTCTGGTATGAGACATTAGGGAGTGGTGGTGACTGGGGACTAGAGAGCAGATACCCCGTCCCATACATTCTCATTAAGGATTTTTAAAAAACAGTCTAGCCAAACAAACATGTCTGCAGGCCGGTTCAGCCTATGCACCATGATTAACCCTTGATTAGTTCCCAAAAGTATTTGACCAGAAAACAGCCTACTATGTGCTGGGCACTTTTCATGCTGTGGCTTATTCCAAGTGCTGCAGTCAGATGACAGCCGTGTCTGAGGAGAAGGCGACCCCAAATGGGAACTGGTTGGGTAGAGAGAAGGTTCTGATGGAGGTTGAAGGCCAGAGATGAACTTCCCCTTGAGTTTGCTTTGTCTGGGGCTCAGAAACAGTAGTAACTGAGAGCCTTTGTAAATATAGGAATGAGATGATTTAGATGATTTGGCTAAGGCTTTTTAAGAAGAATTCCAGGGCCAGGTATGGTGGCTCACACCTATAATCCAAGCACTTTGGAAGGCCAATACAGGAGGATCGCTTGAGCCCAGGAGTTCAAGACCAGCCTAAGCAACAGAGTAAGACCTTGCCTCTACAAAAAATCAAAAATTTAGCTGGGTGTTGTGGCGCACACCTGTAGTCCCAGCTACTTGGGAGGCTGAGGCAGGAGGATTGCTTAAGCCCAGGTGGTAGAGGCTGCAGTGAGCCATGATCATGCTACTGCACTACAGCCTGGGTGACAGAGCAAGACCCTGTCTCAGAAAAAAAAGGGGGGAGGAATTCCATCAGGAGGTCTCCTGGCATAGTGCTGTGTCTTCCAACTCTCTTCTGTGTCCTTTATGGGAATGGAGCCTATCTGTGCACAGAGTGGGTGCCCTGGGAGAACAGGAAAGAACACGGTGGGGGGTTGCATCTTGGTGGGCTTGTTGTGGCTGGCAGCAGCTCCAGGAGTGGGGGCGGTGGTCCCAAGTCAAGGAGCAATTCAGGGACAGATGTCAAATGCAGAAGAGCGAGGGCATGAGTGGACATGAATGGGGTCAGCACAAGGCAGACGCAGAAAGATTCCTGGAAGAGTACCTGATGTTCCCACTGCTCGAGGACTTCTCCCTTCAGAACACGTTTTTTTCTCTTCTTTTTTTCGGTGTCCTGTTTGGCTCAAAATTAGATGCACCTACCTGATGGGAGAGCCCAGCCGGGGTCCCCTGAGTCAAGGTAGGATGAGTAGAGCCTTGTTGGTATTTTGGGAGACTGGGAGGATTTTCTGGGGTGTCTCTCATGATTCATTTCTAAATTCCATGTCATTCCTCAAAGAAGTGTGTAGAAATAATAATAGCAGCTGCTGTGTTTGAGTGCATACTATGTGCTAAGCACTAGGCATTGTGTGTAGTAAAGTAACCCGTGAGAGTGGGTATGATGATGATGTGCCTATACTCAGTAAGCACTCAATAATTGTTAGCTAGTATGATTGTTACTTTACAAATGAGAAAACTGAGGCTCAAAGAGCTTAAGGTTACACATCAAGTAACAGTGCTGGGATTGACTGCAAAGCCCATGTTCTGTCCACTGTGCATTCATTCAGTATTTATTGAGTATCTACTGTGTGCCAAGCATAGAGCTAGGCTTTGAGAATGCAGCAGTGAACAGTACAGACTGGCTTCCTCATCTCATGGGCATGGTCAATAAAGATTTAGCCAAACCTGATAAACTGCTAAAGTGTGCAATACAGAGGCTGCCCCAGGAACTTGCACAAGTGTCTCTAAGCGGGGAGGCTTTTGGAAGAGCTGGGCTCAGGCCGACCCTTGAAGGGTAATAAGCTATTGTTCCCAAGTCAAGATCCATTGCCAGAAGTCCCGACGTGAAGAAGGACGTTTTGTTCAATTCTTGCATGAGTTTGAGAAGGACTTTTCCCATTCTGAGCCTCAGCTTTTCATCTGTAAATTGGACTTTGTTCTCTAAAGGGCATTGGGCTGATACAAGTGGTGCCATGGACAATGGGATCATTGGATGAATGATACGGGTTTGTGGTGGGTATGAGGTCTTGTGGCAAGTCACTGTTTCCCCTTCCTCCACGTATGTGTCCTCTCCATTTGGCTCTACCCTTGAGCAGTGGCCAACCCAAAGGAGTGTTTGGGGAGCAGTTTGATGCCAAGAACAAGCTGACATGCTCCATCTGCCTGAAGGAGTTCAAGAACCTGCCTGCCCTGAACGGCCACATGCGGTCCCACGGGGGAATGAGGGCCTCCCCCAACCTCAAACAGGTTAGCAGGAGCCAGTTCCCGGTCCTTTCTAGGCCGTGTGCTGCTTGCTTTGCTTTGCTGCCATCAGACAGAGAGTGATGTGAGCCCCATGTGGGACCTGGCGAGGCACAGTCCTCCCTTGACAGGAATGCTTAGGCTTTGACGCTGGGAGCCAGCCAGGTCAAGCAGCCCCACTTCCCCAGCTTTATGATGAGTAAGGGTCAAAAACAGAGGCTCTAGAAAGCCTTTTAGGTCATCCCAGCCTCTCTCTGCCTCCTGGAGAAGACAGCAAAGGAAAACATGTAAATGCAATATTATTTTTAAACTTCTGCTGCTTGACACACCCAAGACCAGGCCCACTGGGGCCTTCCAGATTAATGGTCAATGGCGAGAGAAAGCTAATATAATCATCAGGCTCTCAGCCAGAATTTTCTGTTTACTGATGCAGTGGTGTTTGGCTCAACATCCAAAGATCGGTAAATACCCTCTGGATTATCCAGGTAGGATATCCAGATAGTAAACTATCCACAAATTTTAGAGTTAGATTAAAATCAAAAAGTTTTCTCAGAATTCTTTTAATATTGTTACTCTGAATTTAAATCTGTGGGATTAAATCTCTGTTGACCAGAATTTTTGATTACCCAGATCACTCCATCTCCTGGCCATGCCAGATTATGTTTTTTAAAAAAGCTTTTGTCTTTACTTGTTAAAAGTACATGTTTTGTATCTCCAGTGTGGTTTCCTGACCTGAATAAAATATAGGATGGATTTCCATTTTGACAAATGAGTAAACTAAGGCCCATAGAATTAGAAACTCCTACACAAGATCATACCTTTTTTTGGACTGATTACAAGTCCATGTCCTTTTCTTTAAAAGCTGACACAATTTTTAAAAAATAGTTTAATATACAAGTAATGCATGGTCAAGATTTTCTAACTGTAGAAAATGGAGTCCATGGCCTCCTCTACCATCAGCTGGCATCACTCCAGCCAAGGGACTCAGGATTGCAGGAAGGAAATCACCCTGCAGTGGTTCTCTATCACCCATACCTGATGTCCTGGAGCCTTTCAGGAAAAGCAAAGTGCATCCCCCTTGTGAGAGCTGCTCTCAGCCCAGGATCAAAGCCTTTATTGTCTGTGTAGGAGGAAGGAGAGAAGGTCCTGCCGCCTCAGCCCCAGCCGCCACTGCCGCCTCCGCCTCCGCCTCCGCCGCCGCCACAGCTCCCTCCCGAGGCAGAAAGCCTCACGCCTATGGTCATGCCCGTGTCTGTCCCTGTCAAGCTTCTCCCGCCCAAGCCCAGCTCTCAGGGGTTCACCAACAGCACCGTTGCCGCCCCCTCCGCCAGAGACAAGCCAGCCAGCTCGATGTCGGACGACGAGATGCCTGTGCTCGTGAGGATGACCCTCTCTCCCCCACACTCACCCCAAGGGGCTGCCCCCCGCACGCCTGCTGTGAGTTGCTGCTCTGCCCCACCTGCCTGGGTGGGGACTTCCCTTTGCTTTCTTGGAGATGGGGCAGCCCTTCCAGAGTCACTGACCTGAGCTCGGACATGGCTTGGTCTCTCAGGGCTGAACCCCTATGGCCACATTGGGAACCCCATCCTTGTTCACACTGCCTGCTGCCCATTAAATGCCAGACTAATGGCCTGGGTTAGATTCTGAGAGACCCGAAAGTGTTCCCAGGTTTAAACAGAGATGATCATTCAGCTGGGAATCACTGGGACAATCATAGCCATTATTGAAATATGGAAGTACTCTATCCCAGAAAGTAAGCAGCTGTTGCCCCAGGCCCTGGCCCCTTCCCCAGGATCTCCAGATCTCCCAAATCCACAACCAAAGAGGTAAACACTGTCACAGCAGGCTTCCAGGCAATAGCCCTGGCATCCATTCTGACAGTCAGCCTTACCAGATGCTTAATATTTTGTCTGCTTAAATACCCTGGAAAACCTAATTCGTTAAAGTTCCCAAAGTAGTTCCACTGAGAGCCTAATCTCAGGAAAGCAAAGAGATTTGTTTTTCTCACTCACTGTTGTCCTTTCTCTAATTCTAAGTGCTTCACTCAAACAGCTTAACTTGGCTCTGGGAAGGGTTTGTCTCTCTGTCTGTCTCTCTCTCTCTCTCTCTCTCTCTGTCTCTCTCTCGGCCCCTAGGGAATTTGTGACCTGTGTGGTTGGGAATATCAAACCTACCCCCTTCCCACAAAGTGGCATGTTGGGTCATATTTGTCCTTAGGAATAGGCAGCTGCTGAGAATCCAGGAGGCATAAGGGTAGGCTGGGCCAGGATAGAGGGAGAGAAGATAATGAAAAGAACTAGAAAAGTCCAGAAAAAAGCCTTTATGGTTATCTATGTAACATCAAGTCCTCAAAAGAAAAGAAACTGATGGAGAACTGAGGGGAAGATTCTCATAAGCTGTCAGGGCTTGGGGGTCAGCAACAGGCAGAGATGAAATGACACATCCAAGCTCCCTCTTTGCCCAGGGAAGTTCCTGATTTGGTGGGAGAAACAGTGTCTCCTTGGGGAAACAGTTCCCTTGGGGAACTCTGAATTAAGGGTTCATAGTCACATGGGAGTCAGAGTCCCAGGCACACACCCCACCCACCTACCCATTCAAGATGGTAAGAGAAAGACAGGGGCAGACAAGAAATGGATGCCTCAGGTGTGACTGGATGAGAACACACCAGGGTAGCCAAAGTCATTAGGGACTGGGGAGGGGCAAGGGAGTTTGCTCAGGAGATCATCATTAGAGTTCTGAGCAGGGTTTTGAAGGAAGGGATGACCTTGGCTTAATGGAAGGGTGAGAGAGACCTTGTTGGTGGGGGCGATAGGCTGAAGTGGAAGCATGTAGGTGAGACTGAATACATGTGAACAAGGCCCTGGCACTTGATGTAAAGCAATTAAAACATCCAGGAAGGAGCCCCGAGTGCCCATCTCAGCTTGGCTCCTAGCCAGCTGGGATGAAGACAGCTGGGACCTGCCCCCACTCAGAGCCTGAGTTTACTCCCCTGACCTTGGTGGGGTTGGACTCATCAGTGGTTCTCAGCCTTCTCTGTGGGCAGCTTTTTAAAGTTTTCAGTTGTTGGCCTCACCCCCAAAGTGTCCAAATAGCTTGGTGAAATGGAACACTGTAAGTGCTTCCTCTCAATTGACAACCAGACTTGACATCCTGGGTGGCTTCTCTGGCCCAGTGGCTCAGAGCCTTGCCTGGAGGATTGGAAAATCCAGGTTTAGAGCTGGAGTAACAGGACAAGAAGCTGGAGGAGAAGGAGCCCAAAAGGGACCTCTGGCCCTGTGATCAGAGGTCTGGATTGCAGTGCCGTGTTGAGATCGTATGAGGTCTGCATGTTCTTGGATGACTTTATCTGTTACCCGGGAACAGGGTGTATCTTCGGGCTCCTCCCCTTGTGAGGGGCACAAGTCTCCTTCCCCCATTCTCCCCAGCCCCTCTCTCGCCTCAGCCTCAGGCGCTGAGGAGCCCTCTGGTGGAGAGAGGAGGCAGTTGAGCGCGCTGGCCTAAGGAGGGCCCCCTGGGGGTGAGCCGGGGTGGGGACGGGGGTTAGGAACCTCACTCTGGAGCCGGGAGCCTGGGACCCTCTGCCCGCTCCTCCTTTCCCCACTCTCTGCCTCCCTAGACTCCCCTCCTAGAGGCCAGGATGGCACCATGGAAGGCAGAGAAGCTGAGGGAGAAACGTAAGGGGGCAGAGCCTGAAGCTCTGGAGAGAGAGGAGTCCAGAGCAGAGGAGCCCATGGGGCAGGTCACATGACTGTGGTCAGCCCTTCCCATCACCCCCTGCTGCTTCCTACCCAGGCGCCACCCTGGGCTCAGGAGTCTCCAGGACCTGCAGCTGTGACTGGCCCCTGGCCTGCAGGGCCTGAGAGGGCACCCAAGACTGCCCAGAACCTTCCCTCAGGTATCCCCGTGGCCCCTCCCAACCACACCGCCTCTGCAGCCACACCCAGCTCTCGACTTTTCTGGGCTGATGCTACCACACAACCGGAGTCTGTTTCTGTTTGGCTTTGGCATGCCCTGCTCATCTGTTTACGTGCCTATGTTTACTTATTAGTATATATGTATCCATGTGGCAGATCCTCCTTCCAGACTATGCTTGGTTCCGCTGCCATTAAAATAAACTAACTCTCCTGACAGGAAGCCAACCTCAGAGAAGAGTTTGCTACAAATAAGCTACGAGTTCTGGGAGCAATAGTGAGGGTGGTGACGGGGGAGGTTAACCAGATCCGTTTTTAGGTGAGCACATGGAAGGGCCCTTAGAGGTCATCGAGGGCGCTCCCCCGTGCTGAAAGTGACCCAGGAGAGCCCGGTATGGGTCGCTGGCCTTGGGAACCTTGGCTAGGCTTGAACCCCCACTTCCTGCCTCACAGGTCTCGGTCCCAGCTTCCCTGAAGAGATTATTCAGTTCCCTTCTCGGAACATGTGGTATCTGTTCCTGATGTCCGTCCCTGGGGAGCAGTGGGGGAATTAAAGAGCCCACTCAGCTGGATTCCACTCAAACAGATGGGAATGTAGTGATAAGCAATGAAGAATTTGAATTTATTATTTCTTGCCCACCCACTATTCCTACCACCCCCAGCTCTTTCAGAAATTGGGGATTTCTTCCAAAACCTTAGTTTTCTCCTGAGTCTAGCAACCAGAACTCGCTTTCCCTGAAATGGATGTGGTCAGTGTGGGGGCGTAGGGGCGGGGGGTGGTCAAGCAGAAGGGCTCTCTGCTTAGACGGTAGAAGGCCCTCTTCCCTGAACCTGGGGAAATGGCCTGCGGGGGAAGCTGAAGTATTCGAATCAGATCGTTGTTCCCGTTTTAGGAAATCCCCAGGAAGCATCAGCCCAGCGTGCCCAAAGCCGAGGAGCCCCTCAAGACCGTGCAGGAGAAGAAAAAGTTCCGGCACCGGCCGGAACCACTCTTCATCCCGCCGCCGCCCTCCTACAACCCGAACCCCGCCGCCTCCTACTCGGGCGCCACCCTGTACCAGAGCCAGCTGCGCTCCCCGCGCGTCCTCGGGGATCACCTGCTCCTGGACCCCACCCACGAGCTGCCCCCTTACACGCCCCCACCCATGCTGAGCCCGGTGCGCCAGGGCTCAGGGCTCTTCAGCAATGTCATCTCCGGCCACGGCCCTGGCGCCCACCCGCAGCTGCCCCTGACGCCCCTGACGCCCACGCCACGGGTGCTGCTGTGTCGCTCCAGTGAGTCACCCCTTTAGCGTCCTCCTGGGCTCTGGGTGCTGGGTAGAGTCCTGGGAGACCTCGTTTTCTTTAGCTTTCCCATTTATCCCACAGACTTTTGCGGAGTATTGACTGTATGTAGCACACACTGCTGGGTGTTAAGACTTGGAATACATAGCCCTTATCCTCAAGGGAATCGCAGTCTAATTGGGAGACAGATGCATAAACTGATCACTACAGTCTCTGGGATAAGGAAACAGTTGAAATGTTCACCCACTTTCTAAGACTGCCAGCAATGATCGTGCAAGAGAGAAAAAAATGAGGCCGGGCGCGGTGATTCACGCCTGTGATCCCAGTGCTTTTGGAGGCCAAAGCGGGTGGATCACTTGAGGCGGGAGTTGGACACCGGCCTAGCCAACATGGTGAAACCCCGTCTCTACTAAAAATACAAAAATTAGCCAGGAATGGTGGCGCGCGCCTGTAATCCCAGCTACTTGGAAAGCTGAGGCAGGAGAATCGTTTAAACCTGGGAGGCAGAGGTTGCAGTGAGCCGAGATCAAGCTACTGCGCTCTAGCCTGGGGGACGAGAGCAAAACTCCTCTCAAAAAAAAAACAAACGGGATGTGGTGGCAGGCACCTGTAGTTCCAGCTACTCAGGAGGCTAAGGCAGGAGAATCTCTTGAACCTGAGAAGCGGAGGCTGCAGTGAGCCAATATCGCGCCACGGCACTCCCGCCTGGGCAAAGAAGCCAGACATCTCAAAAAAAAAAAAAAAAAAAAGAAAGAAAGAAAATGTACTCAGTAGATGTACAAATAAGATTAGGTATTACATGCAAGATCAAGCCTTGACATTTTAGCATGCTTTATGAAAATCAAGCATAGAGCGGATAGACTCTCTTTCTGAAGAAAGAATAATTGCATAGAAATCGTACCGCTTAGCAGACCATTGTGGGACAGCTGGCTTCTCCTCACCCTGTGTGAGCAATGGGTAATCGTAAGTTATTTAGCACCATACTCCACCCAGCTCCCTGGAAACTGTCGGGGGTAACTCTGGCAGGAGTTGGGTAGGAGAGGAGCTCTGTTATGGCTGGTTAGGTAACTGTTCATTTCCTTTAGTCTTTTTCAACATTCCTTCCCTGTTGACCTCTGATTTTTGTGTTTTAGACAGCATCGATGGCAGCAACGTGACGGTCACCCCAGGGCCTGGAGAGCAGACTGTAGATGTTGAACCGTAAGGAAAAGTCAATTACTCTTTCGAACAGAAGCTTCAGCTTCTTGAGAAGTGTAGTTAATACTTTTGTAGTCAGAGGATTACACTGAGAGAGCAGTTGTAGAAATTGTAGGATCGTGGTTATTTCTTGAGTACTGTTGTTTCCCTACACAATGGTGCCAGTATTTTAAGGCCTTTGCCAAAGACTAGATACATGGTCAAAGCATGAAGCCCTGTATTCAGAGAGCCTAGCGTCCCTATGTCTGGCTCCACAGGCAGTGCTTTCTCATCCCTAGTGATACAGGCATCTCCCTCATTCTTTAAGAGGCACCTTCTGAATGTCCTCACTTCCCCCTCCCCGTCCATTCTTGGCCCATCCTCCAAATGGGCTTGTTAAGTACTTTAATTTTGCATAGGCAGTGGGTGGTATTAGGAGAGGCAAAGGTGCTTATCTTCATGAATAGGCACAGAAAAGAGGCCAGGTGGTAGAGTGATGAGTAGATTGAGTCAGGAATCAGAACACCTGAGTTCCAACACCATTTTGTAATTTGATCTTGATCCAGTTAACCTTTCTAGGCTTTAGTGGACTTGTCAAATGGGAGTAATTATTACAGCTTGCTTACGTCGCAGATCTCCGTGAGGTTCGGATGGGGTAATGTCTGTGAAAGTGATCTGAAAGAGACAAAAAAGTGAAATGAATGCTTTGTATTTGTCCCCTTTTTTGTGTGGTTAAATGGCACCATTGGCCATGCTCTGGGAAACTGTTCTCTTGGAATTAATCACCCTCCCTCTCCTAGTTATGGGGAGCCGTAAAAGCCCCAGGCCAACTGCCTTCTTGCTCCTAAAATATTTCTCCCTAATCTTAAAGCTGTTCCTTATCCCAGCAAAAAAGCCGTGTGTGGAATCTTAGGGTCACACTCTGAGGAAATGCCCCTGCATTCTTGTAGAAAGAACTAGTTTCCTTCTTTTTCAAGTTCCTGACAGTTGCCCTTGGCCTGAGCCATCAACTTGAAGACCACATTGTTGTTTTTCTTCTTGTCATTTAAAGACGCATCAACATTGGCTTGAGATTCCAAGCAGAAATCCCTGAACTCCAAGATATCTCTGCCCTGGCCCAGGACACACACAAGGCCACACTGGTATGGAAGCCCTGGCCAGAACTAGAAAACCATGACCTCCAGGAAAGAGGTATTGGCCTATGGGAAGAGCTGGGTGGGAGAGGTTTGATTCTCTCACTGGGATCACTGGCTCTGGGATTGGTGTGTTTTCCATTACACTTAGCTCTCTCTGATGCACTGGCTTCTCCTTATTCCCAACAGTGGAGAATCTTCTGCATTTGTGCTGTTCCAGTGCATTGCCAGGTGGAGGGACCAATTCTGAATTTGCTTTGCACTCTCTGTTTGAGGCCAAAGGTGATGTAATGGTAAGGAACCATGAAAAAGAGGCTTTACAAATTCCTGAAGAATATTTTCTCAAGTTTCAATATTGTCTCATGTACCATACAACCAATTTGTAATGGCCAATCAGCGTGTGATGACCAATCAGCATGCCTCCCTATTCCTTCCCTCAGTGAGTAAGTCAGAATGTTAAAGCCTATAGAAAAAAATCTCCAACTGGACTTCTGTTTCCACATCTGTTCCTAAAGTTAGAACTGTGGGTATATCTGTCCTAGGACATTAGAATTTCTTTTCCTCGTCTTGTATTTCACTTCAGAAAACTGAGTCTCTCCAGTGATGGAGGTAGAAGGCTTTACTGAAGCAGAAGTTGGTCTAAAATAGCCTGTCATACTCTGCTGATTCTTCTTCCCTACTATGGAAATCAGCCAAAGTTTGATGTTTATAGAACTCTTTTCTCATCTAACCAAAATGAAGTGTTTGCTGTTCACCAACTGGTTCCATTCTTCCACTTTTAACACAGTTCTGCAGATGTTCCCAAACCCAGGCCTTAGTGCTGTCTTCCCAAAATCAGAGCTAACGGTTGACCTCCTCAACCTGGACTTCCTTTTTTTTTTTTTGAGACAGAGTTTCACTCTTGTTGCCCAGGCTGGAGTGCAATGGCACGATCTCGGCTCACCACAACCTCCACCTCCCAGGTTCAAGCAATTCTCCTGCCTCAGCCTCCCGAGTAGCTGGGATTACAGGCATGCACCACCACGCCAGGCTAATTTTGTATTTTTAGTAGAGACAGGGGTTTCTCCACGTTGAGTCTGGTCTCGAACTCCTGACCTCAGGTGATCCACCCACCTTGGCCTGCCAGAGTGCTGGGATTACAGGTGTGAGCCACTGCGCCCGGCCTTTTTTTAAAGGTGGAGTCTCGCTCTAACACCCAGGCTGGAGTGCAGTGGCACAATCTCAGCTCACCACAACCTCTGCCTCCCGGGTTCAAGCGATTCTTCCTCAGCCTTGCTAGTAGCTGGGATTACTGGTGCATGCCACCATGCCTGGTTAGTTTTTGTATTTTCAGTAGAGATGGGGTTTCCTCATGTTGGCCAGGCTGGTCTCGAACTCCTGACCTCAGGTGATCCTCCCACCTTGGCCTCCCAAAGTGCTGGGATTACAGGCATGGGCCACCGCACCCAGCCTCAACCTGGACTTCTGACCAGATCACTCAATCACTAACCTCTGTTTCCCCTTTATATAAATACATGGTAGTAGATCTAGCTTCCTGCATTTTGATTTTATGAAAATGTGAAAGTAAATGTCCCAATACTATGATACCCTTCAAGTATTTCCTAGAATGCTGGAGAACTGTCCTTAAGACTTTCAGATCAGTGTGGCAGAACAGCACTTCTCAAACTTTTAATGTGCGTATACATCACCTGGGGAATCTTGTTAAAAATACAGATTCTGATTCAGAGGCTTGGGAGTAGGGCCCAGCTCTGCCTTTCTGACTAGCTCCCAGGTGAGGGAGGTACTCCTGTTCTATGGACCACACTTGGAGTAGCAAGATTCTAGGCCCTGCTCTGCCCGGAACCTATCTGCTGTTCAACTCTGCCTGTGGCATCTTTTAAAAAGCTACTAAGGCTGAAGAAGGCTGATTTGAAACAGTTTATTTAGCTAGGCTCTCTGGACGGATGGTGTGTGCATAGTACAGTTGTTACTGATGCAGCTGTTTATGTTTAGCTGTAATGAAACATGATTTTTCTGTAAAACAGTTACAGATCACCCACTCATTTCCTCGGAACCCTTGCCCAAAGACTCAGCCTCCAGTCAGAGGAGGCCCCACTCATCTCTGGGGCTGGTGGGATTTTACCAAGGAAGAGTCAGGTCTTTCTGTTTTCCTGTGACATGAACAACTGGCTTCAGGCCTGGATGGGGAGGGTGTTAGAATGAGAGTCTTACTGGCTGCTGAACAGACATGAAACCCTAGTTAGGGTAGTCTCCCTCTGGGTTTCCTTCCAGTGCCCCCACCCCTGGCCTCCACAGTGCTAACTCCATTTCCCCTTTGAGTGGCT
This sequence comes from Mandrillus leucophaeus, assembly GCF_000951045.1. Classification (NCBI taxonomy): domain Eukaryota; kingdom Metazoa; phylum Chordata; class Mammalia; order Primates; family Cercopithecidae; genus Mandrillus; species Mandrillus leucophaeus. The sequence goes on along the minus strand of NW_012103142.1, from coordinate 10,001,026 downwards.
GGTCTCCGTATGACACACAGACCTATTACTGACTCTTGACTTTTCTCTCCCCCGGGTCTGCAGGTTGCTCTGGAAATGCTGCTGCTGCGGAAGCCGGTCAGGTTAAAATGTCATCCTTTAGCAAATTACCACTATGCCGGTAGGTTGCCAGGAGTCCTGTGCCCTGTTGCCTCCTGACAGTGGGTTGCTTGCATGTTTGGTTGTGTCACTTTCTGGTAATGGATAACACCGGTTCTGTCCTAATCACACTTGTGATCTCAAGGCCTCCTAAGGCAGAACTATGTCTGTTGCTTTGGCACTGTTGGCATTTTGTCTGTTGGCATAAGCTCCTGCCCCTTGTGGGTGTGCCAAGACCTGGGTGATAGTGGCCAGTGCCTGCACATGTGGCAAGGAGACTAGTGCATGAGACCAGAGAGAGCCACAGAAGGTACAATCAGCAGCCCCTTGGTTTTGGAATCAGTAGCCATGGGTTCAGATTCTACTGTACCCCTTGGCCAAGTACCGTGGTCTTCTGCAGCCTTGGTTTTCTCACCTGTAAAATGAGACTTGTATTCCATCCCTTATAGTGTTTTTGTGAGATTAGAGATGGTGTATGTAGCCCAATGCCTGGCATATCCTAATAGCATTTATTACTCATTTTTCCAACAATTATTTTTTGAACACTTACTGTGTACAAGTCCCTTGACTTGCTAAACACTGAAATGCATCAGTGACTATGACAGACATGGACAGAGTCCCATGTTGTACAGCTTAGAGGCTCTGAGGAGGAGGCAATTATTAAATAATGGATCACACTGACAGGAAAGACTTCATACACGCAGGGTTTTGTATGTGAATTAATGACAATACCACAAAAAGAGGGAAGTAGAAGACACCTTCAAGACTGAAATGGACTGAGAATTGTGAAGAGTGAAGGAAATAGGTTGGAAAGCCTAAGAAGTGACCAGTGACACTGAGGTCAACATTTTCATTTCCATGTACTAACTGTTCCTTCTGAGGGTCTCCACGAACCTACACTGGTTCTTCATTTTGGAGGGGGCTGAATTTTCAGTGCCTCTTGATTTTTAATCACTTGAGGGTTTCTTTGGTGCTCTGGGCAGACCCTGCCTAGGCAGGTGCCAAATATGTGGGCTTGGGGACCTAGCTATACCTTTTCCAGTCTTTGGTCCGGGCGGCCCAGTGAGGGCTTCTGTACAAATACTAGCTTGCTTTCTCCACCAATATTTGCCTCACCTACTGTGCTCCTCCTCTTTCATGAACGAGCCTTCCTGCCTGTCATCACAAGGTAGACCTCAAAGCCCTTCTTCCGAGGACAGTAAGCCCAAGATGTCTGCCTGTAGGTCACTCCTGGAACTAGGCCAGCACAGAGTAGATGTATGGAATAAGAAATTCATCGCTTCTCCAGTGGCCTAAAGGAGCCAGCTTCTTAATGTTGTCTCCATCATTTCCTGCTTGGTGTCTGTCCCAAGTGTGGGTAGAAAGATTTAGGAGTTCTCCCTAATCTGCCATGGAAACAGTTCAGTCCTCTCTCTTAATTTCCAGCATCATCTGCTGCCCATTGAACCCTGAGAGGCTGTCCAGCCTTCTGGAGCCTGTCTCAAGCTTCTTTGCATGATGGTGGGCCAGTGGATTGGCTAAAAGGAGTTTCCCAACCATGTGCTGTGAGATGCTGCTGCCCTCAGCCCTCAGAGTGGCTGGGGTCACCGGAGCCTCTGGGCTGGTTAGCGCCAGCTGTGAGCAGCTTCATCTGGGATACAGTTCTCCTCTGGTTTTTCCAAGTGTACCAAACAAGTATTTTACGTGTATCATGACATTAAAAAGGTCAGAAAGCTGTGTACTAGGAACACCACACACCCCAGTCAAAACAAAATAAAAACACTAAAATGTTACCAAAAACTTTGAAACAAAAAGGCCCTAAACTCTGCAACAATTAATTGATCTCCTGAGATTAGGGGATTCTAGCTAATTCCTTGCCTGTCCCTTGCCCCCTTCCCCAGCCGGCAGACCAGGAAGGACTCTGCTGTTTTCTGCAATCATTTCAATCCTTGGAGGCAAAAGAGGTAGAGCTAAGCTGTGAAGGGTTGACGTCTCCAAGAGAAGTGTACTCGTCTGTTTGCCAGTCACTTGCCTTCTCTGGGAAGTGATGATAGACTGGGACCCAGAGAATTTTCTAGAAGTATGAGCAAAAAGGGCAGAGATCACTGGTCTCTAAAGTCTGACCCAAAACAATCTCCTTAACAGTTTCCTTCTAAGCCACAGGGGAGGCAGCAGAGTCTTCCCCATCACATGCCCCAGCCACCACCTCCTTCCCCCACTGCTGAACCCCCTCATTTGCTTCCTAGGTGTCCGCAAATCCCATCTCTATGGCCACATTCTGCTTTGGCCTTTGTGCTGAGCCCTGTTGGGTTGCTCCCCAGTAGTGACTGCCTGTTGGCTTAATTGCCACCTTGCTGGGACCCTATCTTCTGGATCTCCTTTGGCTCCTGACTCTGTGGCTGTGACCAGTGTCACCCATCCTGAGTCCCAGCCCCAAATTTTCTCTCCAGGCTCCTAGTTGTCTGGAGAGGGAGTTCAGGTTTCCCAAGCCTGCCTGAGCCTGTCCATGTCAGGGAGGGAGGCTGTAAGTTTGGGGAGAAAGACAAAGACACAGGCCTATGAAAATTACTTCTTTACTTTACTCATTATCTTCCCTTTCCCACCCATTCCAAGCCATTCGTTAAGAAAAGGAAGAAGTGACTAGTGCTGGCACCCAGGAGAGATGTGCTATAGGGGAAGGACTGATGTGGTGGGCAACTCGCCCAAAGCTGCTTGCCAAGGCCACATGAACCCTGTACAGGATCCTCAGAGGAAGGTTCTGTTGCGGTGGCTCCTGGCGCTCAACCCCCACCACGATGCACAGTCCAGCCCTCTGTTGCTCTCAGCACCCTCCCACCCATGTGTGGTTAGCAGTTGTGTGCAGTGGTTCCCAATTAGCACTTGGGTTGGGAAGGGCCAAGCATGGGGGAGTCAGGGTGGAGAGGAAGCTTGGTTGTGATTCGATGGATTGCAGCGTGCTTGACTTTTTTCATTGAACTGGTCATTCCTGCAGATGGTTGAAGAGTGGAGGGGTGTTAGAACTGACCCTGGCTTCTTGGCAAGTGTTCAACAGAGTCTGCTTATTGGCCCTGAGCATAGCCCAAACACCTACTGAGTCCTGAAACCCTGACCTGAGTTGTGGAGATAGAGGAGACCTGGAGGAATTACTCATTCTGTTGGAGAGGACTGGTCTCTTCTGCTTTGGAAGCTGCTCCAGTTAAATGAGGAGACAGAATTACACGCTCAAAAGAGTAATTTGCAAGAAGCACAGCTGTGATTTCATTTCCCAGGCATCCTTAGCCTGTGTCTGTAGCTAGACAGTGGTCCCCTCAAGGGTAGGACTGAGTTAATACTCTTTCACCTTGCCTAACACTGCACTAGTTTAAATTTAAAAAAAAAAAAAAAAAAATTGCCTAGTGGACAAGCTCAAATTCTGGATTCAGATTGAGGCTTCCCCCTTTTTACCCACAGAGAAAACTTTGGTAGCAGCCTTCTTCACCTTGCACCCCCCAAAAACTTACTCAACCTTCACCCGCTATTGAAAACCCTGTGTGGAAATGAAAATCTGGTGTAAAAACAGTCCCCCTTTTTCTACAATGAACATGTCTGTCTTGTGTAACTACAAAACATTATCAATGGGGCCAGGAATGGTGGCTCATGCCTGTAATCCGAGCACTTTGGGAGGCCAGGGCAGGCAGATCACTTAAGTTCAGGAGTTCGAGACCAGCCTGGCAAACATAGTGAACCCCCATCTCTACTAAAAATACAAAAATTAGCCGGGCATAGTGGTGCATGCCTGTAATCCCAGCTACTTGGGTGGATGAGCAGGAGAGTTACCTGAACCCGAGAGGCATAGGCTATAGTGAACGGAGATCACACCACTGCACTCCAGCCTGGGTGACAGAGTGAGACCCTGTCTCAAAAAAGAAAAAAGAAAAAAATTATTAATGGAAGTTTTAAGAAAGAAAGTCTGTCTAAAAGATACTGTGTCCAAACTTTCTCTCACCCCTCCATGTCTCTTTTTAATTGCCCGGGTTCACTGTAGATTGCCCCCAAATTAACCACAGTCCAGAGCCTGTTTCCCAGCAACCGAAGGTCAGAACAGTTTTCCTCTGGATACTGTTCCAGCACCGTTTCATCCAGTTAATTAGGTTCTTTGTAATTAGCCTTAATCGTCTTGTTAGGGGCCCCTGCTGGTAATAGCCCAATAGCCAGGAATCCCCAGGTAGAACAAATGAGTGCGGGGGGATTCTCAACCCACGAATCCTGTGTGCATGCTGAGTGGACAGCAGGGATCCTAGAGAGAAGGGAGGGTGTGGGAAGGTAGTTGAAGGATAGGGGAGGATTTGAGGCAACCCCCTGCCTCGGTTTTGTGTTTTATCCTGGACTTTGTCCAAGATGCAAGATCTAAGAAGGGCTGGCTTAGAACCTTGTCTGAGAATGAGGAACTTGTCCCTGTCAGACTCCAGGAAAGAGAGACATCTGAGCCTTTCCTTAACTTCAGATTACAGAGGGATTTTGGAGGCAGGAAGGAGAAGACTATGGATATAATAAGCAGCCAGGAGTGAGACTGTGGATAAGAAATACACAGAACAAGAAACAGGTGGTCTTGGATGCCACTGTCCACGTATCAGCAGGGGCGGCATATGTCTCATAGCCCTGGGCTGATTTGGAATCTGCTCTCCAGGTGCCCAGTGAAGGTTCAAAACATGTATCAGACACTTAGGACCAAACCTGTCAGTCACGGAGTGACTGCCACCCTCCCCATGTCACGTGAGGAAACTGAGACTCAGAGAAGTTAAGTAGGCTTGCCTGGGATCACAGAAGGAGTAAGTAGCAGAACCAGGTTCACAACCTAAGGTGACTAAAATCACCCTTTTTATCACAGTTCAGTGATATTATTTGGGGAAAACACATTCATATGTTACTTATCTGTCCGAGGCTTTAGCCTGGGAATTCAATCCAAGAGCCCAGGGATGGACTCTCAGCCTCAGTGGGCAATCCTGTGACCAGGAAGCCAGCTCTAGTGTGAGAATGGATTTGTTGCCCAGCCAAGCCTCTGTCCCTCAATTTGTGAACATCCTGTTGAGCAGACACTAACACATGCACACACACAGCACTGTCATTTGCACCAAAGCACAGACCCTAGGACTATGCAGAAGAGCCACCTCTTATTCAGAGAGTACTCCCTGACCCAGCCCTGTATCCCTTGGAATGGGAGAGTCACATAGAGGGGCAGGGAGAACATGCAGCCCACTCCATTTCAGTACGAGTTGTAGAGAATGCACATTCCAGAATCAGGAAGCCACCAAATCCAGTGTCAGAGCAGCAGTCTTAAAAACCACCAGGAGTCAACAGGGAGAAGGTCTCCTTCCCCCATGAGGTTTGGGGATCCCTCCTAACAGATGGGCAGGAAGTTACTTCACCTGTGGAGTTGCAAGCAATTTGGAAACATGAAGGGACATGCTGCTCAGAAATCGACAGGCCAGGGAACAGAACACTGCTTTTGGGGCCAGAAATCAGGTAATGAGCCTGGCAGGTAGAAAAAAGAATATCCACTGCAGAGACTAGCTGAGAAGGCTAGATGGCCCTGTTAGTGTCTTGTCATGTCTTAGAGCTACACTCTAACTTAGGAAACTGATGATCTGGCTGAGGTTGGAAAGAATTTCATTGATCTAGTTGAGGGTTTCATCAGCAAAATGTCTCCTGATTCCCCATTGGAGATGCAACTGAGGGCCACACAGATTCTGGACCTGCAGCAGGGCAGCGGAGCAACCTCTGTGTAAGCTCGCGTGAGTCAGCTGGTATGACAGACTGCCATTGTGGTCTTTCTTCCATCATTATCTTTCTGACTCCTCTTACCCGTTTGCTCTTTTGGTGGATACCTAAAAGGAACCATGATTGTTGTTTGGTTGTTGAGCTGAATTGTTGGTTATTCTTTTCTGTGTCCCTCTTTCTGCCTCTGTTCCTGGGGAAGGGGACCCCAAGGCTTTGAATGTTGGACAGAATTTGAAGAATGGTGATGGAAGTGCTATAAAGCCTCAAATCCCACCAACCCCCTGTGCTCACATGCACTCCGGCAAGGATTCTCCAAACTCGCAGCCGCCCTGAGGCTCCCTGTTACTGTGGTCTGCACAGCCAGAGCTGTCTAGTCCTCTGGAACCCATGGAAGATGACTCCCTTCTGCTGAGGATTCATGAGAAAGCTGCTTTCCTTCTAGAAATAAAGAGATAGGTTTGCAGCTGGGCACAGTGGTGCACATCTGTAATCCCAGCACTTTGGGAGGCCGAGGCAGGCGGATCACTTGAGGTCAGGAGCTCAAGACCAGCCTGGCCAACTTGGTGAATCCCCGTCTTTGCTAAAAATACAAAAATTAGCCAGGTGTGGTGGCACGCACCTGTAATCTCAGCTACTCAGGAGGCTGAGGCAAGAGAATCACTTGAACCCAAGAGGCAGAGGTTGCAGTGAGCTGAGATCTTTTCACTGCACTCCAACCTGGGTGACAGAGCAAGACTCCATCTCAAAAAAAAAAAAAAAAAGATAAGTTTGCAAACCAAATAAATTGGGTGGTCGCCCTGCTTTTGTAGACATCTGACCCCACCCACCTGTGGAAAGCATATTCTGAGTCTGGAGCCAAAGCTTCTGGCTTGAGGACCCATCAAAGAGCTGCACAAGGAAGTTGTTTATTTCAGAAATGTGAGTTTACGTCACTGAGCCATATATTTTCCTAAGGACCCTAGGCTCCCCACCTGTGGTCTAAGGAGGCCTCTGCCTACCTAGAGCATTTTCACCTGATTCACTTATTTTGGCCAAACCCTACAAGGGAAGAAGTGATTAGGGTTTCCTGTACTGCAGCCCCATCAGTTGACCATAGCAAAATGGAAACCTTGGACTTGCCCGGAAAGGGAAGAAAGATGTTATGGTTTGCGGTACTAGCGTACCCCACTAATGAAGTATAGTGAGGTGGGGTACTAGTATACCCCACTGATGAAGTGTAATGAAAGATACGGTTTGGGGTACTAGTGTACGCCACTAATGAAGTCTAGAGAAGTGTAGTGAGATCAGAGCCTTGGCTGAATACCATCCAAAGAACCAGAGATGTGGAGAATTCAGCAGGCCAAAAGAACAAGACCGAGTTTTCTCTGAACCAGCCGCAGTGGTGGAACCTTCCCTAGAGCCTCCAGAAATAGGAGTCCCCTTAGAAGTAGACCTTATTTCTTGCCCCAAACAAGCCAGTACCATTTTATATTATTATCTGCATATTCTGCTTTCTTTCATGGAGGAAAAAGACATAAATATCAGGTTTAGCCAGTAAGGCAGATGCACCAGCCCAGCAGTGAAGCCTCTCCCTCTTCGGTCAGCAAGTCCATCAAGAACTGGCTCCACTCACCTCTCCAGCCTCATCTGCTTCTGCTGGAACAGTGTACTTGAACCAGATTAGATTACTAGTCGTTCTTTGGAAACCTCCATTTCCTCATCTGTCAAATGGGCTCATCATCATAACAATCTTACAGGATTGTTAGTAGAACCTGATGATGAGTAACTGAAGTACTTAGAACCTGCCACATAGTAAGCACTTAGAAATGTTAAGCTATTTTCCTAGCACAGCGTCTTGCTTGTAATATACACCTAATAAATATCTGTTGAATGAATGACTGAAGTGCATGACTTCACTCTTGCCTCTGACTTTGCATATCCTGCTTCCTCTCACCAGAATACTCTTCCATCTCCTTATTGCCTGACTTGCTTCTATATGACCTTTAAAACTCAACTCAGATGTTTTCTCTACCTGGAAGCCCTCCTGGCTGCCCTGGCCCTAACCTGAGTGTGGTGTTTCTCCTTTGTGCCCCAATGACACCTCACCTTTACCTGAATAGTTACAGTTACCACCTTGAACGTCATGACCTACTTGTTTGTCTCCCCAGTAGATTGTGCGCATCTCGAGGGTAGAGGGTGAACCCAGCCACACCCTGAAGGGTACTTGCTACGTGAATGCTTGCACTTGTGAATATGATAACAACATTAAAACTGTCCCTAAAATGTGTTGAATGCTCTTTGTTTCCCAGTGATGATGCTGGGCACTTTTTGTGCATTATCTTCTTTAAGTTTCACAAAAATCCTAATCAGTGGAGGCAATTATAATTATTCCCAATTGTAGGTAACAAAACAGGCTTAGGATGAGTAACTTGCCAAGGTCAAGGCCATAGCTGAGATTTGAACCCAGGTGTCAGAGCTCCTAACCAGTATATCACACTATCTTTTTGTTCAAATGGCAATTTGATATGTATTATATCACTTGCTCTGTAGTTGTATTTTGTAACTTAACTAAATGAACCAGCAACTAAAAGCAAGGGGAACTGTGAGATGTTCTTATGAGGTTTGTGTTTTGTTGTAGGTTCGGACAAGTGGACCTCCCTAGAAAGAAAACTGTTTAACAAAGCACTAGCCACTTACAGCAAAGACTTTATTTTTGTACAGAAGATGGTAAGCATGATTTTTCCCATTGCCCCGTTGAAATTAAACTTGGGAAATTGTACACAAAAATATTTAGAAATATTTGGATACTGGTTTAAGATACTTACAAAAAGGATGTCTTCCACACTCGCTGGTGAGGATGGTAGTGGATATAGGGGTGGTATGGCCCCAGTGTTAGGACTGTGGGAAGGAGAGGACAAGGGAAAGAAGGCATAGATTATCTGGACACTGCAGTGGTGCAGTGTTATTTTCTATCTTAATAAAAATGTGTAATTCATAATTCTATCAGAATAACGAGAATCAGACTCCTGGTTCATAATTTACATAATTTATTTTATTTATTTATTTATTTTTTATTTTTCAAGATAGTTTCACTCTGTCGCCCAGGCTGGAGTGCGGTGGCATGATCTTGACTCACTGCAGCTTCCACCTCCCAGGTTCAAGCAATTCTCCTGCCTCAGCTTCTAGAGTAACTGGGATTACAGGCACGCACCACCACTCCTGGCTAATTTTTGTATTTTTAGTAGAGACGGAGTTTTACTATGTTGGCCAGGCTGGTCTCCAACTCCTGACCTCAAGTGATCCACCTCCCTCAGCCTCCCAAAGCATTGGGATTACCGGCATGAGCCACTGTGCCTGGTCATACATAATTTATGTATATTTGACAGATCTACCACATTTCTGACAGAGTTTTTTTCTGGGTAACTGGGGAGAGGAGAACATGTGGCCTCCCTCTACCCAGTAGCATGGTTTCTGGTGTTGAACTCCTATTTTTAACGACAGTAATAATAAAAATACCTTGCATATACAACATTCTAAAGCAAAATAAAACTTTCCATAGATGAAATAGCACTTTATACAACAGATACATTTATTGACTTTATTGGCTGAGAGATGGTTTAGCATAAAAAATTAAAACCATTCAAAGAGTGTTTCAACAAACTGACGAATGATGGAGCCATATTGTGTTAAAGCCATTTAAGACTGTTTGGGTACACAGAGAACAGGGCCACAGGTGGCAGCACCCACTGGCCCCTGGCTGAGACAGATGGTCCTCAGAGGTGTCCTAGCATGGCATGTCTCCTGTCATCAGTCTAGGGCCTTGCCTGGGCAAGTGTAAGAAGCAGGAGGACTTTCTCTCTAACTTGCCTCCGCCTCCATGTCTGCATTTGCTCCTGCCTTGCCCATGCCCTTGCTGCCCCGTGTGCCCAGCAGCCCTCATGCCTGGCGCAGACCTCAATCCTTAGGCCCCACACTTTCAACTGATGATGGATTCGTATATTGAGCTTACCAGGCAACATGAGTTTTAACCCAGGGCTCTCTGGGACGGACACTATCCTCACTCCCTCAGGTGATTCTAGTGTGGAAATTCCAGGTGTCGGGGATGAGAAGGAGGCAGCTTTGAGGAGACAGGACTTCATCTCACCATGTAGGTGGCCTTGTTCCCACCGTCAGGGGTAAGGCCAGCCTTTAATCTGCCACCAGCAAACCGACATTATTACACCTCATCTGATCGTAGAGCATATGAACTAAAGAAAGGAATGTTTTTGCCTTAAGATGCATAGACCTGGCCGGGAGCGGTGGCTCACACCTGTAATCCCAGCATTTCGGGAGGCCGAGGTGGGCGGATCACAAGGCCAGGAGATCGAGACCATCCTGGCTAACACAGTGAAACCCCGTCTCTACTAAAAATACAAAAAATTAGCCAGGCGTGGTGGCGGGCACCTGTTGTCTCAGCTATTTGGGAGGCTGAGGCAGGAGAATTGCTTGAACCTGGGAGGCGGAGGTTGCAGTGAGCCGAGATTGTGCCACTGCACTCCAGCCTGGGCGACAGAGTGAGACTCCATCTCAAAAAAAAAAAAAAATCTGAAATGATACCCAAAGAAAGTAATGCAAGGGGCTACCTGTGTTGCAGGGTGAGGGGTAAGGACAGGTGTGGGAAGGAGGCCTTTCACTGCGTACATTTTTTTCTTGAACTATACAAACTTGTTTATTACCTATTACAAAATTAAACATTCAAAAATGCTTGCTGCCTTTGCTGTCTGCCCATTGCTGGAGCTAACCTTGATCTCGCTTTCCCGGCAGGTGAAGTCCAAGACGGTGGCTCAGTGCGTGGAGTACTACTACACATGGAAAAAGATCATGCGGCTGGGGCGGAAACACCGGACACGCCTGGCGGAAATCATCGACGATTGTGTGGTGAGTGAAGCTGCTAGGTTGTTGCTTGTGCTGGCACAGCTCCCACCCCAGGCCCAGGTTAGTAAGTAGCTGGTGTTCGGTTTGGCTTTGCTGCCAAGATAGCAGGAGGAAGGAGGTGACAACAGCCCAGCTCCCCTGCAGGATTCAGGACCTGCCCTCCTGAGTAGGTAGAGGAAAGACGTCCATAGGTTTGGCCTGTAGCTCAGTGTTCAGATACAGAGGTGAGGGCTGGTGCCCGCTTCAAGGCAGCTAGGAGCCAGAAGAGTTAAACCAAGGATGGTCCCAGCTTTGGGTTTGTTGGTTTATGATTGGGTGGTGTCCTGACCCCCTGGAATATTCTTTTCTGATCTGTCCATATCACAGATGCTACTGAACTGAGCCCATAACATGCCTCAGAAAGGGTCCCTGGGATTTTGCCACAGTCTGTAAAGCATGAGCAAGAGAAGCTTTGACCTCTAGGTAGTGCCAGGAACCCTCCATCACTGAGGAACTAATTCGCTGCATGTGGATGATTCTAATCCTTACATCACCATTTATCCCTGGTATTGATTTCCTTCATTAGCAGACAGTCCACAGTCAACTGCACATTAAGTATGTACCAAAGACACAGCAAGACCTAAATAGTCTCTGAACCCTGTGTGTGTTGCTTTGGTGATTATTATCACTTGTGATCCTTGCAATTAACTCTCCACCCTGCATCCATAGCCACGGGAAAGCTCCTTTTCACACTCTGTGGAAAACATTACCTACAGTGTATGTGTATATAAAAATTATGTATTACATTACTGAGCTCTAGCTTGTGTCACCATCAGTGAAAGTATTGGGAATTCATGAATTAGGTAAATATTTGAAATTATATTTTCATTCCCAGTTGTGCCCCAGTTGTAAGGGTTAGCACATGTATGTGTGTTATTTTCTTTAACAGACAATGAAATAGCAGTTTTCATGTGCTAGGCATTGTGTTAGGGACTTTATAAATATTGACTTATTTAATCCAATGTAGTTCATTTAATACCAATTCTATGCGGTAGGAAACTGAGGCACAGAGCTTAAGTAAATTGGCCATAGTCACACAGCTGCTGAGTATGTTGTTGAGCCTGATTCCCTTGTGTAGGTAAGAGTAGTGATATGCAAATTTTCTTTTGTTTGTTTGGGACAGGGTCTTACTTTGTCTCCCAGGCTAGTGTGCAGTGGCACAATCATAGCTCACTACAGCCTCAACTTCCTGGGCTCAAGTAGTCCTCCCACCTCGTCCACCGGAGTAGCCGGGACTACAGGCACACACCACAACGCCCCACTCATTTTTTAATTTTTTGTAGAGGCAACGTCTCACTGTGTTGTCCAGGCTGGTCTCAGACTCCTGAGCTTAAGCAGTCCTCCTGCCTTGGCCTCATCCTGGCTAACACAGTGAAACCCTGTCTCTAATAAAAATACAAAAAATTAGCCAGGCGTGGTGGCACACACCTGTAATCCCAGCTACTCGGGAGGCTGAGGCAGGAGAATTGGTTGAACCCGGGAAGCAGAAGTTGCAGTGAGCCGAGATCACACCATTGCACTCCAGCTTAGGCAACAAGAGCAAAACTCCGTCTAAAAAAAAGAAATTTAGGCCAGGCGCGGTGACTCACGCCTGTAATCCCAGCACTTTGGGAGGCCAAGACAGGCGGATCATGAGGTCAGGAGATCAAGACCATCCTGGCTAACACGGTGAAACCCTGTCTCTAATAAAAATACAAAAAATTAGCCAGGCATGGTGGCGGGCACCTGTAGTCCCAGCTACTCGGGAGGCTGAGGCAGGAGAATGGTGTGAACCCGGGAGGCGGGGCTTGCAGTGAGTCGAGATTGCGCCCCTGCACTCCAGCCTGGGCGACAGAGCGAGACTCGGTCTCAAAAAAAAAAAAAAAAACTTTTGGACTCATTAATGCTTCAAAGCCTATGCTTCTAACTAATAATTGATCCTCACTATGAAATATACATACATATATACATTTATGTTAGAGCCCAAATATCAGAGAAAATAGAAATCTGTAGAATAGAATGGTATTGCCATTTTTTCAATCAGAGATGGCAGTATTCTATATTCAGGATTTCTTGTGACCAGGGCTTTGGTTTGACTCATTTAAATAGTGATGTATGATATCAGAATAAGTAGTGATGTATGATATCAGAATAAGTAGTGATGTATGATATCAGAATAGTCTTTTGCTCGTCTGTGGCCTAATGTTTAAAAAAAGTGTGATCACCCAGGCACTGTGGCTCACACCTGTAATCCCAGCACTTTGGGAGACCAAGGCGGGCGGATCACGAGGTCAGGAGATCAAGACCACCCTGGCCAACATGGTGAAACCCCATCTGTACTAAAATACAAAAAATTAACTGGATGTGGTAGTGCACGCCTGTAGTCCCCGCTACTCAGGAGGCTGAGGCAGGAGAATTGCCTGAACCCGGGAGGTGGAGGTTGCAGTGAGCAGAGATTGCACTACTGCACCCCAGCCTGGGCAACAGAGTGAGACTACATCTAAATTTAAAAAAAAAGAAAAGAAAAGAAAACAATATGATCTCCTCCAGTTCAGTCAACTAAAAGCAGTTGAACTCCCACAATGTAAACAGCAATGTGTATGTAGTGCTGTGGGCAACCCGAGGATGTTAAATGACCCCTCCCTCCTCTCCCCCCACCACAGAGAACATATGTCCTTGTTGGGAAGATACAACATGTGTAAGTGGAAATACACCACGAACCCCAAGAGTGTTTAAAAGCAGTATGCAGTGAGAACCAGGAAGTCTTAGATGGAGCCTTAAGGACTCTTTCACCCAATTTGACCATTTTACAGGCAGAAAGTTGAGACCCCGAGAGGGGAAGGGGCTTGCCCCAGGTCACACAGCATTGCTTTCCAAATGAATAGAAGAGACAGTAAACAAGGAAGCACAAAGATTCCTGCCTTGAAGACCTAGGCTTGCTAGCCTGTAAAATGGCCAGATGATTTAAATGATTTAGAAAGTCCTTTCCAATTCTGGAATGTTCTGGGCTCTGTCAGTGCCATGTTTTGGAAGAGGGGCAAAATCAGAGAATATGGTCTTCCGAGGTAAATTGGTGCATCTTAGGCCTGGGCGTTATCAAGTGCCTAGGACAGAGCCTGGCATAATACAGTCACTCAGTAAATGTTCGTTAAATGAATGGGTGAATATTTTTCGAAGATAGGAGTTGCTCTGATTCATAAACATTCCTTCTGTGAATTCACTGGAGGGAGATGGAATGAACAAGGGGATGCTGAGCAGAGGAGTGATGCTAACAAAGATGTTTCCACACAAGGCAGAGGCACCGTCTTGGACTGCGTGGGCTTTGAAGATGGGTAGGAAGGCCCAGGCCAGCATGAAGCTTCAGATGAAGGAGGAGAGGGTAAGAGGGTGCCCGAGGGGCCACACCCTCGGGTTTATTCACCAGGAGCCAGTATTAGGCTGGGCCAGGAGTGTCCACACCCTGGTTACTTGTGAGCTTAGGGAGAGCAAAAGGCTTTTGTGCAAAGATGACTCAGGCCCACAAAAAAAAAACAAGAAAATCTTGATTAAAGGCCAGTATGGCAGCTCACAGGGGCTTTGTGGGCACTATGTGCACAGTCAGCCTTCTAAGCATAGTTTGCCAAGTGGAGATGAAAAACTGGGATCATGGGGATCCCGGGGAGGGTGCACCTGGGGAGGGTGTGCAAGGCACAGTCCTAGGATGTGGTCCTACTCTTTGTCCTCAGGGCCTGTCTGGGACACCTGGGATAGCTCTTCTGATCATGTGTCTTCAATGTTTTACGAAAGGGCGGGTGACCATTTCCCTGCAGATGGAACATGAAGGAACATGCTCAGGTGGTTCAGGGATTATTGAGGACTTGAGAGAGGGGGAAAGAAGGAGGTTTGAAAGGAATGATTGCCCTTTAGCTAAGTAACCGGGAGGTCAACAGAGCACAGCTGCTCACTCCGCAGGGGCAGGGTGACTGGAAGCAGAGGAAGGGAGCCAAGATGGGTTCTGTTAATGAGGTGAGAGGAGAAGGTGCTGGCCACACCTTCCTGTCCCCTGCCTGCGCTCATGCTCCCCAACTCAGGACAAATATATGGGGCTGGCCGTGACCAAAAATTAGCACAATTCAAGAAACCAACTGAGGCAGTTAACTGACTGTGGAAAACAGCAATCAGGGCTCCAAGGGCAAAGGTAGAACTCACAATGATGTCAGCACAGTTACCTACAGCACAGTCCATTGACAAGGGCCTTGGGAAACACCCTCCTTCCCTTTGACATTTCAAAGCAGCTGGTTCCAATGATACTGAGAGGTTTAGGATCTCTAAGCTATTTCCAGATAGACAAATATGCACCTGTGGACATTTGCAGCCAGACCAAGGAGTGAAGAAGGTTGAAGTTTTGGAATAAGATAAGGCCAGGTTTTGAATCTCAGTTCAACTTTTTTACCAGCTGTGTGACCTTGAGAAACTTATTTCTTGGGTCGATTTCCTCATTTGTTTAAAAATGAAAAAATTTTACAGTGTTATGAGAACTAGAAGTTGTGTGTGTGTGTGTGTATGTTTGTGTGTGTGAAATGCATGATTTTCAGCAGGCATTCAATATTGTCATCATCATCATTATTATTAGCGACTGTTACACACAAATTTGTGTCTTTGAGCAGATTTGGGTTGTTGAGCATTTGTATTCTGACTTACCAATTTCTCATAATATGAATTCCATTTGCATGTCTGAGAAATAAAAATATCATCCTCCTCAAGAAACTCTTATTGTGGACACTCGAGGTTCTGAGCACCATGTTAAATGTATAGCCTCCTCCCCACCCCCATATTTGCCCGCCTTCTAATTTTGGAATACACTAAATGTTTTGTTTCACAATATATCATAAAATGACCAACTTGTTGATACAAAGTTCTACATGTTAAGATTTCTGTTCTTGTATCTTTGTATCTCTTAGTCACTTTGGTGAGCCATATGGCTTGATGATAAATCACTTTGTGATTTATAGATTGCCAGTTGAAATAAAACCTATCTAAATTCTGGAGACATACATAATCATGGTACAGTGTAATTTATAATGTTGTGGCTATATGGAACATTTCTTCTAAGAATGTTTAAGCCAAACAATGGCATTGTGAGAAAACTGTCATTATAACAAATACAAATACCATGAAACAAATGGCATTGTCATTTGTTGTGTGTAATTATTTTTAAGTGTCAAACTGTAGGCCATGGGCTACTTAATGTTTGAGGCCACAAAGTCCCAGTTTGACATAACAATGTTTTGCCTGAAACTCTTTGGGACAGAAAGATGGTGGAGTCCTACAGGAATAAGACCACCTAAGTGAAATCAACCTGTATATTCTATGCTAGTAAGAGGCTGGCTGCTTAGATCATAAACCACTTTGTCAAATGTACTAGGCCTACATCAGTGTTCACTGAGGTCTTCTAACAAATGTGATCATTACTAATTAATCCTGTTTACCAATGGAAACTGGAGCCATTTCTTAAATACACCCTGTTCCTACTGCATCGCAAGTGTACGTGTATGTGATATTAAATAAGGACAATACTGAAACAGTGAGGGGCCACTAAATGCCACACACATACTGGCATTGTCTCTCTCTCTCTCGCACACACACACACCCCAAATCCAAACTGCAGAGAGGAAGCTTGTGTTTTCTGGGTCCTAGGGTATCATTACTTTCAGAAATCTGTATCTTTCTTAGAAAGTCTTGCTTCTGGGCTTTAAGAATCATAGACACCCCAGAGTTCCATCACTGTCGGGGTAGAGTAGACTGGAGTCCACGTGCATTAAGTGATGAGTTATGCAGAGAGCCTGGCAGAGACAAATGACTTGCCAGGTCGGGGGCAGCTGGACATGCCTTTTCCTTCCTCGTTTGTAAAATGAGAGGACTGTTTGCAGCCTATTCGGTGGCATGGTAAATGTGAAAGCACTTTGTAAACTGTAAAATGAAAGCTGAAATGAGGCTGATTGGTCCTCAGCCCTTTCAGGGCCTGCAGGAGCCAGCAACCCTCACCCCTACCCTGGGAAGGATGGAAAGAGCAGAATATAGTTAAGCAAGGGGAGAATGAGAGCCTCCTGGATCCCCGCCCTTCCATCCCAGCACACCCAGGCCACCCACTCCGAGCTATTCCAGTAACTTACTATTCTGTTAATCTTGAGGAGAGCAGGGACCTTCTGCTTAATTCTCCCCATGGCTGCTGTTCTGAAGTGGGGAGAGGGGCCATAGAAGCAGAGGAGATCATTATTCATAAGAAATGTTTTTCTTGTTCTTTTTCATTAAATGCCTCTGGTAGGGGAAAATGAATAAATAGAAACATTGAATACACTGCTTTTTCTAAGCCCATGGTGAGAGACAAAAGGAAAAGCACATGATAAATAAAAGGGAATTTCCCCTTCCATATTCTCTCCTTTCCTTCTATTTTCTGACAAGACCAGAGTGGAGCGCCCCTTCTGTCACGTGCTTTCTGCCCGCCACAGGTCAAATCCAGCATCTTGCAGAGTGGTGTTATAAAGCCTCTAAAACAAATCAGCACAGGTCCTTCTTTAGTCTCTCTCCAAGGGGGATTCCATGGTATTGTATTGCTGGAAAACCCTCTTCACCACTGTGAGGAGACAGAGCTACTCACAGGCAGGGTGCAGCCTGAGTTTTAGTCATTTTAAGATCTAATGGTATTGAACAAGGCAGGGAATCCTTGCATGTAGAAATTGCTCCTTTCTGCCTCACCATATCTTTGTACAAGTGATGAGGGTCCCAAAATGGGGCAGGGGACTTACTTCCTTGACCTCAAAGTCCTAAGCATCCTGAGACCAACCTTTCTGGGATCACGCCTAGCAGGCTCTGTCCGCCATTCCTTATGCAGAAAGAAAGGAGCACAGTGCCAGCATCCAGCCCCTCTCTCTTCTGTTGATCTGTGAGTTCTGTTCATCACTAAGAATGCCATTTGGGGATTTTCCCTTCTTGCTTTTATTACCTTAACACTAGACAAGTGAAGAAGAAGAAGAGTTAGAGGAGGAGGAGGAGGACCCGGAAGAAGATAGGAAATCCACAAAAGAAGAAGAGAGTGAGGTGCCGAAGTCCCCGGAGCCGCCACCCGTCCCCGTCCTGGCTCCCACGGAGGGGCCGCCCCTGCAGGCCCTGGGCCAGCCCTCAGGCTCCTTCATCTGTGAAATGCCCAACTGTGGGGCTGTAAGTGTGTCTGTGTCGTCTGGGGATCTGGGACAAGCAAGGGCCATATAGCTGTGCCTGGCTTTAAGAGATGTTGTATTTTCGAGAGTGCTCTTCCAACAATCACAGTTTGGCAGAGGGTGTTCCATGTTGCCATTGTTTTCTTCTTCATTTGGCCAACAGGTATTTACAGAGTGTGTGTTCTGTGTCAAGCACAATGCTGCGTGTTGGAGAACACGGAGAAGGCCCCCGTGCCCAGAAGTGTGTGATTCCAAGCTCTGCAGCGAGTGTTGGCCTCCAGAACATAATTCCACATTTCCTGGAGCCTCTGCACTCCCCTGGGCTGTGTGTCACACAAGCTTGTGCCCTGTCAACATGCATTTAAATGTACTAGGAGAGCCTGCTGACAAAGATCATCCTTTTATGACAATTACTTGACCCACCTCCTGCAATTTTTACCTATTAGAAGGTTTTGCATTTCACATTTCATAAAGTGTTACTAATTGAAATGTCACTAATTTAAATTGAGAATATTGTTACAAAGATTTAACTAAAGTTTATGTTTGTACTCTATAGTGGAGAAAAAAGGATTTACTAAAAGTAAATTAATCATAAAAGGCTGAAAAGGAGTGTGTGTTAAGTACTGAGGCCAGTACTTTTCAAGAATATTGGAAGCATAATTTAGCTAAAATAAAACAAGTTCACCATTGGTCATTCTTAGCACTAAAGAAAGACCTTATGGTATCTGTGCTGGCCTCATCTAAGGCTCCATGTGTATTTTAACGGATATTTTTAAAGGTTATTTCTCAATCTCCCACTGGTCCCCCACTAGTCTGAATTGGTGAGCTTTTTCCAAATCAGATTTCTTAAGGCCAGGCACACCTGTATAGGCAAGTTCTAGAGGGATTACCCCTCAAAATAACATTGCCCCTTCCACAGGAAGCCCGTTTTCCTCAAGTCAGTATGCTTTTCTTTGCTCGTACATGACATAGGACGGCGCTGTTCTCCAGAGTGCACTGAATGCTGCTTATTAAGCCTGTCGCTCAGATGGAGAAAGCAACAGTCTTTAAGATATTTAGATCCTAAAGCAGAAATTCATTTGATTTGCATTTAAGAAAAAATGAAATTGTTTTTTAAAAAAACAAAGATATATACATTTTGCATTCACTTTAGAGAGAACAGAAGAAATTGCTGACTTGTTTTCCATCTTTGATGTTTAATGACCTGGCCGTTTTGTATAGAGTGTTCGGTGCAGCATGATTACGATAATGACTTTAAGTGATGGTATTTCTTGGTGAATTTGTTCAGAAATTAGATGCCTCCTCAAATCATAGCTCTGTGTACAGTAAGTTGTATACCAAATGGGAAGTTATCTTTTACTTTTTCCAATCAAATGCTCAGCAAGGTAGATATTTTTCTGTTCCAATTTTTCTTTACATAAAAAAAGAAGATATTTTTTAATGACTTTTAAAAATCACAGTGGAAAAAGCGTGCTGGTTTTATTTTATTCCTTGCCTAACGATGGAGGCTTTGGTTGCCAAGTCAGCAATAGGTTTTTTCCTACGTAAGAAAATAAACAGAGCTTGACCGGGCGCAGTGGCTCATGCCTGTAATCCCAGCACTTTGGGAGGCCAAGGTGGGCAGATCACAAGGTCAAAAGATCAAAACCATCCTGGCGAATATGGTGAAACCCCGTCTCTACTAAAAATACAAAAATTAGCTGGGCGTGGTGGCACGTGCCTGTAGTCCCAACTACTCGGGAGGCTGAGGCAGGAGAATCGCTTGAACCCAGGAGGCGTAGGTTGCGGTGAACTGAGATCATGCCACTGCACTCCAGCCTGGAGACAGAGTGAGACTCCATCTGAAAACAAAAACAAAAAAGCAAACAAACAAAACACAGAGCTCATAAACTTAACACAGCAACTACTACAGCTAGACAGCCCAGTAGGTACTCCCCTTAGCTGATGAGTTTAACAGGCTGGGAGCCAGGCCTCTTGGGATTCAGGGATATGGATTTACATCCCTTTATAGTGGTGGTTCTGAACTGGGCATGATTTATTCCCCAAGAACATTTGGCAAGCAATGTCTGACCAAAGATGTTGCTAAACATCCTGTACAACAGAGCCCCCCACCCATCACACCAAATAATTATCCAACCCAAAATGATAGTAGTGCTGATGTTAAGAAACCCAGCTTTATGGCAGGATTTTAAAATTCTGCCCAGATCCTTCCTCTTTTTATCATTCTGTATTAAAATTTGGGGGTCTTAAACATTGATTCAACAATGGGCTACTGATTAAGACTATATATAACGTAGAATATGTCAGAAAACCTAATCATTGTCTTTCAAACTGGGTTCCTTAGGGTACTAGGGCTTCCTGGGGGTAGATAGAGCTGAGCAAACAGGCCCAATTCTGGGGCACTGTCTCCATTCTAGCCAGAGCAGCTCTGCTTTTAACCTGAGCCTCAGTTTTTTGAGTAAGACCTGATTGCTTAAAAAAAAAAAAAAAGGAGGGAGGGAAAGAGGAAGGAAGGAAGAAAAATGGGAGGGAGAGAAGGAGGTAGTTACCGGCTTTAAAAAAATTTGAAAGCTGGTCCAGCCCCCTCATTTTTCAGATGGAAAAAAATAAAGTATAAAGAAGGGAAATGGCCCAGCAGCTTTAGTTACAGTAGAGCTGGGTCCAAACCCCTGACGTCTTGACTTCTAGACAGTAGCTTTGTTGTTCATCCTGTGCCATATTGCTTCTTCTCTTCTGATTGTAGCAGTGATGAGGTTTTGATTGGCACAGCATTTGTGGTTGTGGTATTTGATCTTTACCTTTTGTAGCATATGCCCAAAGTGTGCTTATATAAAACCCTTGTGCCCTGTCATTAGACAGTTTCAAGTATTCCATGTTTACCACTGAGTAACTAATAACCCTAATTTCCTTTTCAGGACTGTAGATGTCATGTCACTCCCTTTCTTCCCCAGGTGTTCAGCTCCCGACAGGCACTGAATGGCCATGCCCGCATCCACGGGGGCACCAACCAGGTGACCAAGGCCCGAGGTGCCATCCCCTCTGGGAAGCAGAAGCCTGGTGGCACCCAGAGTGGGTACTGTTCGGTGAAGAGCTCACCCTCTCACAGCACCACCAGCGGCGAGACAGACCCCACCACCATCTTCCCCTGCAAGGAGTGTGGCAAGTAGGTGCAGGGGACCAGGGACTGGATCTGAGTTCATGAGGATAGTTGCTGTATGGGGACTGGGCCAGGATGGCCTAAGGTTTCTTCAATCAGAAAAAAGAACTTAGAACTCAAAATTCTTCTTCATACCATCTTTGGGATGGGTATGTAGGCCTTGTCGCAGACTCAGAATATGGCCATTCTGTTATCTTAGAGCCTTGTAAGGATGGATATCTTCAGAGGGTGAACCTCTAAGTTACAAAACTTCCCTCTTTCCCAGGAATGGCAGGCGGGACTCTGGTTCCCACTCCTTCCCTTCACACCCAAGCTATGTTCACTAGCATTACTCTGTTTGCATCCCCACTGAATGATTTGAGAATGGCTCTAGAACACCTAATCAGGAACTGTCTATAACACAGATGGCTCATACAGGGTATTCCTACCACCTTCGCTTACTTCTGTGCCTAGGGCAGACATCACTAATCAATCACCACACTCTTTGCTATCACT
Source organism: Mandrillus leucophaeus (assembly GCF_000951045.1). Lineage (NCBI taxonomy): Eukaryota > Metazoa > Chordata > Mammalia > Primates > Cercopithecidae > Mandrillus > Mandrillus leucophaeus. The sequence continues at coordinate 9,979,414 of NW_012103142.1, read as the reverse complement.
TTAAGACAAAGCCTCAAATACTTTTCATTGTCATGCTTCAAGCTGCACAATCAATTAATCAGAGTTGACACATGAAATAAAACCTATTTGTTATCCTCCCCTTTTAGGTATAATTAAAAAAACAACAACAACAACTAAAGAAAAGTAACATGAGATAGTAATTATAATAGCTAACATTTACTGAGCACTTATTTTGGTACACGCTTTATGTGTATGAGCTCATTTAATCCTCACATAGAAACTCCATGTGATACAGATACTGTTTTTTTATACTTGTTTTACAAATAAGAGTTTAAAAATTAGGTAAAATGACTTGCCCTAAGTCACACTGCCAGTAAAGAGCAGAACTGAGATTTGAACCCAGTTTTGTCCGAATGCAGACCTGGGCTCCTGACCACTGCTCTGTCCTTTTGGTTTACTTTGTTTTTTGCTTTAGGTAGAAAATGCCATTGGTGGTAAGATGGGTGATTCCCTCCCACAGCCTCCAGTAGAGAATTCCAGTGTACTTCTCAATAAGTCCACCTGACTGGAAGGGTACTACATTGTTACGAATTACATCCTTTAGGAGCCTTGCTGAGTTCCTCTTCCCATAATTCCTAGTGCCTCAAGCATGAAGAGGAGTGTTACCTGGGAGAGATGCTGCCCAGGTGGTTTCTGAAACTCTACCAGGAAAACATCCACAGTTACATAAGCAAGGCCAGGTGGGACCTCATAGAGTAGAGGAGGCAACTGAATAGTAACTGCTGTTTTATCAGGTACTCACTATGTGCCTGGCACTGTTTTAAAGGATTTTTTACATGTTTTAGTCTGTTTTGTGTTGCTACAACAGAATATCACTGACTGGATAATTTATAAAGAAAAGAAATTTATTTCTTATAGTTCTGGAGGCTGGGAAGTTGAAGGTCAAGGGGCCTGCATCCAGCAAGGGCCTTCTTGCTAAGTCATCCCATTGTGGAAGGGCAAAGAGAGGGGAGAGAGAGCAAAAGGTTGAACTTGCAGCCTCATACCCTATAATAATCGGCATGAATCCACTCATGAGGGTGAGGCCCTCATCACTGAAACACCTCCCATTAGGCCACACCTTCCAACACAGCTGCATTAGGGATTCAGTTTTCAACGTGTGCTGTTTGGGGGACACATTCAACCCATAGCACATGTACTGATTAATCTTTAGCCCTGTGAGGCGGGTACTTTTAGGAGCTTCTTTTTTTACAGGCAGAAACTGAGGCACAGAAAGGTGAAGCCCCTGTTGCAGTTCACAGCGAGCAGCCTAGTGGGGATTCAAATCAGGCGGGCAGGCCTGGCCTTGTGCTCCTGGCTCTATGCCATGCTGCCTCTGATTAAGCCCAGCTTGGCAGCACCCACCAAAGTGAACTGGAACTAGCAGATCACTTCCTCCTGTGAAGCACAGGGATGGGAGAGGTGGGATTCGGTGTGGGTCTTCTCCACACCCTGCTGTCCTTCCAAGCTGGCCATGATGTCATTTTCACATCACCACCCACCACATACTGGTGCACCATGGGAGAGATGGGCCCCTGGATTGATCTTAAGGCTTTTTTAATAGAAATAATGATGGAACCACCCTCAGCTGACTCTCAGTGATCTCTCACTTATTTGTCCTGGAGTGGCAGCATCAGGGTATCAGGGTCTTACCAGTTTTCCCGAGAGGAGCCAGCACCTCCCACTCATTAGGCTCAAACAGGCTACAACGCTACATTCCACCAGGTGGAGACAGAGGATGATTTAACTAACAAAAGTCAGTATTTCGTGTTTCCCGGCCATGTCTCAGTGGCATCTATTAAATGGTTTTTTGGAGTCTTAGGTTGCTGGGGAACTTTTTTCCACCAGAAATCCAGTTATGACTTTCTGGAAAATACAAATGGTTTATGTGGCTTTTCCTAACTCAGAATAACATTAGGCAAATGTTCACAAAATACCTCTTAGAGCTGCTGAAATTACGTTTGTTACATGGAACCATTTTCAGTGTGTCCAGGTAGAATTGTGATTTATCAGCCCTGTTGGACTCAGGCCTTAGAAACCAGGTGTTTTGTGATTTTTTTTTTTTTTTTCCTTCATGAGCTCAGGAGTGACTAAAGAGTATTATGCCACGCCCTGTCCATAAACAGTCTCACTCCTGGACACACTTCTTCTGAAAAAGGTCCAGATAGTTAATATTTGAGGCTTTGTGGGCCGTTTACTGTCTTTATCATAACTGCTCAGCTTTGCCACTGCAACACAGAAGCGGCCATCAACATTACATAGACATGGCTATGTGCCAATAAAACTGATTCCCAAAAACAGTCAGGATTTGGCCCACTGACCATAGTTTGCAGACCTCTCATCTGAAGAATTAACCCCGGCAATGTATCCTTTTATCCCAGGGTTTCTCAACCTCAGCACTATTGGCATTTCGAGTCTGCTAATTCCTTGCTTGGGGAAGAGGGGGTGTCCTGTGTTGTAGGATATATAGCCATTATGGTAATATCTTGGCCACAAAGCAGGGGCCTTAAGTGAAAGGGAGTAGTAGATGCAGCTCAGAAGTCAAGTACAATAAAGACAGGGGCCACTGAATTTGGCCACACAGAGTTACCGATGACCTCGAGAAGAGCAATTGGGTTGACAAGGAGGGGACAACAGTCCACTTGGAGAGAAAGGAGGAGAGAAAAAAGAGATCCACCAAATGCATGTGGGCAGATCCGTCGAGAATTTTGACCGTGGGTTGGGCGCAGTGGTTCACACGTGTAATCACAACACTTTGGGAGGCCAAGGTAGGAGGATCACTTGAGGCCAGGAGTTCGAGGCCAGTGTGGGCAACATAGCAAGACTCCTCTCTACAAAATATTTGAAAATTAACCAGGCGTGGTGGTGTGTGCCTGTAGTCCTAGCTAATCAAGAGGCTGAGGTGGGAGCCTTGGAGTCCCACCTCACTTGAGCCCAGGAGTTCAAGGTTATAGTGAGCTGTGATCACACCACTGCACTCCAGCCTGGGCAACAGAGAGACACCCTGTGTCTATTAAAAAAAAAAAAAAAAAAAAAAAAACCAACAACTTTCTACTGTGGAGGAACAGGGACAGAGGCCAGAGGCAGATGGTGGGTTGTTTCATGATAGGGACTATCAGGGCTTGTTAGCATGATTTAGAAGTTTCTCCAGTGGAGAGGGCATGGTCAATGATGAGGAGAAGGGGGAGGCTGAAGGCGGAGAAAGGGCCTGTGCTCCAGACTCCAGGTGGACAGGAGGCCTTTGAGAATTCCTCCTCCATTGTCACAGGAAGGAAGCCTGAGGCACAGTCAGTGTGTTCTGCCCCATCCCTTTCCTTGTAATGCTTGGAGAGGAAGGAAGGGAGGTGACAGGTCACAGAGGAAGGAGGTCCTAGAAGCTGAGCAGCCAGGGACTCTGTCAGACCACGCACCCCTATTCCCCCTAGGACACCCGGATTTCCAAGAACTCAGATCTCCTTCTAAATTCTACACACCTCTCTTTTTTTATTTTTAGAGTCTTCTTCAAGATCAAAAGCCGAAATGCGCACATGAAAACTCACAGGCAGCAGGAGGAACAGCAGAGGCAAAAGGCTCAGAAGGCGGCTTTTGCAGCTGAGATGGCAGCCACGATCGAGAGGACTACGGGGCCCGTGGGGGCACCAGGGCTGCTGCCCCTGGACCAGCTGAGTCTGATAAAACCCATCAAGGACGTGGACATCCTCGACGACGACGTCGTCCAGCAGTTGGGAGGTGTCATGGAAGAGGCTGAAGTCGTGGACACCGATCTTCTCTTGGATGATCAAGATTCAGTCTTGCTTCAGGGTGACGCAGAACTATAAAGCCCTGTGTGTCACTTAAAGACAGTGAAAACCCACGGCCTCCGTCTTCATTAATCAGGAAACCTGGACTGCCTGCTTGTTTTGTAACCCTTTTAAACTACCTGTTTTAAAAGTGGTCATTTTATTCAGGTTCAGAAAAAAAAAATCCCATTTCTTTTCCTTTTATTTAAAAAAAAAATTGTTTTTGTGGGGGGTTGGGGGAATAAATAATTGGCACAACTATCTTTAAGAGGTGTTTCATCTGGGCTACCTTCTCATGAAATCATTCCTGGTAGGGACTGAAGCTGACCTTCATGTTTCATTGCATTCAGATGTCAACCATCCCGGTTGCCTTTTATCCCAAAGCTTGCTGTGAGTGTGTGTGTGTGAGAGGCAGGCGACCCTCTTCGTACTGGGGTCTTGGGGCCAACTTTTCCCATCAAGCGTTACTTTGATTCTGTTCTGACCTCATTCCGTAGTTTGCAGTAAGCATGGCATCTTCGCCTGGAGATACTATGCTAGGGGCAGCTCTCCAGGGGCAAAGCAAGCCCTGCTGTTACACAGCTCTCCTCCAGCACACGCGACATGTGAGGAGATGACCAAATGTGAAAATAGGTTTCCCCTGTGTTGCCTGTCATCTTTTGGGCCGTTTGCAGGAATGGAGTACTGTATAATTTTAGGCTTTCATTCCCAGCAGTGTTTACTGAGGACCTGGTTTTCTACAGCAGGTGCGTCCTGTCCTCTTCTGTGTTCCCTGGGGGCTGGTCAGCTCCAAGTTGTGGGTCGCGGAACTGTGTTTCAGCATGAACTGACTAGAGACCCATCTGGAGGCAAATACTAAGTTGCCAGGACTGCTTTCACTTCAGGGTGATTGAAGGACACATATTGAAGTACCTAGAATGCCAGAAAGTGTTCTATTGCCCAAAAAACAAATCAGAAAAGCCTATTCTTTTTTGCAACACTGTTAATGATTAGTGGAGTTCTGAAATTACTTTATGCCACTTGGAAGTACTGTGAAACCGCATTCACTGGGATTTTGCTATAATTCACATCCGCTGGACTGAAGTTTACCTTGATGTTAGCTATAAGAAATAGTTTTCTAACACATATGATAGCAAATACAAGACAAATAGCATTGAAGGCCAACCAGTATGGCTTCGGATACACCTTAGCTATAATGTTTGCATTCAAACAATGAATGTATTCATTACAAGTCACTTACCAAAGTACTTCTAGACTTCTCCAACCTTCATGACTTTGCTCTGCTTCCTCCTGTCCCTGTCAGCAGGGTTGCTGTTTGTACTTGAAGGTAATAAACCTGTAATCCTTCAAAAATGCCATTTAGCCCCAGGCTTTTGAACTGAGTCAGACTGACCCATCCCACCGTTAGGGCAAAAGTCAGGCTGGAACACAGCCCCAGTACAGAGAGGATCCTGCTTCACACAACTCCCCTTTCGGAGTTAATGCAGCGTGATTTCCTGGGCCGGTGTTTTCAGGCATCGCCCACCCCAGGTATGCTGGTTCCCAGCTCCACATAAATGTGCCTATCACGCTGGGCCACTTGGCTGACACATTCATAGCTTGACATGAGAGAGAATATCAGCAGAAGCATGAGAGTAGGACCTGACGTCTTTGACTCTGCAAAAGCATTTAGCACACACTCATGGCGGGGAACCGGTTGTGAGCCACAGCAGCCCCACACAGGCAGTGGTCTCTGAACTTCAGGAAAGTCATGAACAGAAGAAAAACTAAAATTCTTTTCCATCCTGTTTTCAAAGAAGAGGTCTTGGCGTTTTCCTACATCTTTTGTTTAGAGGGGAAAAAAAAAGTTTCATTTGCTGCCATTTCAGAAAGGTTATGCTATCCTGTTTTATCCAAGCAGTCGTGAGTCAAGAACTGCCTGGGCAGTGTGCATCAACTTTGTGGCCGAGCCATTACAGCTGTCATATCCTTGGCTGATCGTCTCTCCCGAGGACTACTGCCCTCCACTTAGTGTCTGAGGGTGAGCCTAGAAGGGTGCTGCTATTGGGTCTGTGGAGCAAACATCCAGAAAAGTGTTTATAAAGCAAATGTATTGCCTCTGTTTAGAGATTTGCCCAGCTGTTCCAGTTTTAAACATTAAAAAATAAACTCAGTTGCCATGGCAAAAATAGAATGCACAGCTTACTTTTAATTTTCCGTGCAGTATAGCATAAGGATTTTTGACTTGAAACAACCAAAGAACTCCTCCATAACGAGACAGTTCAAATTCCTGAATTAGTATTTCTTGACTATCAACTTAAAGAATGGACTTCCTAGGACAATGTTGCACTTTTTTTTTTTTTCTGAAATAATTCTGCCTGCATGTGTGTGTTGTGTTTTAGCTTCTCCCCTTACCCCACCCCAAAGAACTTTTCTTCCTAATGGTTAATGTCTCAACTCGGTTACTGTTTACTATCAGATGGTTTTTCATTAGTGAATTTAGACCTCTTTGAGAAAGCTTGTATATAAAAAGTTAACAGATATATTTTATGGAAAAACCCATCTTATTTTCAAATATATTTAACTGCTGTTATATTTTATTAGAGGAAGGTTGTAAATATTTTCTAGGAGTTCTATTGTAAAGAAAAGTATTTTTGAAAAAAATTAATGTAATAAAAAGGAAAACATTTTTAAATAGTGGTTGTGATTGCTTCCTGTTCTGGCTTCGTTATGTTCTATTCTCAGCAGATGAATTGCATGCCTTCCATATCAGGATGTAATTTATTCAGGTTTGCACTATTATAAGTTGACATCATAATATCTAGTGTGCTTAACTGTATTTTCCTGGAATGCAAGTCCCTTGGTCCATATTAAAGCACTATGTATAGCATATTCATAATTTTTCTTTTGTAATGTGTGTATTTTTAATAAGGATTTTATGTAACATTTTGGCAAAAAGAGGACAGTATTTTCTAGTGAATTTTATAATAACATTTTGCTAAAAATGTTTCTTCCTAGGTCAGTTTTTGTTAAGGTGAACCAAAAGTCTTATTTTACCAGGGGTTTAAAAAAAGTTTGAAGCTTGAAAGCAAAGTTATATTTAAACATCATATGTAACAAATAAATAAAGATGTTTTATAGACTTGTCCTAAAAAGGTGCATTCCTTAAAAAAAAAAAAAAAGAAAGAAAGAAACTGGGGCATTCTAGGTTGTTTCCCCTCCAAGTGATAAGCTTTTTTTTTGTTTTTAAATTGTCACAATGCTTCTTCAGAAAGGGAACCAGGGAAATTTTATTTAACACATTCTAATCATTAGCCTTCTCAGAAAGTTATTACAGTTCCTATAGACGGGCATTCATCAAATGGAGATGTAACCAAATAGACACTGTCATATTTATTTGTGAAAACCTGATTCAATATTGCATCAGCTGCTCTGAAAATAAAATATTATCTTTTTGCGTTTCGTTTGGCTTAAATATTTCTTCTTTCTAGCCACTGCAATGACTTCTCAATGCTGGATAAATGCTAGTTTACCTGTTAATTGGTTTCTGTAGACAACAAGTTTAACTCTGCTGATCAAATTTAATGCTCATTATTAAAGTGTCCCCCAACTCCGGAGACCAAGACATACATATCTACTATTCAAGCAGTGGATGAACCACTTGGGGACTTGGTGGTCTCTAAACCTTATGACTCAAACTGCAATTCAAGGGAGTGCACTGTGACACACAGGTGTCTTACACTAAATCCTCCACAAAGTCTTAAGTCCACCCCGATTTATTTGCATTTTAAATCTGCATTTCCAAATTTGAGTAAGTATGTTTACTTTTTTTTTTTTTTTGAGACAGAGTCTTGCTTTGTTCCCCAGCCTGGGGTGCAGTGGCATGATCTGGGCTCACTGAAGCCTCCACTTCTAGGTTCAAGCAATTTTCACGGGTCAGCCTCCTCTAAGTCCACCCCAATTTATTTGCATTTTAAATCTGCATTTTCAAATTTGAGTAAGTATGTTTACTTTTTTTTTGAGACAGAGTCTTGCTTTGTTCCCCAGCCTGGAGTGAGTGGCACGATCTTGGCTCACTGAAGCCTCTACTCCTGGGTTCAAGCAGTTCTCACAGGTCAGCCTCCCAAGTCGTTGGGATTACACAGGTCATGCATCACCACACCTGGCTAATTTTTGTATTTTTAGTAGAGGCGAGGTTTCGCCATGTTAGCCAGGCTGGTCTCAAACTCCTGGCCTCAAGCGATCTGTCCAAGGCCTGCCTCGGCCTCCCAAAGTGCTAGGATTACAGGTGTGAGCCACTGCACCTGGCTGTGTGTTTACTTTTTTTTCCCCCCCCCAAGACTCTCACTGTCGCCCAGGCTGGAATGCAGTGGCGCAATCTCAGCTCACTGCAAGCTCCGCCTCCCGGGTTCACGCCATTCTCCTGTCTCAGCCTCCCAAGCAGCTGGGACTACAGGCACCCACCACCACGCCTGGCTAATTTTTTGTATTTTTAGTAGAGACGGGGTTTCACCTTGTTAGCCAGGATGGTCTTGATCTCCTGACCTCGGGATCCACCCGCCTCGGCCTCCCAAAGTGCTGGGATTACAGGCGTGATGTATGTTTACTTTTTTGTGGTCAACAGAAAACTACAGAAGAACTGAAATTCTGGATTTCATACAGAAGTTTACAGAATTTTACAAAAATAAATTTGCTTTAAGTGGGGAATGCCTATTCAAGACCTTGATCTAGATTCTTTTGGAGGGTGGCAGGGTTGAGGGGGGTTCTTGTTGTTTTTAAATTCATAGAGACAGGGTCTCACTATGTTGGCCAGGTTGATGTTGATCTCCTGGCTTCAAGCAATCCTTCTGCCTTGACCTCCTGAAGTGCTAGGATTACAGGCATGAGCCACTGCACCCAGCCTCTTTTGGATTTTTTTTTCTTTTTGAAATGGAGTCTCACTATTGCCCAGGCTGGAGTGCAATGGCACCATCTCAGCTGACTGCAACCTCCACCTCCCGAGTTCAAGGGATTCTCCTGCCTCAGCTTCCCAAGTAGCTGGGACTATAGGCACGTGCCACCACACCCGGCTAATTTTTTGTGTGTGTGTGTGTGTGTGTGTTTAGTAGAGATGGGTTTCACCGTGTTAGCCAGGGTGGTCTCGATCTTCTGACCTCGTAATCCACCCGCCTCGGCCTCCCAAAGTGCTGGGATTACAGGTGTGAGCCACTGAGCCTGGCCTCTTTTAGTTTTTGACTTTAATTTTAGCTGTTTACTTTAGACAACCTATACCAAATAAAATAGCTATTCCTCTAGAAACTGTGTGACTTAGCCAGTGTTGTAAATTTAAAGTCTATTTCAGGAAGCCTAATCGGAAGTTTTTTTCCTACTTTTATTCAGTCAGTCAATCCTCATGAGTCACCATGTACCAAGCATTATTCCATACTGTATTATACATGGCAGAGAAGAGTATATAAAGATGGCTGCACATGATTCCTTCCAGCCAAGGAATTTAATACCTAGAAAGACATATGGGGGCCTTGGAACAGATTCAATTCCAGCATTAAGAGCCCTATCAATAGGGAATCCTCTCACCATCGCCCACACGTACACAGCAATTTATAGCAAGTAACTGTGTGTTCAATGAGTTACCTCGCCAGTCCTCCAGGTATGCTCATCCATGTGTGCATTTGGCAGAGACAGAACATGTGTGTAAATCCTGAATTCCATTTACTCCCTATCTACCATCCTCAGCCACCGTCAGCGAGCTGAGATGTGCTCTAGGAATGTGAATGAGAGTTCATGTTGACATAGCAAAGCATAATTGGAAGATATTTTAAGAAATTGAATAATATATTCCTAAGAGAACCATAAGTGATCTCTGAATTGCAGATATCCCTGTGTAAAGGAGCCAAAGGGCCGGGTGCAGTGGCTCACTCCTGCAATCCCAGCACTTCGGGAGGCCGAGGTGGGCAGATCACCTGAGGTCAGGAGTTTGAGACCAGTCTGACCAACATGGAGAAACCCTGTCTCTACTAAAAATACAAAAAATTAGACGGGCGTGGTGGCACACGCCTGTAATCCCAGCTACTTGGGAGGCTGAGGCAGGAGAATTGCTTGAACCCAGGAGTCAGAGGTTGCAGTGAACCGAGATCGCGCCATTGCACTCCAGCCTGGGCAACAGGAGTGAAACTGTCTCCAAAAAACAATAATAATACAAACAAAAATAAAAAAGGAGCCAAAGGGCTGATTATTTCCTTTATGTAAGAGAGGATCTTTTGGAAAGGGCTATCTTTAAAAACAGAACAACCGGCACAATCAAAATATGATTAACTGTAAAATATTTGATGTATCTCTGTTTATTTTTTCTGGACATAAAGCAAGGTTTACTTGCATCAACTCTCTAGAATCATCGGACTCCTGCTCATCTACATGAGGTCGGGTGTCTAGAAGTTTAGGCTGTAGGAAAGAGATGCTTAACGGATAGGCCAAGCTTCAGAATGCTATCCATGCCCACACTTCATGCCAAAGAGCACTGTTCTCAGCCCTACTCTTGGCAAAACCTGACGTTGCTCCTTACAATGACTTCTACTTAGGCCCTAGCAAGTTGGCACTTGACCCCAAACCATTAGGCCCATAGGCCATTTGGTGACACATTTGGCTCAGCCCAGGAAGATGAGAGGACCAAATCAAATTCCCACATTTGAGAGTATGAATGGAGAAACTTGATGAACCAAAGCAGCAAGCAGTGGCCACGCAGAGTCCTGAGGAAGCAGAAACTACTGGTAAGCAGTGAAAGCCCATCACTAAAAAGAACACATTTGGCCTCAGGAGTGAAGAGGGTATCCCAGTCCCTAAGACTGTTTAAAGCAGACCTTTCGAGTTCCAGGAGCCGTCTGGACCACACAGGTCTTTAAATATAAGCCCCTATTTCTTTTGGGGTGGTGCTAGGGTGGTGGGTGGGTATTTCTAGTCCTATTATCGAAGAGATTTAAATAGAACTGAACCTTATAATAGAATCAGCACCAGCCCACTGCAGTGGTAGAAAAGGCACTGCTTTTAAGATGGTTATTGGTTTAGCTGTAACTAACTTACCAAATGACCTTGAGGGAATCATTTCACCTTGGTTTCCTCATCTATTAAATGAGGACAAAATCCATGTCTTCTGGTGAGGATCAGAGTAGGCAACTTAGGTGAAAGTCGTTTGCAAGCACTATGGTTGCAGAACACTCACCCAACTGAGGCTACTCAAAGGGGACAGAGGCAGGCTGAAAGGCCTCACAGAAGTGCCATTTGGACAGACTGATGCAAACTTTGGAAGCAGCAACAGAGTTGGGAGTGGGGAGGCTGTTGGAAAACCCCATTGGCTGAGGGAAATTCCCTTAAATGTCACAATTCAGAGAGACTGATTCTGAGAAGGGCACTGGGCAGCCTGCCAACATGGGGCATCACTGAATCCAGCAGAAATGCACACAGGTGAGCCTGGGTGTGGTGGCTCAAGCCTGTAATCCCAGCACTTCAGGAGGCCAAGGTGGGCGGATCATGAAGTCAAGAGATTGAGACCAGCCTGGCCAACATGGAGAAACCCCATCTCTACTAAAAATACAAAAATTAGCTGGGCGTGGTGGCGCATGCCTGTAATCCCAGCTACTCAGAAGCTGAGGTAGGAGAATCACTTGAACCCGGGATGCGGAGGTTGCAGTGAGCCAGGATCGCACCATTGCACTCCAGGCTGGGCAACAAGAGTAAAACTCCGTCTCAAAAATAAGAAGTGCACACAGGTGAAGTGTGCTGTTTCCATACTCTGGTGCAAGGCCGCACTGGAATCTCTGCCACACCTCAACATGAACTGAGTTCTAGTAAACAGAGGCCAGTCTGAGGGGCAGGAAAACTGGTTTCTGCTCCTAGACCCTCCCTATCTCCTAGATAGGTGTGATGTTGGGCGTATCATTTCACCTCTTCTTTGGTTCTCTTGCCTACAAAATAGGGTAGTAATAACTATTTGTGGGGAGAAAAACAAAACTTCATATGTGTACGGTTCTTTAGTTGGATGCTACAAAATATTCTCATAAACTTGATCTTTTTATTTTTAATCTCTCAACAACCTTGTGAGGCAGGTGAAGCAGAAACTTAATGGCACAGATAGTGGATAACATCTATAGTATCAGTACATGGCAGTATTGTACTAAACACCATACATTGGTATTGCATCGAATTCCCAAGCAACTATTGGAAGCAGGAACTACTGTTATCTTTTTTTCTTTTTTTTCTTTTTTTTTTTTTTGACATATGAGAAAACTGAGGCTCAGGGTAGGGAAGTAACTTGCTCAAAGTCACTCAACTAACTGGTAAACCTGGGATTAGAAACCAGATCTGATGATAAGGCTACAGTTTTCCATTAGGCTAAAATGCATATGTGAAAGCATTCTGGGAAAATAAAACTTAGAAATGTGCACAAATGGGCCAGGTGCAGTGGCTCATACCTGTAAAACCAGCACTTTGGGAGGCCAAGGTGAGAGGATTGCTGGAAGCCCGGAGTTTGAGACCAGCGTGGGCAACATAGCAAGTCTCTGTCTCTACAAACAATAAAAATAAAATAAAAAATGGTTGCAAACACCTGTGGTTCTAGATACTCCAGAGGCTGTGGTGTGAGGATCACTTAACCCCAGGAGTCTGAGCCTGCAGTGGGCTATGATCAAGCCAGTGCTGTCCAGCCTGGGCAACGGAGTGAGACACTGTCTCACAAAAAAATAAAATCAAATAAAATAAGACAATATGGTATTATAGAAGCAGACTTTAAGATGAGAAGAAAATAAAAGGAAAAATAAAAATAAATTTTTAAAGATTTACACAAATGGAAGAAGTTTTTTTTTGGAGATGGAGTCTTGCTCTGTTCCCCAGACTGGAGTGCAGTGGCGCCATCTCAATCTTGACTCACTGCACCCTCTGCCTCCCAGGTTCAAGTGATTCTTCTGCCTCAGCCTCCCAAATAGCTGGGATTACAGGTGCACACCACCACAGCTGACTAATTTTTGTATTTTTATAGAGACAGGCTTTTGCCATGTTGGCCAGGCTGGTCTTGAACTCCTGACGTCAGGTGATCCACCTGCCTTGGACTCTCAAAGCGCTGAGTGCTGGAATTACAGGTGTGAGCCACTGCACCTGGCCTTTTCTTTCTTTCTTTTTTTTTTAGACAGTCTCATTGTGTCTCCCAGGCTGGAGTGCAGTGGCACGATCTTGGCTCACTGCAACCTCCATCTCCCAGGTTCAAGCAATTCTCATGCCTCTGCCTCCTGAGTAGCTGGAACTACACGCACACAACGATGATATTCCACTAATTTTTTGTATTTTTAGTAGAGATGGGGTTTCACCATGTTGGCCAGGCTGGTCTCGAACTCCTGACCTCAGGTGATCCGCCTGCCTCAGTCTCCCGAAGTGCTGGGATTACAGGCGTGAGCCACCGCGCCCAGCCTGAAGAAGTTTTTATTATAGCAAATCCCAGTTATAAACTTTTTTACTTGGAAAAAATTATGGTGGACATTAATAACTAGACAAAACACTTTGGCTTGCTGTAGGTGAAGCTAGTCATTGTAAATTCCTAAATACAAGAGTAACATAAGGAAATGAATAATTTAGAAACATCAGTAGGACAGTGGTATACAAAATGGATAGAGCACAAGAATTCCAATCCGTGTGGGGAAGGAAGAAAGGATTAAGAACCATAATTAGAAAGCCATTGCAATAAGGTAACTGAGTGGCAACTGGACCCAATGGTAGTGGCCGACTTTTCTTTTTCTTATTATACACAGATTTTGTTAAAATTTTGAAAAATGCAAAAAAAAAATTGAAAAATGCAAAAATAGGAAAATAAATCACCCATTACTGAAGTAAATGGTGTCAATACATTAGTTTCAGTCTGGGCTTGGTGGCTCATACCTGTAATCTCAGTCCTTTGGGAGGCCAAGGCCGGAAGATCACTTGAGGACATGAGTTTGAGACCAGCCCACAAAATAACACAGGCAATATAACGAGACCCTGTCTCTACAAGAAAATTAAAAAACAAAAAATTAGTTGGCTTTGGTGGCACGTGCTTGTAGTTCAGCTACTTGGGAGGCTGAGGCAGGAGGATCACTTGAGCCAGGAGGATCACTTGAGCCAGGAGTTTGAGGCTGCAGTGAGCTATGACTGTGCCACTGCGCTCCAGCCTGGGCAGCCGAGTGAGACTCAGTCTCTAAAAGAAAAAAATAAGTAAATAAATAAGAGTGTGTGTGTGTGTGTGTGCGCGTGTACGCGCGCGCGTATACACACACAACAATTTAAAGGTGAAAACATTAATGGGGCTTGGTAACTATCCAGACCCTGCCCAGAACAAGGCTGGCCTCCGCCAGCCAACTGTCCCGCCCTCAAAAAGCACAGGATCGTGTCTCTATGGTTGTTTCAGCCTCGGAACATGAGGATGTACTCTCTCCTTTTGCGGAACTCTATGGTCTGAGGACGCCGCTGTAACCCCGGAAGCAATCCTGAGAGGTCGGGACCGACAAGATGGCGGCGCGGACAGCGTTCGGGGCCGTGTGTCGGCGCCTCTGGCAGGTACTGGATGGGCTAGGGAGACTAGGAGGGCTGACCGGGATAGTTGCCTTTAAGTTTCCCAGCCACCAGCCGCTCTGCCCATCAGAATTTTTCCTGATATTTATCCCTCACCTCGCGCCGTTTACAGGAAAGTGACGAGAAAGGGGCTGGTTTTCTCAGAATTCTCTCATGGAATTAAACATAAGTTAATGAGTCCAGGCAAAGATAGGAACAAGAATAATCGTAGGATGTCAGAGCTGGAAAAGATTTTGTACTTTCTATGTTCCAAAACCCTTCTTTTACGTTTGCAAAATAAACTGAGGCTCAGAGAAGGCAGGAAATTTGCCTCGCGAAAATTAAGAGGCTGAGCTGGTGCGAGATCTCAAACTCATCCCATGGAACTAAATTGAGATGCTTTCCTGGCATCCAGGTTTAGAGGAACGTCTCAAGCCAGAGGAGTGGGTTAGATATCCTCTGCACAGTTATTTGGAGGAGGAGCAAAAACTTTTCAGCAGCGGTTCTCATGCTTTTTGGCCTTGGGACCGCTTTACACTTTCGGAGTTGAGGACTCCAAAGAGCTTTTGCTTTTGTGGATTTTAGCTATCTATATTTAGCTTTTTGGAAAATAAAACTTAAGAATATGTATTGATTTAAAAGTAACACTCATTACATGTTACAACACTTTATGAAAAATATGTTTTCTGAACAAACGAGTAAGGAGCAGCAATGTTTTACATTTTTGCAGCTGTCTTTAATTTCTGGCTTAATAAAAGCTAGATTCAAATCTGCTTCTGTATTTAATCTTTTTCTATGTCACACCTCAGGCTGTCACGGGAAAACTTCACCATACACTAGTAAGAGAATGAGTGTAAAAGTTGTAAGTAACATCTTAGTTTTATGAAAATAGTTTTGATTTCCCGGACCCCCTGATAGTGTCTGAGAGACCCCACAGACGTCCTCAGACTACAGTTTGAGAACCACTGTTTTTTGTTTTGTTTTGGAGACGGAGTTTCGCTCTAGTCGCCCAAACTGGAGTGCAATGACATGATCTCGGCTCACGGCAACCCCCGCCTCCCGGGTTCAAGTGATTCTCCTGCCTGAGCCTCACGAGCAGCTGGGATTACAGGCATGCGCCACCATGCCCAGCTAATATTTGTATTTTTAGTAGAGACAGGGTTTCACCGTGTCTGTCAGGCTGGTCTCGAACTCCTGACCTCAGTGATCCGCCTGCCTCGGCCTCCCAAAGTGCTGGGATTACAGGCTTGAGCCCCCGCACCCGGCCTGAAAACCAATGTTCTTAAGAAAAATCAGATGGTATTAGAGGTTGAAATTTTTGAACTGCTTTATTAAGACAAATTTACCCAGACAGTCCTCCCTTCCAAACCACCACCACCGCCAACACGTGCACACACACTCCCTCTCTCTCTCTCTCAAGAAATACAAAGAAAAAATGCAATTGAAAAACTAGTTGACCGGGCGCGGTGGCTCATGCCTGTAATGCCAACACTTTGGGAGGTCGAGGTGGGCAGATCACGAAGTTAGGAGATCGAGACCATCCTAACTAACACGGTGAAACCCCGTCTCTACTAAAAATAAAAAAAATTAGCCAGGTGTGGTGGCTCATGCTTGTAATCCCTGCTACTCGGGAAGCTGAAGAAGGAGAATTGCTCGAACCCAGAGGCAGAGGTTGCAGTGAGCCAAGATCGTGCCATTGCACTCCAGCCTGGGCAACAAGAGCAAGACTCCCTCTCAAAAAAAAAAACAGAAAAACTTCTTAAGATTGACTCGTGGATGTAATAGCACTTTAGACTCCCACTTTTTTTTTTTTTTTTTTGAGATGGAGTCTCGCTCTGTCACCCAGCCTGGAGTACAGTGGCACGATCTCAGCTCACTGCAGCCTCCGCCTCCCAGGTTCAAGCGATTCTTCTGCCTCAGCCTCCCAAGTAACTAGGATCACAGCTGTGCCACCACCATGCCCGGCTAATTTTTGTATTTTTAATAGAGACAGGGTTTCACCATGTTGGCCAGGCTGCTCTGGAACTCCTGACCGCAAGTGATCCACCCACCTTGGCCTCCAAAAGTGTTGGGATTACAGGTGTGAGCCACAGCACCTGGCCTTATTTTCATCTTCATTGTGTTTTTAAGGATCCTATTGTGTTTCCACTTTCTCGGGTTACACTTTAAAATCTCAGGAAAGTTTACAGGAAAAAACAGTTAGCTGTTATGTTATATGCAGTACTATAGCTTGTTTCCTAAAACTGGAAAGTCATGTGCCACCAGGGGGAGCTGAAGGTAAAGGATTTGGAAATGTGGGTTTGTTGTAGCATGTGGCACAACATGCTACAACAAGTTGGGTATAAGTCACAGCTCATATTTCAGTTCATTTATAAGCTAATTATCCCAGCCAAGCTAAGAAATATGCATGCTTTAAAAGATGTATGAAAGCATCAAAAGAGGGGTACTTTAGAATTTTTATTCCAACTCTTAACAAGTTATAAAAACAAGATATTTTATTGCTTAAAAATATTCAGGCAAAATAAGTATTTACTGAAGTACAATTTGTAAAAAAAAAAAAAAAAAGGGAAAATAAAGTTTTTTTCTTGATGTCTACATAATTCATAGCTTTTTTAATGTGAGAATTGTTTTTTTTGAAAAAGTTTTTATTCCTAAACTTTAAAATAGAGATTCTCTAGTATTTTGGGACTGCTTTTTTATCATCAACTCTACCATTGTCCTCAATTTTTTTTTTTTTTTAATGAAATCTAATTTGGCCTTTTTAGTTACCCCAGTATCTTCATCTGAAATAATGAGGTAACCCTTTAGTTTTTAGTGGAAATTATGAATGGTTTGGTAGTTGACTTTAATTCTAACACATGTCCTGCTTTTTTTTCTTTAGGGATTGGGGAATTTTTCTGTAAACAGTTCTAAGGGCGATACAGTCAAAAATGGTGGCTTTCTTCTGTAAGTATACAATTGGATGTGCTAAACTGAACAAAATAGGTTATTGTGCTATTTTACTTAGGTTTCTCTTTTTTTCCCCACACATAGCAGTACCAATATGAAGTGGGTACAGTTTTCAAACCTACATGTTGATGTTCCAAAGGATTTGACCAAACCTGTGGTATGTACTCCCTGTTCCTTGGTATAAGGAGCTACATTAACAATAGGTTTTCCTTATTATTTCATTGGGGTTTTTTTTCCTCCAAACACTCTATGAATAAAAAAATTTTGTCCTAGAATACTGGCAAATGCACAATGCGTATATTCTCTTAACTCCCTGGATTGTATTATCTTCAGGGTATCAAAGTAAGTTCTAAAAGAATAAATTATTTACCCCCAAATAACTGTGCTAATTAGCAGTCTCTTGCTTTTAGCTTGGCATAATGGAAGAGTTGTCAGAATTTGTGATGTAGAATACTTGATGTTATGTTATGGAAAAGTATTTTTCTGGTAGCCTTCAAGTCTTTGTTTTCATTTTGTGTATTGAGCCTGGGCCTGGACGGTGCTTTATTGTTCACAGTGAGAAAATGCATTAGCACAAATAATAAACATCTAGAAGGAACTCGGTAACCCTGTAGAAGCTATGATTTCATCAATCCAGTTTTTTGTGTTACTTGTAGTTTTTAAAAATCCTTCCGTTTCTACCCCTCAAAAATATTAACAGTTTGGGATTTTACAGTTCTAGACATTTGTCTTATTTTGTACTTATTTGGTACTTATTTTGTCTGTGCACATGTCTAGTTTACTGCTCTTTTTTTTTTTTTTTCTATCTTTTCTCTTAATAGATACTGGATATTTATTTATTTATTTATTTATTTTGAGACAGAGTCTCGCTCTGTCACCCAGGCTGGTGTGCAGTGGCATGATCTTGGCTCACCTCAGCCTCCTGGGTTCAAAGCAGTTCTCATGCCTTAGCCTCCCGACTAGCTGGGATTACAGGCACGCACCACCATGCCTGGCTAACTTTTGTATTTTTAGTGGAAGTGGAGTTTTGCCATGTTGGCCAGGCTGGTCTCAAACTCCTGGCCTCAAGTGATCTGCCTGCCTCAGCCTCCCAAAGTGCTGGGATTACAGGCATGAGCCACCACACCTGGCCAGTACTGGATATATTTCTATGACAGTACATTTAAGCCCCAGTCTGCAACTCACATGCCTGCAGGAGCCAGGCCTATAAGAAAAGGTTGCAGAATTGGCATGGTGTGCCACTGTCTTTATAAGCAAGACAGCAGCTACTTACTCTAGCCACTTGTTGCCCTGTGGGAAATCAGACCTAATGATGCCAGCTTGTCTAAATCTTCCAGGCTAAACTGAAATCCAGATGTTCTTGTGAAATCTTCTGATTTTTAATATTCCTAACAAATTCATAGTATCTTTTAACACCCTTAGGGATCAGTCAGAACAATCTTGAGGCTATATTCCCCCTTCTCATCCCTCAACTCATGACACAGGCTATCAGATATTTTGTTCTTCCAACAACTCTTTTTGGGGTAATTGAGAGTGGATATCTAGCTTTCTGGCTAGTAAGTAAATCTCCTTTCAGGAGTGAAGTGATTTAATTCTGAATCATCGGATTAGTAGTATAATTTACTGGTTTAATGGATGAATGAAATGAAGGTAATTCACCTCTTGGAAGAAAGTCAGAAGTGTCAAACCCATTATTTCTGAGGTCTTTAGGTATTAGGGTGGAAGAGGTAGAAGTTATAGGTACAGTCAGCATCATATCATTTTAATTAGAAATGAGTAATTTGTTTATTAGGGCAGGCAAAACATACATGAATAAAACCTAATAAAAAATATGAATAGAACTAGCTTGGCTTTGTATAATAATGTTTTATAATTAATAAGGGCTTTAATCTGTGTTTTCTTATTTTTTTCTTAGAGAAATACTGTGGGCTATAGCATAGGTTTACCCTCTTTCGTATGTGAGGAAACCAGTGTGCAGTGAGATGAGATGATTTGCCCGTTGACCTTCAGCTACCATTAGCAGAGTTTAATTCTCAGTCTAGGTCTTCTGACCAGGCTCTTTTTATTAGGAGACCCTGAAATCCTTTCTCATTGTGAATTTGAAGCTGAATAATTATTTTAAGTTGGAAAGTTCCTTTAGTAATTTTATGGGTTGCCTTGAAAATTCTTTTGACTCACGCTGTATTTTAACAGATTCTGAGGCTCATTGTCCAGATCTGAACATGAAAGTATCTAGACACTTCAGCTAACAGTGCTGTCACTCAGTGTTTTTCTCCTCATTTATTAGTAAACTCTGAAGTTTTTCAATTGAGGGTAATATGTTAAATTTGCTAGTTATAAATATAAGAGGAACTAAAACTGAAACTTTTCTTTGGGATTGTAGATAACGGTCTCTGATGAACCAGACACACTATATAAGCGCCTGTCGGTTTTAGTGAAAGGTCACGATAAGGCTGTATTGGACAGCTATGAATATTTTGCTGTGCTTGCTGCTAAAGAACTTGGTATCTCTATTAAAGTGTAAGTATGGCCTTTCCTGATCTGACCTGTTCGCTACTATAATATGATCAACCAGGAAAATAGTGCTCATCCCAGGAAGGTCTGAACTCTTTTTTTTTTTTTTTTAAGACAGAGTCTGGCTCTGTTGCCCAGGCTGGGGTGCAGTGGCACAACCTCAGCTCACTGCAACCTCTGCTTCCTGGATTCAGGCAGTCCTCAGCCTCCCAAGGAGTAGCTGGGACTGCAGGCGCACACCGCCACGCCTGGCTAATTTTTTGTATTTTAGTAGAGACGGGGTTTCACCACGTTGCCCAGGCTGGTCTTGAACTCCTGAGCTCAGGCAAATTGCCCGCCTCGGCCTCCCAAAGTGCTGGGATTACAGGCGTGAGCCACCATACCTGGCCCAGTCTGAACTTTTAAAGTAGGATAGAAACTCTTGGTGGGTAGAGTTTAAGCTTGTCGTATGTTATCCTAATCAGGATCATGCCTTCCTGCCCACTGGAGTTTTTAAATACTAGAATGAGTAAACAAGGAAAATGAAAGAAATCCTTTTTCTAGAAATTGCATAGATGTAAGGAGACTTAAGAAGGCCATGTTTCTGGGATCTCCATGGAGCAGGGAGGTAGAGTAGGTGAATGAACAATCGTTTTAGACCCTTTGGATGTGATGATTTGGGGCTAATATATCCATTGTTTCAAATCTTCCCTAAGAAACACCACTCACCCAGTAATTCTTGCTTGAACAAGGTAAGCTTCAGATAGCCTTGGAGTCACTGCAGGGTCAAGCATAACTGTCTCCTTTGTCTTGTCATCTGCTCCTTCTCCTGTTGAATAAGGCCCCATCTGGGGCTTTGGCAGTCTGACCTTCTAACAAAAACAGAAGGCCACAGTTTCCCAAAATAGACTATAGTTTTGTTATTTCGATATATCTGTAGATTTTCCTAAAACAACAGACATATAGCAGGTGTTATAACTGTGTCCACCACACTAGTGCAACTCTTCACAATTCATATGTTTGGTCAATAAAAGACTAAAGGGTGTAAAAGCAGCAGGTGTGTGTGTATGCATGCGCACTTGACATGCCAGGGCTTATTTTTGAGCCTGTGGGAAAAAGCTATTGCTGTCTGCAGTGTTTATTTTGGCCTGAGTTTTATGATAGCAGTTGTTGTTCCAGATGACAGTTTTGGCAAATGGAAGTCTGTAAATGGTACTTAATGCCTATAATTGAGTGTGAGTCTGACCTACAAAATCATGGAATTATGCTTTGTTATCATAGTGACTCAGCTTTTGTTTTGTCCATTAATTTCAGACACGAACCCCCAAGGAAAATAGAGCGATTTACTCTTCTCAAATCAGTGCATATTTACAAGAAGCACAGAGTTCAGTATGAAATGAGAACACTTTACAGATGTTTAGAGGTGAGTGTATTTGAAAAATTCTGACATTTTTGAAATACCAGAAATTCATACCAGCATATAACTTTAACATTGACTAGATTGACTTCTTTCAGCAAGCCCATGTCTGTTGGTTGTACAGAAGGTAAATATCTTTTAGTGTTTATGGAAGTGTCATGGTAGGAAAAGTAAAATTAAATGAAGCCATCCTTTAGAGTAGTGCGTACCTTAATTCAGGAATGCAGATTATGCCAAGATAGCATTGGAATAATTTTGCTCATGTTTAAAAAATTCTAGTTAAGGTTTTACACAGTTCTGATAACTGTTTCACATACTAGCTGGATTTTCCATGTCAGTGATGCACAGCATTAGATTTTTCATTCATCTGTTACTCATTTGTGCTTCCATTAGTGCCAGCACAGTCTTGTGCTTAAGGAGAGCATGGGTTCTGGAGTTAGACTGCCAATGCCAGAATCCAAATTCTGGCACTTGACAGCTGTGTGACGTGTACCTCAATTCCTCCATCTGTAAAATGGGAATAATAGTGGTACCCATCTCAAAAGGTTAGTGTGAGAATTAGAATGGAAAATTTATGTAAGCACTCAGAATACTTTGATCACATAGTAAGTGATTGGTAAATATTAAAACAAGCACTCATACATCTTTTATATGGGAAATACTGTACTAGTCATTGAGGGCACAAATATAGTAAAGTCATGGTCCCTACTCTTTTTGAGATAGAGTCTCACTCTGTCACCTAGGCTAGAGTGCAGTGGCACAATCTAGGCTCACTGTAACCTCTGCCTTCCAGGTTCAAGCAGTTCTCCTGTCTCAGCCTCCCTAGTAGCTGGGACTACAGGTGTACACTACTGCGCCTGGCTAATTTTTGTATTTTTAGTAGAGATGGGGTTTCACCATATTGAACAGGCTGGTCTTGAACTCCTGATCTCAGGCGATCCACCCACCTCGGCCTTCCAAAGTGCTGGGATTACAGGTGTGAGCCACTGTTCCTGCCCAGTCCCTACTCTTAAAAAGAAAAACCCAAATTTTATCCACCTGTGTCTGAGGGAAACATCTCTCATAGTACACACAGAAAACCTTATACTAACTGTATCTTATAATCTAGTCCTTTTGTCTTCAGTTGTTTTGTGAGCCTCTTGAAAGTATACTGCTTTGATACTATGCTTGCCAACGGTGTCCCATGGAGCCCAGGTTTTAAGGCAGCTACATTTTGGAAGAAGAGGGTTTCTGGGCCATGTTGTCCCCATGCCATCAACCAAAGGATTCATACTTTTTTTTTTTTTTTTATAATTGAGATTTTACATAAGATTCTTTAGGGGAGGCTAGGCACAGTGGCTCACGCCAGTAATCCTAGCACTTTGGGAGGCCAAGGCAGGCGGATCACTTGAGGTCAGGAGTTCGAGGCCAGCCTGGCCAACATGGTGAAACCCCGTCCCTACTAAAAACAGAAAAAAAATTAGCTGGACATGGTGGCACACACCTGTAGTCCCAGCCACTCGGGAGACTGAAGCAGGAGAATGGCTTGAACCCAGGAGGCAGAGGTTGCAGTGAGCTGAGATCACATGCACTCCAGCCCGGGCGACAGAGTGAGACTCCATCTCAAAAAAAAAAAAAAAAGGTATGCTTTAACAAACAGCATACATGAATCATTTTCATGTTTGATGTTTTAGTTAGAACATCTAACTGGAAGCACAGCAGATGTCTACTTGGAATATATTCAGCGAAACTTACCTGAAGGGGTTGCCATGGAAGTAACAAAGGTATAGCTTGAATTTCTACCTCTTTCAGCTGGGGCAGTGGGGAGTGGTTCTGTATTGTTGTTTTGATACACTGCAACCTGGTCCTGGCCCACTGAGTAGAGTTTGCCCTAACCTGTGGCAAACTGGGAGACAGAGTTGCCACAGTGGTTGGGGGCTATCCACTCCTTGCAACAGAATCCTGCCCAAGTCCTCCGTGAACCACCTCTGAAGTTCTCCCTCCTCAATATTAGTTGTCTAGACTTGGGGATCCCATTAAGTGGCAATCCATGAAGATCATTGAGGATCAAATAGATTATATATGTGAGAGTGTTTTATAGACCATCAAGTTTCCTTCTTTCCATTTCAAAACCCTATAGAAAGACTAGGGGGATAAAAGAAAAAAGTAAAGAGGATTTGACCAAATTAATAAGTCTGATTTATAGCCAAAAAGTTCTTTTAAATCCACATTATAGTTTTGTTTCTCTCTTTTTTTAGACACAGTTAGAACAGTTACCAGAACACATCAAGGAGCCAATCTGGGAAACACTATCAGAAGAAAAAGAAGAAAGCAAGTCATAAAGCCTCGGGGAGGCCATTTGTGCCTGAATTTGGAATGAGGGTGGGCCAGATGAGTATGTTTAAGCGGAGAGTGCTTCCAGCTGAGATGATTTGAGTCTGCCTAACTGTTCCATTGAGTTCTCGTGCCTTCATCAGCTGAGAGCAGGGAATGGCACTTTTAATGGAAGAACCACTTTTATCTGTTCTTTTTATACATGTCATTGTTTCAGTTCTGATTTCAACAAACATGAGCAAACCACTTTGACTCAAAGTGGAAAGTGAAAATTCTATTTTGTTATGCTACTAGTGTTCAATTATTAGTTTGCACCATTTTTAATTTATGTCAGTTGATGCATCTGAAAATAAGTGCTTGAAGTGTTCACACCCTTATTTTTTTTTTTTTTTAAGATTCCTAGAAGGAATCTTTGGTTAATTCAAATTGAGCAGTTAAAGTTTTTGATATTTACCTTTGTGCAGGCTGGCATATGCTAACTTGGGGGTGGTAACCAACCAGTTTTATCTCATTTAAGCATTACATTTTGAAGACTGTGAATATACTTTACAGCAGATCAAACACATTTATGGCATGCATTGACCTCTTCTTGGAGCCCAAAATTTTATAGAGTTGCCTACCGGGGTTACTGTAATGGAATTTATGATCTTAAGAAATTACTAGTTATATTATTTATCCTATGATTCATTCATTCAATAAGATTTTATTGCATAAACTTTGCATCCAGCACTGTAGTAAGTACCCAAAATTGAATAGAAATAATGGCTTTTGAAAATTGCGCAAAGCAGGCCAGGCACAGTGGCTCACGCCTGTAATCCCAGCTCTTTGGGAGGCTAAGGCGGGCGGAGCATGAGGTCAGAAGTTTGAGACCAGCCTGACCAACATGGTGAAACCCTGTCTCTACTAAATATACAAAAATTAGCCGGACGTTGTGGCGCATGTCTGTAATCCCAGCTACTCAGGAGGCTGAGGCAGGAGAATAACTTGAACCCGGGAGGTGGAGGTTGCAGTGAGACGAGATCGCGCCACTGCACTCCAGCCTGGCGACAGAGCGAGACTCTGTCTCAAACAAAAAAGAAAAGAAAATTGTGCAAAGCATAGATTAAAAAAAAAAAAAATTTTCTTTATTAAGCTTCTCACTGATAAGCCTTCTTTCTTTTGGTAAATGTCACTCTGTTAGGAGATGTCTGCTTTTCCGTGAAATGAAATAGTGGCTAAAGCCCTGAAAGAGGCAAGACTACAATGGGCTGAAACAGTTGGTATAGCAACCCCAGAGAAGTGCTTCATTTTCTTTTTATAGTAGAAGCAGGTCCATGTCTTTTGTGGTTTCCTTCACATCTTTGGAGTAGTTACGACTTCTCAGTTTTTCCCTCCTTAAACTGCATTGCCTGTTCTCTTTTCCTGACATGCTATCAGGTATCAGTGTGTTGAATACATGCTGCTTGTGTATCAGACTTACGTTACTGTCATTACCATTAGAAGAATTACAGCCTTGTGCCCCATGACCTTCAGCTCAGTTGTTGACTGTCATTCATGAATGCCTAAAGCATACTTACACCAGGTATAAGCCTCAAGATCAAGAACTAGTCAATAAAACATGAGCATCATAATGGTAACTATGTGTAGCAAAGCAGCAATTTATGACACATTGTCATCTGAAGTAATTATTTAAAAATAAATATAGACCCGGCCAGTCGCAGATGCTCAAGCCTGTAATCCCAGCACTTTGAGAGGCTGGGCAGGTGGATCACCTGAGGTCAGGAGTTTGAGACCAGCCTGGCCAACATGGTGAAACCCCATCTCTACTAAAAATACAAAAATTAGCCGGGCGTGGCGGCGGACGCCTGTAGTCCCAGCTACTCAGGAGGCTGAGGTAGGAGAATGGCCTGAACCCGGGAGGCGGAGCTTGCAGTGAGCCAAGATCGTGCCACTGCACTCCAGCCTAGGTGACAGAGCAAGACTTGTCTCAAAAAAAATTAATAAAATAAATATAAATTCACACCTAAACTTTTTGGGACTTTTTTACAGACACTATAAATCACTTTTATAGTGATTTATAGCATGATGTATGCATGCTCACCTCCAGTGACTTCTATATGAGCTCCTGCAAAGGTGTGTGCATCCACTTCCAGCTATTTCAGACCAAATTAACCTGTAAACCAAAGTACTTAGTTTAGGACTTCCAATTACATGTTAAAACCTTGGCTTAAGATAAATAAGCAAATGAACTACATGTGCACACATGCACTTGGGAAAAACTAGCAGTATTTCTTTTTTTTTTTTTTTTTTTTAAAGGTGAAGCTTTGCACTGTCACCCAGGCTGGAGTGCAGTGGCGTGATTTCGGCTCACTGCAACCTCCACCTCCCAGGTTCAAGCGATTATCCTGCCTCAGCCTCCCAAGTAGCTGGTACTACAGGCATGTGCCACCATGCCCAGCTGATTTTTGTATTTTTAGTAGAGATGGGGTTTCACCATGTTGGCCAGGATGGTCTTGATCTCTTGACCTCATGATCCGCCTGCCTTGGCATCCCAAAGTGCTAGAATTACAGGCATGAGCCACCGCGCCTGGCCCAAAACTAGCAGTGTTTCTTTGACAAAAGTATTTGGCATATTTGAAGCCTACTTCTTGATATAAACAAAGTTGGCATGAAGTACAGTACTGAAAAAATGTTATAAACAAAATAGTTTCTTAGCTTACCAGGATATAGCTGTCCTGATAGGCTGAGAAGATTTTTGGTTTTCTTTTGTTGGTTTTAAATTAGGCCTCTGAGTAAAATGCATATCCTGAAAATTAGAATGAATGCCTGGCTCACACTTTCTGTCCATGGTGGGTGTGGGAGATGGTGAGAGAAGAGTGGATTTGATGGTATATGTTGGTGCAAAAGTAATTGCAGTTTTTGCCATTAAAAGTAATGGCAAAAAAATAGTATGAACCTGCCAGGAGTGGTGGCTCACGCCTGTAATCCCAGTACTTTGGGAGGCCGAGGCCAGCAGATCACCTGAGGTTGGGAGTTGGAGACCAGCCTGGCCAACATGGAGAGACCCCATCTCTACTAAAAATATAAAATGAGCAGGATGTGGTGGCGCATACCTGTAATCCCATCTACTTGGGAGGCTGAGGCAGGAGAATCCCTTGAACCCAGGAGGCGGAGGTTGCGGTGAGCTGAGATCGTGCCATTGCACTCCAGCTTGGGCAACAAGAGTGAAACTCCATCTCAAAAACAAAAACAAAAACAAAATAGAATGACCCAGAAGGCAGGTAGGAAGTGAGATGATCTTTTTTCTTTTTCTTTTTTTTTTTTCTTTTGTAGAGACAGAGTCTTGTTCTGTTGCCCAGGCTGGAGTGCAGTGGTAGTCAAAGCTCAGTACAGCCTCGAAGGGCTCAAGGGCTGTTTCTACCACAGCCTCCCAAGTAGCTGGGACTAAATGTGTGCACCACCACACTCAGCTAATTTTCTTATTTTTTGGAGTCGGGGATCCTGCTCTGTCGCCCAGGCTGGAGTTTAGTGGCATGAACACAGCTCACTGCAGCCTTGATCTCCTGGGCTCAGGTGATCATCCTGCCTCAGCCTCCCAAGTAGTTGGAACCACAGGCATGCACCACCACACATGGCTAATTTTTTAATATTTTTGTAAAGATGGGGGTCTCACTTTGTTGCCAAGGCTGGTCTCAAATTCCTGACCTCAAGTGGTTCTTCGGCCTTGACTTCCCAAAATACTGAGATTACAGGCATGATCCATCATGCCCAGCCTATATTTTCTTCATAGGAAATAAAATCATGTTCTGATCTAAGAGTCTTAGTGTAACTACAGATCTCTGGTAAGACAGACTAAACTAGTTCAGTACCAAGTTTCAGTGCTTTGAAAGAATGGCATATATTCCTGGCCCTATGACCATTTAAACATGCCACAGTGAATACATAAAGCAATCATTTTAAATTATTAGTCTTGGCTGGGCACGGTGGCTTACGCCTGTAATCCCAACACTTTTTGGGAGGCAGAGGTAGGCGGATTATGAGGTCAAGAGATCGAGACCATCCTGGCTAACACGGTGAAATCCTGTCTCTACTATAAATACAAAAAATTAGCTGGTCGTGGTGGCGGGCGCCTGTAGTCTCAGCTACTTGGGAGGCTGAGGCAGGAGAATGGCGTGAACCCAGGAGGGGGAGCTTGCAGTGAGCCAAGATCATGCCACTGCACTCCAGCCTGGGCAACAGAGCAAGACTCCATCTCAAAATAAATAAATAAATAAATAAATTATTAGTCTAGTTTCTTAACATTTCTAGTTGTCTGCAACCATCCCTGTCCTACATTACATTATTAAGCTAGTTCTATTACAATATTAATGAATAACATAACAGAGCAAACATGGACTTTGGAGTCAGACAGACATGAGTCAGATAAGAGTTCAAACCCACTGACTGCCGTAAACTTGGGCAAGAGATTTAACCCTGTCAGGGCCTCATTTTACTCATTAGTACGGTAATAATAAGTCTGTAGGAAATAATACCTACATACTTACATTTGACTATATTTAATACTCCAGCTTAATAAGATTGGAGTATTCAATAACTGATAAAGCACCTTGCACAGTATTGAGCAGGTAACAGACATTCAGTAAATGGCAGTACCAATCTGATGATAGTTAAATGCTTGTGTGCTATACTGTTCAAGAACCAGCTGGAAAAGACCTCAGATTACCTTCAGGGTAGGGATAACATTTATCTTAGAGTTCTTGTTTTTTTTTTGTTTTGTTTTGTTTTTTGAGACAGAGTCTCACTGTGTCACCCATGCTGGAGTGCAGTGGCGCGATCTCAGCTCACTGCAAGCTCTGCCTCCCGGGTTCACTCCATTCTCCTGCCTCAGCCTCCCGAGTAGCTGGAACTACAGGCACCTGCCACCATGCCTGGCTGATTTTTTGTATTTTTATTAGAGATGGGGTTTCACTGTGTTAGCCAGGATGGTCTCCATCTCCTGACTCGTGATTCGCCCACCTTGTTCTCCCAAAGTGCTGGGATTACAGGTATGAGCCACTGCGCCTGGCCCTTAGAGTTGTTTTTGAGACAGGTCTGGCTCTATCACCCAGTCTGGAGTGCAGTGACAATCTTGGCTCACTGCAACCTCTGCCTCCTGGGCTTAAGTGATCCTCCTACCTCAGCCTCCTAAGTAGCTGGGACTACAGGCACGTACCACCACACTCAGCTATTTCTTTTTTCTTTTTTTTTTTTT